>NC_135793.1:5362941-5667205 GCF_051106095.1 Pogona vitticeps | reverse complement strand
TGGGTTTTTTTCAAAGGCTCAGACTCAACTTATGACTTGGAACCCACCCATCTCTCCATTTCTTCTGCAGAAAAGAGTTCATTTTTAACAGGGACTCAGACTTCGGGTTTTGGGACTCATGACTTGGCACCAAAGACTTGTGAACATCCCTGTCTACGACACCGGTGGCGTCCATCCTTCTGCTTCGCTGACGTGATTTTCAGAGAAGCTCTTTTTTTTGCCCAGCCCACCCTGTAAAGAAGGATTCCTTAGTCAACCATCCATCAGTCTTGGGTGGGAAGTCAAAAGCAGATTGGGGCGCAGGCTTTCGTGTGCTGCTGCTGCTTGTAGCAAGCTGATTAGAGGCAGTCGTCGATTGTGGGTGGCCAAGAGACATGGCTGCACCTGCTCTCTCGGAGAGGGGACGGGACCCCGTGGTTTGCTTTGAAATGGCCGGCTGAATTCATTAGTCTAGAAGGTACCGAGAAATTGTAACCGTAGAGACTGTGTGGAGGATGTAGAGAACAATGGAGCGCTTCTGGGGTCACAGGACCGGAGGGGAAAATGTTTCCAGATGCATGTAAGCCATACAGCATGTGGCTTACAGAATTCGGCCCCTGAGAGCCGGATCTGTTCAGCTCTTCCACTTTGCTGCTCTTGACGTTGGTGATGCTCAGAGAAGACAAAGCAGGAACCTCCACCATGAAATGAGGCAAAACCGGAGGACTGGCAGCATTGATCAGCTTGTGGTGGGTTGGGAACGCCAGGGGCTGTTGCCTCAAAAGGCCGGCTGGACAAATCTTATAGCAGATGGGTAGACCAAGAGGGTGGAAGTAAGAATCGGGGCACGACATCCCCAGGCTGGCCGCTGTCAGCTGGAAGGTTGGAGGAGAACAAGAAGGGGGAAACAAAGATGGGGTACCCCCGGAGGGTATCACGGGGGAAGATCCAGGACTTACACCTAGAAGAAAGTAAACAAAATGGTGCTATTATTGCCAAGCACACAAGAGATGATGTTTTTCACTGGTTTTCATTAATGGGTTGTCCAACATCTGGAACATCTGGAGTCATGAGGAGCCCCAAACGTCCGCCCTAGCTGCTCCATAAAAGCCACTAGTCCAGTGGTGTCCAACCTTGGCCCTCCAGATGTTCTTAGACTTCAACTCCCAGAAATGCTGGCCCAGCAGAGGTGGTGGTGAAGGCTTCTGGGAGTTGTAGTCCAAGAACATCTGGAGGCCCAAGGTTAGACACCACTGGACTAGTCGCTTCACAGTCAATGGCCTGAGAAGTATTACACAATTATTAGCACAGCTGGATGGATAACTTGGGGAGTTAAGTACCCGGCTGCAGAGCCAGAAGTTAGAAGTTTGATTCCCCACTGTGGCTTCTGGGAGAAGAGCCGGTCTGGGCAAGCTGCATAGTCCGAGATCAGACCCAGAAAAAAGGGAATCGTAAATCTTTTCTGGAGAGTCTAGAAAACTCTGAAGAGGGTCATCCTAAGTTGCAACTGACTTCTCAGTATGTCTATTATTAGCATATTTACAGACATGATCTGGGCAGTGGGTTTGTGGCATGATGGAAATGGGGGAAACCGTTTGCCATATCCTTCCAAACTCATTTGAAAACTATTTCTGTAGCTGGTCCTTGAGGAGTCAGAGAGTGCTGTGGTAAGTTTTCTGACCTCCCTTTACTTTCTTGTTTTAACCACACTTTAAAAAACATGTCCCATGTACTGTCTTCATATGCTTTGGAGACCATTTCAGTAGAGCAAATGTTCCTTGCAATCACGCATGCATAATTATGCCCCACACAGTGTAAACAATGACATTTCACTAGGCTGCAGGCTTTGAGCAATTTCAGTGATAGATTAATGAGCGAAGGCTTTTTTAAAAAAAAAATGGAATTAAAAATTCCCCTTTGATTAATCAGGCAAGCTTGGAGACGAGAGGTTTTCCAAAGGAAACTGCCTGTGGGCACCTCAAAAAAATCAGCTTCCCCTGATGAAATTAAAAAGAGAGAAAAGAAACCTTGAAAATGATAGTTTACCCATTTGTTCTCCAAAGTCAACAGGCATTTTTAGCATTCGGTGAAATAACCACACATTTTTTGTCTTAGAACTGCAAACTGCGGAAACCAACAGTATTCAATAGACTTCCATGGAAAGAACAGCATGTGTAAAACAGGGGGGTTGAAATGTCACACAAAGTGGGACTTTTGTGCAAAACTAATGCTTGGAAAAGTTACTCTTTTTTTTTTTTTTTTTTTTTTTTTTGGACTGGCGCTCTGAGAGTCTCCTAAGGCCAGTTGCCACGTTGGTTGTGAACTGTGAGAGCCATACTTTAAAAAAAACACCTCACAAACTCTGTACAAAAAGGCATTGGATAACGCATCAGCCTGACACAGGAGTGTGTTTGGCTGCCATTTTGATTTTCCTGCAGGAAACGAAGGATTCTGGGAAATTAAAATAGCAGCCAGGAAAGCTCTGCTTCTTGTTGAAGTTTTTTTTTTTTTTTTAAGAAAAGAAAACCCCAGCTCTGTCATAAGTAGAACAGCCCTTAGAGATAATTCTCGATTTGACCTGAGTTCATCTTTCTGGCAGTCCAGGGCATCTGCGTAGCTCCGTTCCAGCACCATATTTCAACCTAATCATTATTTTTCTGGCTTGCCTTGCAAGACTATTTTAGGTATCACAGCCTTATGAAAGAGGCCTGTCTTATATTGAGGGCAGAGAGATCCTTTTGCATACAATGCTTGAGCACATTTGAAAGGCAAAAACTTAGTTCCAATGCAGATCACATCGTCCCCCCCTTTAAAAAGATATGTTTCGGAGTTGCCATCAGGAAGGAAATGGAATCAAAGATATCTAAAATTATTGGATTGAATTGTTACGATTCAAACACAGAGAGACACCCCTGTCTTTCTTTCTGTTGGTCTGTATACTTCGCAAGTGCATGGACACTGTTGATTTTTCTACGAAGGAGTGGGGAATATTTGAAGGATGTTTACTCTCTAGCCCAGAAGGTAAAAAGCCATATTTCCATATGGCTTTATGCAAGCTGGTGAGCAAATCCAAAGCTGTTGTTTGCTGACATGTAACCACACTGCCCAGACCAAAAGCCATCTTCCGAAGAAGTTGAAGTTCATGAAGAGCCTTATCTCTGTTGCTCTCAGGTTGACTCCATCATCTCAAAACCCAATGCTCACCTTGGCTTTCTGCACCAAAGGACTTAAAATCCAGAGTAAATGACGGTCGCCATGAGTAGGATTCCAGAAGTCCATCCAGAACACCTCTAGAAAGGGGAAAAAATAAGGAAATTAGACCTTTCTTTCTGTGCAGCTGCAGGACTTTTGAGGTAGACGTCCAGGAATCTGGCTCAGCAGGAGAAGCAAGATCACCAAATTGCAACCCAGCTGGCTTATTCATGTTTGGAAATAAATGAAGTTTATAAGCATTACAGGCTAAAGCAGGAGTGGACAAGCTTGAGGTATCTGGAGGCCATTTTCTCAGGCTCAGAATCTGCTAGGGACCCTTCTTAGCACCATCAAGAAAAACGAGATCAAAACATTTCCACTTTGGGAAGAAGGGACTCCAATGCATTTTCCTGCTAAGAAGGTAGGGGACCCATCTTGTTTTCAAGGAGAACCCTCCATGTACAATTCTGTGTTTTCTGAGTGAAATTGATAAATGGAGGGGGGAGGACAATTCGGAGCAGAGGCTCAAGGGGTTGTAAAAACAGTATTGATGGAGCCATGTAGCAGCCCTCCCGTGAGCCCCATCCTGATCTAAAGAATGAGGCTTCTACACACTGAGCGCTAGAATTTAAATTTGCATAACCACGCAACTGCCTCCAGGAGAATATGTTCCAAAAGCTGGTTCAGTTACTGACAAATGCAGATTTGCTAAGGTGAGTTTAACTGGACAATTCATTATATAAAACGATAGGCGCAATTACCGGTTTCTTCCGGGGTCTCTGAAGCCTTTAGCAAAGGGATTCCGGTCGATCTTCAGTTTTGTTATCTGTAGAAATCGTTCAAGAAAATAATAAAGAAAGAATTGTCTGAGTGAGCCACAAAATGCTAGCAGTGCCCAAAACGTGTTTAACAGACTGCCCCCCCCCCCCCCATTTGTGTTCAGTAGTAAAGTGAGTTCTTTGTGAATGGTCAAATTGACCAGTCATACATAGGGACTTTCTTTCTGCTACCTGAAATCCTGTCCCAATTTAGGAGCTGCACAACCACTAAGCAGGAGTAGACACCTAGCGGGCAAAAATGATTTGCTCCTTTTCTGAGAGAATTAGTGTCGCTTAGAATTGCAGGAGTAAGGTGATACCTTTATTGAACCACCAAAAAACGACAACAACAACAAACCACCCGCATGCAAAAATTTCAAGCTTTCAAGGGTAAAATCCCACTTCCTCAGGCTGGGCACCATCTAGATCAGAATTTCCAAAATCCATGGCAGATGTCCATGCTGAGTCTACTCAAATGAGGTGAGTTAAAATCAGTTGGAAGGTGTGGTTTCAATCATCCTCTCTTGTAGCACTGACAGGTGTGTGTGTGGGGGGGAAGGCACAGAGGGAGACAGAGAGAGCTTGCTTTGCTTATCACTGGCTTCAGCACCATCTATGACTTGAATGTGACCCCTGACAAATTTCTCCGGGAGGAAACAAAAGATTTGAGAGGGCTGAGGGGAAAGGCACTTTACCCTTTGTGTATGATGTGCACTAGCATGAGAACGTTTTCCCTATCTCATTGCAGTGGGGTTTTTGTTATGCCGAATTGCACTCATCCAGGATAACTTGAAAACTGTCCCAATCAGTTTTGAACTTGGATTCTGAGACCTTGTTGAACCTTTCCAAGCCGGCAGCTCAATTCATGTGTAAACTAGACTGCTCCCATTGTGTGTGTGGGGGGGGTTGTCTTTCTCTCTGAACCACTACTTGTAAATCTTTTCTGGCCTTTCCTCAAGTCACAATTTTAAAAGAAGGGACAAAAATCCCCCTTTGATTTCGATGTTCACATGTACCAGCCCGATTTTCCTGGAATACCATATGGGTTGTATCATACCTATCCTTTGGAAGACTACACACTTCTACACATTTTCCAGAGCAGTTCAACGCTCAACAGTTACGTACAAAAACAAGTGTCAGGGGAAAGTAACAAAGAACACCTGCATGTCACTGAAGGCAGCAAATGAAAGCGAGTACATATTTTTATGGTTTCTGTTTTAATTCACAGATTGGTGCAGGAACTGAATAGAATATGGGGACTAGAATCGTGGGACTCGCTGTCAAGTTGGACAAGTCACACCGGCTACTCAACTCAGACTTAACTTAAGGTGTTGTTGTTTTTTTCAATGACTCGTGACTTGGAACTCACCCACCCTCTCTCTTTTTCCTGGAGGGGGAAGGCTTGTCTTAAATAGGGACTTGGACTTGGGACTTGGTACCAAAGACTTGGGACTTGGTACCAAAGACTTGGGACTTGGGACTTGGTACCAAAGACTTGGGACTTGGTACCAAAGACTTGGGACTTGGGACTTGGTACCAAAGACTTGGGACTTGGGACTTGGTACCAAAGACTTGGGACTTGGTACCAAAGACTTGGGACTTGGGACTTGGTACCAAAGACTTGGGACTTGGTACCAAAGACTTGGGACTTGGGACTTGGTACCAAAGACTTGGGACTTGGGACTTGGGACCAAGTCTTGTCTAAGCAACTTACTTGCTGGTTTTGATAGGCTGTGACAGTGGTGAATTCCGTCTCTTTGAAAGAGAAGGTATGAACTCCGGCTGCTGGTAAAGACTGGATCTGTGATAGATCAAATCGAGAATCCTGGATGATGACATGGACCCGGGGCTTGTACTTGTGCATAGACTGCAGAATAATCTGTAAACCAGAGAGGAAAATCAACCATTTCTCCACATCTTTCAAGGAAAAAAAAAGACTAGAAAGTCCACTGCTCAGCCTCTCTACTCAGAAACACATTTTTCCTTATTTCTGTCATGGCTTGCAATCAAAATCAACACAAAAGGTCTTCTCACAATCTCACCTCTTGAGCTTGCAAGAGGTGCCATTGAGATTGCGAACGGCAAATTGAAGAGTCAGAGAGCGTGACTGAAAATTCCGTGTGAGATGCCAAGCAGAAAGACTAACACCTAGGGAGGCCCTCAAGTTCCAAATCTAGGAATTCCCCCCCCCAACCTAGATTCTGGGTGGCAGCATTTCTAGGAGTGTGTCCCTGAAGAAATCTCAATGCCTTTTATATCTCTCCCCAGTTTACGCTGCTTCTTAGCGTTAATTTTGTAATATGCCTTTTCATACGTAAGGACACAGATATGGGGAAAAGATGTAACCAAAGTCTAAGAAAAAATGCATTTTTAGAACATCTAAAAGTCTGGTCGTTGACATCCAATGCCACGCCTGTAGCTTAATCATAGAGAACGTGCTTTGCCTTCCGGTTTAGCCCACCAGATTTTTTTTGTCACTACTTGGAGCTTCTGTTTTTAAAGGAATTTATTGTGTCCTTCATTGCTCTGCTCACATCTCAGAAAATCACCATCCTAGAACTGCAGAGCTGGATCATCAAGTCCAGCCTCGATCATACGGGCACGATGGGGAATCGAACCCCCGACCTCTGGCTCTTCAGCCAGAGACCTAAACCACCGAGCTATCTGTGAAATCCAAATGGATTCAGTAGCTTTTACCTTGGTGATTAGAGAGAAACTCTTCCCCTGCCCATGTTTTAACTCAGTGGTCCCCAACCTTGGGCCTCCAGATGTTCTTGGACTTCAACTCCCAGAAATCCTGGCCAGCAGAGGTGGTGGTGAAGGCTTCTGGGAGCTGTAGTCCAAGAATATCTGGAGGCCCAAGGTTGGGGACCACTATTTTAACTGATAACAAGGGAGGGAACATCAGACCTCCATGGCAGGCCAATTTGTAAGCAATGTTCTCTTCCCAGACCTTGTGGCTGCCTCCCAAAAACTCTGCTACCTTTACTCTGCCTAAGGGTTGGGCCGGCCCCGCTCCCTCCCCTCCCTCCCTCAGATAAGCATAATCTCCAACTCACACGTACATGCCCTTTGTCGTCCATCTCGTTGTTGGTCAGTTTCACCCGATCAAAGCTGATGATCTGCCTCATCCAGGTCTCCCCAGAGCAAGGGGAATCTGGGTGGATGTAAAGCCGAGGGGTGATGCAGGAATGGTCTGTGTTCCCAGCCACCATCCACTGAGAGCTGTGATAGACGTACCTTCAAACCAAACCAGAGAGGGGTGTGTGACCACAAGACCATGTTAATAACAAGATGTATAAAGTCATCATAATAACAGCTTCAGGGACAGCTGAAGTTTCCTAGCTGGCACACAACCACTGAAATCCAGTAGCAAGTTGCAACTAGAGTAGATCCATTGAATCAATGGAGCTGCTGGGTAGCCCAGTGGTTTAGACCTCTTGCAAAGCCAGAGGTTGGGAGTTGAATTCCCCCTCTATGCATCCTTGGCTAGGTCTGGACTCCATAATCCATAAAGGTCCCTTCCAGCACTGCAGTTCTAAGATTATTATAAGTGATGGCGGAGATGACTCACCAAATCCCAACTGACTCAATGGGTCTACTCCAGTTGTCACTTACTACTGGATCGCAGCCACTGAGACCTACAATTTTAAAGACAATATAGCTGCGAAACATTTTGACTGGCCTTCCAAAAAGTTTCCAGAATATATTTTATTCCAGTGACAATGGACTGCTCAAAAATGAAACAATCCCTTATCCAAGTTAGTTTTCTTGGTTGTTGGAAATGTCATTTAACAATGCAGATCTAGTGCTTGGTAGTAAAGAATTCCAGTGAACATAATTACTTTTAGCACATTACATCCAGCCAAGGTCTTGCCATAACTCCGGCTCTGTTGATATGATGTGCCATCAACTTGGAACTGATTTATAGGGATCCTGATAGAGCTATCAAGGTGAGTGAGATACAGGAGTGGTTTTACCAGTCCTTCCCACTAAGTTTTGTGGTCCATCAGTATTCTCTGAGAGAGGAACACGAGCCACTTTGCTCAAGCTCCTTAAACTGTCAGCTGACCTTGGGTTTTGGCATCAACTCAGTTAGATCATCTTTCAAACGCTGTGTTGAATTTTGATGCAGCTCTACAATTGAATTAGTCTTCTTTCTCTAAGCAATGATTCTCTGCAGATTCTAACAGGACACCGAATTGTCCCAGCTAAAGTTACTCCGAGTCATTAGAGGGCAAAAATCTTCTCTCCTCACAGTGAAAGAAAGGTTATTAAATTCCCCCGGAGACTGCAAAGCGACGTAAATTGATGGGTTTTGAAAAGGCATTTAATAACATGGAATGGTTTTCCAGCGTAATTATATCCCTGCACTTCGTACTGGAATCAGAATCACGGGTCAACAAGAAGGGAATCCTGTGTATTCCCTTGCTTTTCTACTCCATGAACAAAGAAAAGAGAATCATAAAATGAATAAAGTTGGAGAGACTTGGACGTCCTCTCAAAATAAACATTTATGGCCAGCTGTAATTGTTGTGGCCGCTACGATTTTAGCTGTGGTTCTTTCTTCTCTGCTACTCTCTTCTCTCTAGGCTGAGCTAAATCATCCGAGCATTTTCAGACATGGGGCGGAGGGAGGCCAATATTTGGTCTCCATTGTGTCAGGGCTGTGTGGTTTTTTACTTGCAGGGAGAGACATTTGTGGGATTATCTGCCATGTGTGAAAAAAAATGATGGGTCCAGTTTTGGCGACTATGTGCTCAAGAGTAAGGAGAAACATCCATGACATTCTCTTAACTCACAATTAGGAGAAATGACACAAGAGGTCCAATTCTCGCATCTTTGATTCTCCTTTATGCAATATTTTAAAAAACCACACACACATGTAAACAGCACAAGCATACTTATTATGATATTATTGGTATTACTGCTCGTCATCCTATATATCAAGGATCAGAATGTGTTAGTCTTTGATAGCTTGCCCAAGGCTACACAGGTTGGCTCTTCTCCTGGGGGGGGGGGGCACAGTGGGGAACCTAACTCCCAGCCTCTGGCTCAGTAGTCAGGTGCCCAATTTACTGACCTATTAAGGCAATTCTAACTTATTGGTGCCCCCTTTTCAGAGTTTTCCAGGTACAAAATGCTCAGAAGTGTTTTACCCTTCCCTTCCTCTAGGGGCAACCTTGGGACTGTGCAGCTTCCCCAAGGCCACCCAGGCCGGTTCTACTAGCAGGAGGCACAAGTGGAGAACTGAACTCCCAGCTTCTGGCTCAGCATACCTAAACCACTGAGCTATCCAGGTAGCTCCTTAGAAGACACCTGCATAAAACACCTCGAGGTCTTCCCCTCCAACTCCAGTCTCTGCTTCCTCCCAGAAAAGAGGATTTATTTATAATGCCCTGTGCTGACCTCACTTCCCGAAACTTGACGGGTGTCAAGTAGCCAGACTCAGGTGTAGGTAAATGGTCTTGGGAATGTTTCCTTCATTGGAAAAATATTCTTTATTTTCCCCTATAACTATGGTCTCACTCTGAAATACTGGGCCACCTTCTGGTCCAAGCAGAGGGTCCCCTGATCTCAAACTTCCGCAGTGAGGTGCCTCCTCTTAAACTGGACTAGAGCCTTAAGCATAAGTTATTACCATTCTAAGATCGTGGAAGCCAATCCCCTTCAATTCAATGGAGCAGACTTGTATAAAGTTATTGGGTAAAAAGAACTTTTAATTTTACTTATCTTTACGTTACTGTACTTTACTATACTTTATCTTTATGTTACGTTTAGTTACTTTATTTTATTTTATTTTGGCTGCTTCCTGCTCAGACCTCCCGCCTCAAATTAAAAAGGACCGCTCCAACGCCGTTGATTTCGACCGGAGAAGTCAACCGGCGCGTGTCCCCGTTGCAATCTATGGGGCTTTAAAATGCTCCACATTTTGCGTGGATCGGGCTCGTGGGGGGTGGCGGAGACAGGAGGGAAAAGCAGCATGCCTTTTTTAGGGCCAGCGGGAGCCTCTTCAGACATATTTATTGCTGAAGGAGGAAAAAAAAACAGATTAAAAAAATTTCCAGTTTTCGTTGCCAAGTTTCCTGAGACCTGTGAACCCTTTCCACGATTATGGTTCCCAAAGGATCCCGGATCCCCAGCTTTTTGCTTCAATCAAAGGCGTTTAGAATCCGGATCGATCCCAACTTTCCAAGGGCCCCGATCCTAAACCTCTTTCCGGGAGACTTCGAAGGGGATGAGTTGGTTGGTCGTTTAATCCGCTTTAAATTCGATTGGAATCGGCGCAGGAAATATCGCTCGGATTATTCCACGCCAAAACCAAACCAGACCCGTAGAGATTCTTAAAAAAAATTAAAAACCAGTGCGTGGAGGGGGAGCTGAAAAGAATGATTTCCTCGGTTCCACTTTATCTGCTCACCTAGAAGGATTTATGTTTTGGGAGGCTGTGCACGTTGCTTTCTGAGAAAAGGGGAATAAAATCAGGCTGAGATGGGGTGTAAACTCAGCCATGAAAGGTGTGTTTACCTGCCCGACTCAAAGGACTGGTTCTTATGAACAGGATAAAGTCAATGGTTCTTATTTTAAAAATAATTTAAGGAATTATTTAAAGATAATTGTCCTTATTTAAAGAATAAAGATAATCAATTCTCTTTCAGGACGTCTGTCTTTGTCTGGGAACTCCAAAATCCTATGCCCCTCCCGCTTCCCCCCAAAAACCAGCTCCTTTTAACCCAGGAGCGATTCACACGTGCAAGCAAATCAGAACCGGTTGTACCTGTATCTTTTCGAGTCGACGGGTATGACGTCTATGGCGATGTAATATTGTCTCAAGGGATCCAAGCCTTTCACTTTCACTCTGACGGATGGGAACATCCTTCTGGAGGAAGAAGAGCGACGGGTCCCGTTTATTACCCTATTCCCAGCGACTTCGCGAGTCCCGCTGATAACGGAATACGCGTCCCTTTCTCGGCAGTTCTCGTGGGATTTCGAAAACGGCTGCTTTTCTACTACAAGGCCCAGAATCCGCTACCTGGTGTGGCTATCGGGGCTTGGCCGATGGGGACTAAATAATTTCAGGCCGTTAAATCCATTCCGATTTATGGCGGCCCTTCCCAGGGTTTTTAAGGTAGAGAATACTTCGAAGTGCTATACTCTCCCCTTCCTCTGGGGGCGCTCTGGGACTGTACAGCTTGCCCAAGGCTACACAGGCTGGCCTCTACTTGCAGGAGACGCAGTGGGGGAATCGAACCCCCAACCTCTGGCTCTAGAGCCCTCGGAGAAGCCTATTGAATTCAACCTGCGCAATCAACACTGTTGCGCCTGTGATGTGCCCTCAAGTTGCATCCGACCTACAGAAACCCGAATAAAATTGTTCAAGGTAAGTCATACATTTAAAGAGTTGTGTAACCCGTACCACCCCTCTCCCAGTCAGGTTGCATGACAGAGAGGGGTCAGGATTCGAACCCAGATCTCCCCACTCATCGTCAGCCGTTCTGTCCTCTGCACCACCACTTCCCCTTGATTGCACGGGTCTGCTCTGCCCGGGTCTTGCGAGTCGATTTTTCGCCCGTGTAGATTTATATTTGGGTGAAAGGAAAGTCGCTCTAATCACAGTAGGAGCTATGAAAAAAATGCTTAAAATTAAAGGGGTTGCACGGGGGGGGGGGAAGCGGGGTTTCAAACGCCACGCGATCCGAGTTCGTGCGGAACCGATTCCCTTCTTCGCTCTTCTCTGTGATTCGGGTTAGAGATCTTAGCCCAATTCAAAACCAGGAAGAATCATCTTAGAAGACTCATACCCTTGAGGGGGAGAGGGGAGAGGGGAGGGGCAGCCAGACGTGAACGGCTTTAAGTCCATGGAAAATGAATGACGAGGATGATGACGTCCCCATAGTCATCAGGGCTGTGCAGATCTCAAAAATCATGCCATCAGAGTTACCCCCCCAAAAAAAACCCCTTTAGGAACAGCATATATACTCTACTACCTTAATATTTAACAGATACTTAGGTTTTTGGTTAAAACTTTTATCTGTTATATAATACCAGTCAAAAGCTATTATTATTATTATTATTATTATTATTATTATTATTATTATTATTATTATTATTATTATTATTATTATTATTATTATTATTATTATTGTTGTTGTTGTTGTTGTTGTTGTTGTTGTTGTTGTTGTTGTTGATGTTGATGTTGATGTTGATGTTGATGTTGATGTTGATGTTGATGTTGATGTTGATGTTGATGTTGATGTTGTTCTTGTTCTTGTTCTTGTTCTTGTTCTTGTTCTTGTTCTTGTTCTTGTTCTTGTTCTTGTTCTTGTTCTTGTTCTTGTTCTTGTTCTTGTTCTTGTTCTTGTTCTTGTTCTTGTAACACCAGGCACAGTCAATCAAAATTATAAAAACATTGACTGGTATTGTATAACAGATACAAGTTTTGACCAAAACAAAACAACTAAGCATGTGTTAAATATCGGCCAGTATGTATGCTGTTCCTAATATTGCTGTTTTTTGTAGCTCCGATTATGTGATTTTTTTGAGATCTGCAACTGCTTACAGTGCTGTGTCGAATTTCTTAATGTTGCTCCCAAAGCCCTGATGTTGATGGCGGGACCACACCGGAGTGTGTTTCATCCACAAGCGAGATGTTTCGATGGCCAGGTCTCTCTACTTCCTTAGTTTTTCCAGTTCTTTATTTTTTGACTCTGGCATCCCCTGGAATTGCAATGTTAATGATCCAGATGCATCATCAGCAAATAAAAAATTATAACATTCTTCAGTGGAAAAATGATGCTCCCGTCTCACAAAAGCTGCTGTCAAACTTAACAAAGTTTCAGGTTTGACAAGACTCTTGGGCGGTTTGGCTTTTTAGAAGAGACTAAGACAGGCGGCCATCTGGACAGATATAAGGGAGAGGGAAAAATCACAGGGTTTGGGATCCTTCCAGTCCTCATCTCCACAGTGGTTTGGGGGATGCGGCTGTGTTTTCAATTAGCAAAGGAAAATAATAGCAAATACGACAGCCCAAGTCTCAGTCGTTCCTCTCCAAACGTGCCACTAAGCAGCGACCAAATGTAAACCCCCCCCACCTCCAGTTTCAGGCCAGGGCCAAATGGCTTTGCTGCCCACCCCCATACATCTTGCTGTCAAGCAAGTTTGCTTACGATTTGGGGGCTTCACTTTGCCAATTTCCAGACAAATGGCTTTTCTGAACAGATCTAACAGTGCAGTCCTAATCAAACAGAGTCCTGTCATACCTTAAAGACTACGAAGTTGGATCCGAAGTTGAGTTCTCGTGGGCTGCCACACCTTGCAGCTGACAAAGTGCGGCTTAACCCCATGACAAGGCTTAAGCCAAATCAAACTTGTGTGTCTGTGAAGTGCCATAAGACTTTTTATTGGCTTTGTTGTGACAGATGAACCACCAGGAATCGGTAAAATCCTATCCACATCTAGTCAGAAGCAAGCTTTATTGATTATAATTTCATTTATCCCTAAAATATTTAGGATTGGGCTTCATTTTCCTAAGAAATGGCACTGGATAACACCACAATCTCTTCAATGCTTGCCTTCAGGGATATAAACCCCCTTTCAGTATTGCATGAAAACACGGTTATACTAATTTACTGGAGTTTGTTCCCCTGAATGCTATAGAATGTTCACCAGCTTCCAAATTCTTGAAGGATGTAGTACACTTACAGATGGCTTACAGAGAGGCTTACGGATGGGATGAAAGAGACACACACACCCCAAAGTCAGATGCATGGGTTTTGGGGGAAATGCTATATAGGACAAAGCAAAAAGAATAAATTTTATTAGGTCACAGGGAAAGGGAAGTTAAAATTAAAAATTTTTGAAGTGTTTTGTGGCCTATGAGGTTATTCCTTGCACTTTTAGACTACCTATAATCAGAATTCTCTGGGCGCTACATCATGTTAAGAAGAAAATAAAATACTATAAGTCACTGATTACGTTTGCAGACATGTTGAGGGAAAATTGAGTAAATTGCTTGCCATGAAAATAGAGAAAACGATGGTGCGTGTTTTCAGTTTCTCCCGTGAAATGTGCAACAGGTGCTTGGGGGGGAGAGGGTTATTTGTTAACAGGTCCATCAAAGTTTGCTTTCCTTGAAGACAAGGGAACCGAGAGATGAGGCAGAGAGAGAAGATGATGCCTATTTGTGTAAGAAATGCACCGGACTCTGTCCACAGAAGGGGAACATTTTAAACTCTTTAACCAGTGCTTTTTCCTTCAACCAGACAACCCAATATTACAGTGACAGCCTAAACAAACAGAGTAGTATTTATTTTGGAGTAAATTTGCCAAGCCCAGTTCTGCAGTGGGGAGGAGAGGAGGGGGAAAATTCCTGCCAAATCAAGGTTTACAGCCCTAAGGCAGTGTAACCTCATATTCACAGATAGACACCCTGTGTTAGGGTGGTTCTTGAGGTCACTTTACAGTACCTTCCCCTAAATATTCCTGCAGACATACTCTTGAGCACCAGGCAACTCCTCTGTGCCCTGACAGCCTTTTGAGACCCTCCCTTTAGATGGTTGCCCACATTGTGCCTCTCTTGCTGTCAAAAACCATGAAAATGACAAAGAGTCCTATGGAACCCTAAAGCCTACAGAGTTTTATTTGGCTTAAGCTTTCGCAGACTTCGGCCCACTTCATCAGAGGCCTGCAATTTTAGTTCTTGGGCATCCTATGAGTTGTGGGAAGGCTTCTCCTGAACAAAATGGGTTAACCTTTAAGGTGCCAATAAGGCTGTCTCTTAGTCTTGCTGTAACAAAGGGAAAAGGTTTAACCCCCCCCCCCCCTTTTTGGGTTTTTTAAAAGTGTGGAAAGCCAGCCCCACTGCGCTGGAGGAGCCTTGGTGTCATAGGGCAGTGGTCCTCAACCTTGGGCCTCCAGATGTTCTTGGACTTCAACTCCCAGAAATCCTGGCCGAAGAGGTGGTGGTGTAGGCTTCTGGGAGTTGTAGTCCAAGAACAGCTGGAGGCCCAAGGTTGAGGACCACTGTCATAGGGCACAGCACTGCTACAGGATAGGTCCACTTTCCCCTGGCTTGGTTTTTCTTTTTCAGTAAAATGAAAGAATAAATAAAATGGCCTGAAGAAGTGGCTCCTGAAAGCTCACATTAAAATATAACCCTTGGTCTTTTAAGGTGCCACCACGTTTCTGTCTTCTTTATTTTTAAGTTTTCTTTGGTTTTGTTTTTGTTGTTTTGGGTTTTTTTTGCCTGATATAAAATAAAAACAGTTCGTTGGAATGGGGAGATTTTCTTCCAAGTTTCAAAGGACTTTTGGTTCTGGCAGAGTGAAAGAAGACTTCTGCCGGAGACAGGCTGCTAAGACAGAAAGAAGGATTTAGGGTAGGAAGACCCAGTAGTTAGAGTCGCTGCGAAGCCCGTTTTACGCTTAGCCCTGGAGCCGCTGGTAGGAATTCTGCCCCAGACTTGAAGCAGCTGAACTCCAACGAGAAGCCGCTCCATCTCACCAATTCCTTTTCAGGAAAGTAAAATACAGCTGAGCACCAACCACTGGTCTTCTCTGGCAGGATGATCGGAAGACAAATGCGTGTCAGCTGTCAAAACACACGCAGACGCGTGCACACACCCGTGACCGGAGTGGAACTAAGTTTTAAGTAAACATGCAGAAGATCAAGCTGGACACAGAAGAGGGGGCAGGATCCGGCCCGAATTAAGTGGTACTGAGACCCAGAGAGAAAGAACTGAGTTTTATAAGAGAACATGGCAGCAGGCCCGGATCTCTCTCTCTCTCTGTCTCTCTGCTCTGACTGGATCATGCCCCTAGCGAAGAGGCTGCTGATCAAGAAAACAAAACAAAAAAAGTCCAAGCAAGAATTACGGGAACTCGCGTGTTTGCGCGCACACGTGTCCGTGCGTCCGCATCACCAGCGGTAAGATTATTTAATGCCACCCTCTCCGGTGTGAGCAGACTTCTGCTCCAGGCTCGGCGTCCTAACGGGGCATAATTGGGGACTGCCACGCCTCAATAGAATAGCTGGTCGTGAGAATGTGCGGCCCAAGAGCCCGACACGCGAAGGAGGTCTTACCGGGAAGTTGCACCTTCAGCCCTGCTGGGAGTGGCCGGTATTTGGGGGCGAGGAGAACAGATGGCGATCCCCATACGCACGAGAAGCCAGAAATCTTACCTGCCGGCCTTGGTGATGATCATTTCTGTGCCGATTTCGTGGAATCGCTTCCAGAGCTCCGAGCCCTGTAGGTCGACTTGAATGGCCCCGCCTGGCTCTTTGCTGTCCCCCAAGAGAGGAGCCGACACTTCTCCTTTCGACTTCTTATCTGCGAGAGAGTATTTTATTTTGTTTTGTTTTATTGCTTGCTTTTACCCCGCCTTTCCCCTGAAAGGGGAGGGAAAGGACGCGGCATAACTCCAGATACGTGTCTACTCGGAAGTAAGTACCGTTCCACTCCATGAAACTTAACTGCCCCGGTCAGTGGGTGATAGGATCGCAACCTGTTCCGTGAAATATACTGTATTAGCCAGAATCCTGCGGCTTTTAGCGTTATCAGCTGCTCTAGAGTAGGTCCCGTGAATCACGAAGATTGGGCGAGTCAGCTGCTTCCTAATTCTGATTCTAGTAAGTTTACTCTAACTGAGACAGGTATGAGTACTACCTGTATCTGCCGAGGAGTCCAGCAATTCTGTCTGAGGAAGTGGACTTGTCCACGAAAGCTCGCATTCAAATACAGCAGTTAGTTTTTACGGTGCCTCGACGTTTTTGCCCTGCTTATATTTTATTTTTCTTGTGTTTCTGCGTGCTATACTTCAAGAAAGTGAGTAGAGGAAAGTCCATTAATCAATGAAACTAAACAGAGGCGCTGACTTCCCCAATTCCTCTTGATTCAATAGGCTGATTCTAGTGCGACTGACTACGCTAAGTATCAGGATTTGGGCCCTTGGGCTTTCTTCCCTTCGGCTCCAGGGCATCTGGAATCTGCAAACACCTTCCGAGGCTATAGGTTCCCATTCGTTGGGCGTGCGGTAGAAACCTCGTGCAAGCTCGATTTTCTAACCAGGACCAGGGTTTGGGGAAAGAAAAAGGCGAACGAGGGGCGGCGGGAAGACACCAAACTATTACAGCAAACAATTTTGTTTTAGTTTGCTCTTTGATCAACGCCCACTTCTTCAGATCCAGGAGCCTAAATAACATGACCAGTATATCCGTACGCATTCAAATAAGCAGGCTAGGATACAGATAGCAGAGACGTGGTTATGCTTGGTTGACCCAGGAATGAGACTACTGAGGGGTTAAATTTCTTGAATTATATTTACAGGTGGGTTCAGCACGAATGCTAATAGATCTTACCGGGACTGAGTTCGGATCTAGTAAAAGGAGGGAGCAGAAAGCTCGGTAATTAATATATACTGTACACTAAACACTACAGATTTTCTTTGGGGTTTTTTTAAGCCCTTAGTTCTTGCACAAAATTGAGGAGGAAATCAGAAAAGCTCCGTGATTTACTCCAGAGTAGCTAGAGGCGGAGAGGGATATGTGCAGAACCGATTAATGTGCGCCCACGTGGCGCCTCACTCGAATTCACTTCACTTTGCTTGATTTCCTAGAAGACGGGGAGGGGGAAGAGAGCTTCTATTAGAGGAACAGAAGAGAAATGGTTTCAATCCCGATTCTCACCACCCCTCGCATTCTGTTTCCACTCAAACGGATCTCATTTGGAACCGATGCAGCCCAGAAGAGGACTTTGTGGCTTAAATCGTGTTCTTGTCCAGAAGAGAACAGAAATGGGCCTGGGATCGCGCGCCGGGACTTCTCAAAAGTCAACTCAGCTGCATTCTCGAAGGCTCAACTCAACTGCCTTTTATTTCTGGGAGCATTTCTTGGCTTCTTGAATCCAGCATGTGAACCCCTGGCTATTTCATGCAAGAAACCGGTCTCGAAAGAGAAGAAGGGAGCAAGCTTTGGGAGTTACACAGAATTCTTCTTGAGGCTGGCAACATCCACCTCAAGGGATGAATGCTTCGCCCGCCAGCCTTGTCTTAAGGCTGCGTTTTTAAAAGCAAGGTAGAACTGATTCCTGAGTCAATACGCGGATGATGATGATGATGATAACAACTACAACAACAACCAGTCAATATTTTTATCATTTTGATTGCCTGTGTCTGGTATTTTTGAAGAATACAGTACTAGTACTAGTACTAGTACTAGTACTCTGAGAACTGGAAGGGACCCTATGGATTATCAAGTCCAGCCCCTGTCAAGGAGGCACCGTGGGGAATCGAACTACCAAATTCTGGCTCCGCAGGGAGAGAACGAATCCACTCAGCTTTCACTCTCGATAGTCCGAAATAAAGGTTTCAGCCACGTACAGTCACTTAATGGGCCTTACATGTACGCAAGCGCACGGGAAGACGATTTATGGGTTTATTTCCAAACGGGATTTACTTCCGACTCAATCCAGGGATGGGATGCAGCTGTTGCACCCTTCCTGGGGGAGCCCCCTCTCCCCGAATTATGCACCACTTGCTTCCATAAAAAAATATGCACAGGTTTTCCACTGCGCGCCACTGCCCTCTCTGACGTGTGAGCGCCAGGCGTCCCAAGGGGAATGAAACACCCACCCACCCACCCACCAGGAACAATGCCCCCCCCCGGCTTTGGGGCTGCGTGGAAGCGTTCTGTGTGGCTCCCAAAGCTTGCGCGTTGCCCGGACGGTGAAACTGCCTGGCTAAGCATTTTATCGAGCAGAAAGGAGAGGAGGCCAAAGGGGGTAGGGCAAGAGGAAGGGCTTACCAAACGCCTGGCTTTTCCTGACCGCAGCCTTCTCCATCTCCTTCTCGGGAAACGCGCTCTCCTCTTTTTCCATATCCAGCATTTTGCGCTTGGCGGAATTGCCCACTAACACGTCCACGGAGAAAGCGTGGGCTCTCGAACTCAGCGCCATGGCCCGCCCGACTGGGTTCGAACCGACCCCCCAGGAGGCGATTCCTCCTCTCTTGGCTTCGCCGCTCAACAAGGCTCTCGCCCTCTCCAAATCGGGGCTGAAGCGTCGGCTTCCTGGGCAGAGAAGCGCCCGCCTCGTCTCGGTTTGCGCCTCATCCTAAAGAGAGACGCGGGGCCTCCCGGCTGCCCGGATCTCCATCCAGAAATTCCCAGTGGCTCGCCAAGAAAACGGCTAGGAAGGGAGAAGAGAGTGGCTCAGAACATTTTCAAAGAGGAGAAAAGCGCACCCGTCGTTTTTGGCAATTTCCAAGGAGAAACCTCGTTGATGCCCGGTTCGAAGGAGCCCGGCAAGGCAGGACACCCGGGCGATCCTGGTGCAGCCAAATGACGCCGCCTTTTGTTTTGGAAATTGTTGGGCGTCCTTAAAGGAGGGAAGGAAGGAGGGAGGGAAGGAGAGAAGGAGGGAACTCGTAGGGAAAGGGAGAGATCGGGGAGGGAGAAAGAGCGAAAGGGGAGGAGATGGCAACCGGAGGCGATTCCCCACCCCCCACTCTTCTTGTCTGGGTTCTTTGGTCCGACGGCAAACTGAGAAGGAAATTCAACATCGTTGGAGGCGGGGGTGGGGCATGAGGGCTTTGGGTAAGCTAAGGTCGGACTGGACCAGCCCAGTGACGCTACGATCCTTTTACTATCCGAGGAAAACCTGGGGCACTCTTTGGATGGCAAGGGAGGCAGAATGGAAAGGGCGGCTCCAAAACTCGGCCCTGGAAGTCTCTCCCTCCGTCTCTATCACGTTCACGATTGAGCACTGTCTAGTATCAAAGCGTCTGTCGGCGTCATTGTTAAAGCCGCCGTCTATCACATTTATTGTCATGGAAAGATGTCACCTCTTATTGGTATCACTGGAAACCTCTGCCCGTTCATGTTGAGAAACGACTTTTTGCCATTAGCGTTCTTGACACAAAGCCTTATATACAGTAATCGTAATGAAAGCATCACCGTCTCCTAACAATAGTAATAATGGCATTTTTAGAAGACAGTGACAGTCTGTGCTGCGTATCAGGCAAACCCAAAAGAAATATAGAAGTCCCAAACGACCAGTGGTTTCAGAGGTAGGGGAAAGGCAGGTTTTTGAGCTTCAGAGAGTGAAAACATCTTCGCTGGGCTCCAGCTCATGGCGAAGGCTTCTGGGAGTTTTAGTCAAAGCACATCTGGGCACCAAGGTGGATAACCCAAGGGTGGGCAGTTGTAGACCTCCAGATGTTGGTGGTTGGCAGCTCCCAGCAGCCATAGGCAGCACAGACAATGTTAAAGGATGCTGGAAGTGGATGCTGGGAGTCTAGAACATCTGGAGGACCTCAAGGTGACCCTCCCAAAGTTGGACACCCTTAGTAAGGAGTGCCATCCATGGAGCTCAGTTGGACTCCCTTCCAAGGAAACACACCGGGTCTGAAATCCAGGAATAAGCCACAGCTTGAATCAGTGGCGATTTGGTGAGTCTACTTCTTAGTAAATTCCATTTCGTCAACAGGCCTACTCTATCTGGGGCCTACTACTGCATTTCAGCCACACTCGTACCCTGTCTGTTTTGTCCAAGGATGCAAATGATGAAAATTACCATCAAACCCATCATCATAATCTTCTAGAGCTTATCAATAATTTTATTAGAGTCCTGATACAGTGTTAAGCATGCCTGCCCAATGGGAAAGTATGTAGAGGACCCTAACCTTAGAGCACAAGTCTATACAGACTCTGGAACTCCCTCCCACTGGAAACCAGGGCTGGCCCTTGCTTTGCTCTCCTTCTGCAAACAATAACTTTCTCTTCAGGAAGGTTTTTCCTGAGTGACAGGTTGTCTACACGACAATAAATGGGGTGGCTTATAAGTTGTTGCTTCTAAATCTGTTTTTTTTCCCCCTGTAATGCTTTAACCTAACCTTTTAATACACTATTATTATTTCTTCTTCAATATTGGGATAGTTTACTGTTTTAGTATTTAATGTCGTGTTTTTAATGGACCCTTTTAAAGGAGAAAGGTGGGGTAAAAATATTTTAAAGAAATAACATTTCTACTCAGAAGTAAGCCCCAATACATTCAATGGAACTGAACCCCTAGTAAGGATTTTAGACTCTAATGAGCCTCCTAATCAGCCTTACAATCTCTCTCTTGCGCAAACGTATAAAATATACAAAGCATATACATTACATATATTAAATAATAATTGAATATGCTATTTGGGCTGCGATTCCACCTCTGCTTACCTGGAAGCACCTGGGGGTGGAAAATGGTGCTTTACCCCACGTCTCCCTTCCTCCTACATGAAAAACGGCTGTCCATTTACGTAGCTTTCCTTAATGAAAGTGCAGGGTAGCTCAGCATTCTGGCTTCTGGAGAAGGAACCGAATACTAAGCACTTCAATTTTCCTTGATGAAAATGTCTTTTCATACAATTAACAGCAAGTTAATTGCATACAATTAACAGCAAGTTCTGCCTTAAGTAATCCACAGAAGCGTCCAAACCGAACGGAAGGGTGAATTCAGCTCTATTTATCTATTTATAAGATAATCTTGGGTTTCTGCTATTATTATTCCATTTTCCATACCACCCTCTTCCACATATAGAGGGATTCCCCATATCTGCCGTCATCAGCAGAGCTCTGACCAATGAGAATTTATTTATTATACTAAATCGTGAGGTTTTCCACCCCCCCACCGCTGTCGTCCTACAGCACGCACAAACCGGTCTATGCCAGGTTTTTTATAGAGCAGTTTAACGTCCATTTCAGTCGAGAAGGGCGCGATCCTAATGAGGTTTAACTCCTCTTGAGTTTAGTCCGGTTCATTCCCAGGTTTTTAAAAAAAGGCATAGGATTCCGGGAGCACGATTGAACTCAATGGGACGTCCTTTCGCGTAAAGCTGTACGGATCTCGTCGGTTTGGCCGCGCAGGGTTGAACCAGAAAATCCTGCAATAAAATAATAAATAAAATATTGGTAAGAGGGAAAAGAAATCCAACCGATATTTGAGGCAGTTGGTTGACAGTGGCAACAACAGAGAGGAGGAACCAAAATTAAAACCGAAACAAATGCACGGAGATTTAATCTTATACACTGTAACAATAACAAGAAAACTTTGCTCCCAAAAGTTTAAAAATTGGTAAATTTGAGTAGCTGGAGGTGAGCTCGCTTTGATGAGAGCCAGCGTTTCATCAGAGAGTTGTCTTTATTTTATTTTTTTAAAAAATTAATCTGTTTTTCATTTATAGCAGCCCAGACGCAGCTGGCTCACACACGCACGCCCAGTTCCAAGTTACTTTACGTTTGGTGAGTAATAGCTAGACGTGTGAAATGACTCCATTACAAAGAAGCATAGACTTCCCGGAGATAGGGAGGCTTTGATCTATGGCGTCTCATCTCCCCGGACCAAATCGCCCCTCCATTAGGAAGCAGGCTTAGCGTTCAGTTTCCAGCCGGGGTGAAAAGGTAAGAGATCTGAGCACCCAGATTCTCTCCAGAGGGAACAATAAACTTTCTAGCCATTGACAAGTGCGCCTGTCAATTTCAAGGCGGAGGCATGTCAATTTCAGCGTCAAGTGCGACAAGACAGCTTTCTATTCCTGGCTTTCGAAGAAAAGGAAAAGAAAATTTCTTTCTGCTTTTCAGCAAGGTGGAAAATCTCCTTTCAAGGGGACCTGGCAGGAAAATTTCACCCAAGGGTGGAAGAGAGAGGAGCGGCTGATTAACTATTTGTTGATTAAATAGTGGCTGGTTCAATCTGCGCCAAGAGGCGGAACCCTTTTCCATACCTTACCCAAAATATCAACCGAGGTCGCTTGTCCATCGAAAGAAATGTCCTTTGTACCTAAGCTGAGCCTACCTCAGGAGCAGGTTATTATGGGATAGCAGGGAGGGGAAAGGGGTGGGAGAGACTTTTCCAGCTGGGAAAGGTTGGGTGTCTCCCCTGCGTGATCCCAGCAAAGCCGGAAGGGTAAGCAAAACATGATTTTGGTCCCTGTGGATCGCAGAAAAAGGAGGTGTGGTAGGGACGGAGAGAAGAGCTGAACATCTAGCAGGGAAGGAGCGGGGAGAAAATGCTGCGCCGATCTTGCGCAAAATGCAGACACATCTAAGTGAGTGAAAATATTAGGAAAAGGCCGTGTGGTCTCCAAAATAGTATAAAGGCAAGAGCAGGTCAACCTTTTATAATTTAAGTGTTTTTCAAAGTATACGTTATTGTATTTTTAGTTCTTGCTAAAACTCTGAGCCGCCTCGAGTTCCGTTGTTGGGAGAAAGGCAGCCAATAAATAAGACAATACCTAAGTCACTTCTGATTTATGGTTTACGGTTTCCCAGATAGAGATTACTAAGAAGTGGTTTCCCTTTCTCTTCTTCTGGGGATGTTCTGGGTCGGCGCAGCTTGCCCAAGGCTCCACAGGCTGGCTCTTCTCCCACTGGGGAATCGAACTACCAACCTCTGGCTCCACAACAGGAGACGTAAACGACTGAGATATCCAGCCAGCTGATCCGTTTTTTCAGACCCCCGAAAAAATCAAGCCAACAGCTAGCTTTCTATGGTAATTCATCCTCTTCAGGCTGTGCCCCAAGGTCTTATCGATAGTTCAGGGAGTATGTCGTTGAAGGAGGTGAAATTCCAACCAGACGTTTCCCCGTCTCACCGAGTATAACTAAACCGGAGGCTGTTCCGCTAAGGCTTCGTCACAGATGATCAGACAGCCCATGAGCCCAATCCGCTCTTAGTCCCGACTAGCGCAAACGCATGGAGAGGAAGGGTACTGTATTTATGGTCCCTTATCACTAACAAGTCCCAACGGGTCTAACTCTAATTTAGGACTGACGGGGCGTTTCGCCCTAAGCAATTTCCAAGACAAATAACAGATGCCCGGGATCCACTGACCCTCCTGCAAGGTAGCCCCCTCCCCCGGCTTAGAAACCCTGGTGTGTGGAGTCCATAGGCCAGAGAAAGGCACTTGGCACATGCTCAGAGGCACTCCTTTCTTATCCCTTCCCATCATGTCTATGGCACTGAAAATAACCGTTTCTCGGACTCACGTGTGAGAGGAAAAGCGGATTGGTGAGGATCGGGCAGACGGTGAGACCCCCGCGCCTTTTAGCCCTCTTTAAAGACTGGATTTAATTTGAATGGAAATTCTGGACGCAAACAGAAACCGGAATTCGTTGTGTGTGTTTTTTTCCAGTGGCCCAAATTTCTTACCTGGATCCAGTGTTGCCTGTCATGAATTGCTTTCTTCTTAAAGCCTCTGGGGCTGAACAAGAAAGACGCATTCGGTTCCAAACGTGATTCCGGAGAAAAAGATTTCGAATCGGAAGCGGTTCCTTCGGAGGATCTGAAGCCGGTTCAAAGAGATGAATTCCACCGCCGAGCCTTCGAATATCTCGGAATCATTATATTTTCCTTTGAGAGAAGGCTGAGATACCCAGAGCGGGACAATTTATAGAATCAGAGTGAGAAACAGCGCGCCCGTCATGAGGTTTTACAGGATTTGGAACGTTGCAGTGTAACGTTCTGGGATAGAACGTTGGGATTAAAAGGAACGGTTCCGGAATGGAACGTTGAGATTAAAAAACTCTTTGCTGAACCTTGTAATGGAACGTTGGGATTAAAACGCAGGTGGAACGTCTCTTTTCTATAAATTGAAAGAGACATTTAACTCACACACCCACCCCAAATTCAGAAAAAGACGCTGTCTTTCAGAAAAAGCGTTTTCCCCCATCTCTAGTTTTTTTCTTGGTGCCTTCCCTGTCCAGTTTCCTACCAGAACAAGCATCATCATCTATCAAACGATCAGAGGTGGATTCTAGCAGCCTGAGATTAGCCAATTAATTAATTAATTAATTAAGATTGGACCCTTTTGTAACGGAGCACTATTTCTTTTTAATTTTTTGGTAAAACCCTAAACTCGATCAAGCAAGTAAATAAATAGAGCCACAACCCGTTTTGACATTCTCAGTTATAAATACTAGTGGTGGCATTTGTTACATAAATGGGGGAAATAAATTAATTTCCAATTCTGAAATTATGGAAACACATATATATGTATTTAGGAACTTCAGTTTGTTTTAAAGAACTGCATATTTTCTGCTTCTATTTATAGAGATGATTCACTGTGGTTGTTACAACGCTTTTATATGTCCCCGCTTTTGAACAAACAATAACGGAGAGGAAAGAATACAAAAGGGTAAGAAATATGCATATAAAAATTGACTATTGGCCCAATAGACTTACAACGCACCCAGATCTTTTAAAACACCATACTGTACTTCAAGCTTACCTTTTAAAAACAAGCTTTGAACAAGGTGAAATTTAAGATGTTTGACGTTGTCATCCAATTTCAAACACATACACATTTTCATTGCTAGCCAATTTTTAAAATCCGTAACAGTCATAACTTGTAAATACAGATTTCTCTGTATTTGGCTTCAAACTTTTAAAATGTCAACATCCAGCATCAATCGGAGAGATATTCAAGTTCCCCTTCCCACCTTCGTTATTCTAAATATTATCTTTGGGTAGAAAAACCCACTGCATAGCATAGAATGCCAGGCATATTCTGTTGCTGTAAGTTGCTAGTCCTTATGGGTTGGAAAATACTGAGTGGAAGTTATTGCATGCACATTTATTTGTCTCCAGGAGGGATTTCATGCAGGAGTTATCCATCTTAAATGCAGAGGACGTCTGTTCCAGATTACAGAGTAACTGAGGAGAAAACACAGACCCCAAGATGTCTGCAGATGAAACAGAAAGTTATGGTTTAGGTCTCTCTGGTGGGAGAGCTAGAGGTTGAGAGTTTGATTCCCCGCTGTGCCTCCTTAAGAAAGGCTCAACTCCATAGAGTTTCTTCCAGCTACACAGTTCTGTGATGATGATGATTCGATTCAATCTGCCTGATAGGATTCTAGCACCTCTCTCCCTAAGCCATAAAACAATACTCACCTTTCAAGGTTTTCACAAGGCATTGCCTGTTTAGTTTAATTTGTTAAAATCATCATCATCATAAGACTAGAGACTTGATTTTGGAAAATGTGAAAAGCTGAGATTCTCAGCCTGCAAAGTATTATGCCCTCGGTCATCATTCCACCAGATTTTGTGGGACACGCTCACAGATAAAAATCGCTCTTCCATACATTTTTTTGTTCTATTGTTTCTAACTGCAATTTCAACCACCACCACTTAGCTTTAAAAAAAAATTTAGGGTATGCGATCATCGTTTTGGCGATGAGAGAGTGTTACAACTTAGGGATGAAATGTGGTTTTTTAAAGAGTGTGTACACCTCTGTCTTTGTTCTCTTATCAATTCTGATTAAAGCCAGCTGAGGGTATAACAAGATACCATTATCTCTTGCAGGGATGACATGTTATTTAAAAAAAAAAACATTTCAAGTAATTTTTTTTTTGTTTCCTCTGCACTGCAATAAATGGGGCAGAGGCAGAGCAAGGACTGGGTTAAAGAACTTTTTCAAAAGTTTCTCCTGGAGAAGCATTGAACAAAGCCCAAACATACACAGGATGAGATAATCACAACTAGTTCTAGAGATAAGGTCTTATTAATTTTTTTATCTTTCCATGAAAAACTATTAACAATATAGATGGAAAGTCATAAATCCCATATTAATCTTATTTTCATATGAAAATGACTTGGAAGTGCCTTTAGGAGACTGCACCAATCCGTTCTCTTTTAAGGGAGCATCCTTAAATGTTTTTCAGCTAAGGAGATGGATTCGAATCTGGCTGAATTGGGGAAGGGCTGGATTTCAGGTCATGCGGCGGGGCCAAAGGACAGTGGGTGGGGCCAGATAGAATTCTTACCACTTTGGCCACTTTCCCCGTGGAGTTTATAAAGCACACATGATTTCCATGTGTGGCAAATGTAAGAGACGGCAATTTTGCACTGAAAAGCTGGCTGGTTCTTCATGTCCCAGAAACACAGATATTCCAAAGCAACAGGCTTCACCAATCAGAGGCAGAATTTAGAAATGTTAGTCACACCGGTTGGAGGACTCTAGGAATGTGTTGTTGTTATGTGCTGTCAAGTTTCCTCTGACTTATGGCAACCCCATGATTGAGCAATCTCCAAAATGCCCTGTCCTCAACAGCCCTGCTCAGCGTTTGCAAACTCAAGCCTTTAGTGTGTCAGTCCATTTAGCATTTGGTCTTCCTCTTTTCCTGCCGCCTTCCACCTTTACCAGCGTTATTGTCTATTCCAGAGAATCTTGACTTCTCAGGTTGCGCACAAAGTAAGGTAGCTCAGCCTCAACATTTCCCCCCTCTAGAGATAGTACCGGCTTGATTTGATGTAGGACCCACTTTCTGTCAGTCCAGGTTATCTGCAAAGCTCTTCCCCTAGCACCATATTTCAAGCAAATAAAGTTTTTCCCCTACCAACTTTCTGGAAATAGCAATATAAAAACCTAAAGTACACACTGCCGCATCAGGAATGACTGTGGAGCAAACAAGCACACACAGCAAGAAGAACGGTAGGACATGAATACAATGAAGGGAAACACGACAGGCGTGGCAGGACCCCATGTATAGCAACAGGAAGAGGATACCAACTACAGATGGAACATCCCCTCAACCCTTTATCCTCTTCCTCAGCATTCAGCATCAGAGTCGGACCCAGTGAGTTGCCAACATCCTTCACACTTGGTCCTCTCGAGCCATCAACTGGGAAGGATGAGCTTTGGTTGACAGGCAGGTCATCTGATGCTTGGATCCACTTTGTATCCTATGCCAATGCTGTGAAATTGTGGCCTTTATTGACCACTAATAAATGTCTTAATGAGGGTGAAAGAGGAGAGCGACAAAAATGGTCTGAAGCTCAACATCAAAAAAACTAAGATCAATGGCTACTGGTCCCATCACCTCCTGGAAAATAGAAGATATGGAGGCAGTGACAGATTTGACTTTCTTGGGCTCCATGATCACTGCAGATGGTGACAGCACACAAGAAATTAAAAGGCGCCTGCTTCTTGGGAGGAAAGTGATGACTAACCTCGACAGCATCTTCAAAAGCAGAGACCAACAAAGGTCGGTCTCTGCTTTTTAAGACCTTGCCAACAAAGGTCTGCATAGTCAAAGCTATGGTTCTTCCAGTAGCAATGTATGGAAGTGAAAGCTGGACCATATAGAAAACTGACCGCCGAAGAATTGATGTTATTGAATTGTGGTGCTGGATGAGACTCTTGAGAGTCCCCTCGACTGCAAGGAGGTCAAACCTATCCATTCTAAAGGACATCAACCCCGAGTGCTCACTGGAAGGACAGATCCTGAAGCTGAGGCTCCAATACTTTGGCCATCTCATGAGAAGAGAAGACTCCCTGGAAAGGACCTTGATGTCGGGAAAGTGTGAAGGCAAGAGGAGAAGGGGACGACAGAGGATGAAATGGTTGGACAGTGTCATCGAAGCGACCAACATGAATTTGACCCAACTCCGGGAGGCAGTGGAAGATAGGAGAGCCTGGCGTGCTCTAGTCCACGGGGTTACGAAGAGTCGGACACGACTTAACGACTAAACAACAATAAATGTTAGAATCTGGGTTGGTATTGTTTATCTTTCATTGGTGGACAGGGGTGATGTGCCCAGATATACCGCCGATCTCCATCAGCCAAACCTGACATATGGATTCTAGATTACAGTACAGAGTTACCCATCACTTCCGCTTCATCAGCTGCTTGAAACTTTTATCATTTACATCTACATCTGATGTAGTGCCCTGGATGGAGAGACATAGCTGCAGTTATAAATTTAATACTCTCAGTTTCACAGTGGAACGGAACAATTTTCCATGAATTGCTTCCTTCAGTTCAAAAAAACGCTTGGCTGTGGAACATTTCAGATCTGTTTTTGCCATTTAAGAAAGGCTGGCTTCATTGTGGCACAATTTATTTTATATATTGTCAGATATAATTATTGTTGTTTATGGCTTGGATTAGAGTTCTTTGCACTATTTATGATGCAGTCAACCTTACTGAAATCAATAGGACTTTACCTCCAAGTAAACACACATCAGACTGGGTTGTAAGTAGTATGATATTTTTAACGAAATCCATTCATTATGGAAAAAAAGCAGAAAGAATTTTCGACTATGAATCAAAATACTAATTGCTGTAACTTTATTATGCCTCATGGAACATATCATGCACTAAGTAGTTATCTGAATCCTGGCCTTGCTTTAATAAACATTATTAAAATGGTTGTAAAAATGGGCAGTTATCATATCTAGTAGTCATGACCAAATTATTTCCCCTATGTGGTCAAACATCATGTTCCAAAGCATAGATATAATTTCATCCTCCATTTTAGCTGGCTCGTAATGGAATTGAATGAAGCTTTGCTTGTAGCTTCACAAATATATATACAGTGGTGCCTCGCTGGACAGTTACCCTGCATGACAGTATTTTTCGCTAGACATTGACTTTTTGCGATCGCTATAGCGATTCGCAAAACAGTGATTCCTATGGGGGTCCCTGCTTCGCAAACCAATTTTCGCTAGACAACGATTTTGACAGCTCCCTCCACACTCGCAAAACGGGTGTTTTTGGGACCTAAGCTTCACAAGACAGCGATTTAAACAACTGATCGGTGGTTCGCAAAGCGGCTTTCCTATGGCTGATCTTCGCTAGACAATGACGATTCTTCTCCATTGGAACGCATTAAACAGGTTTCAATGCATTCCAATGGGGAAATGCTTTTCACTAGACGACGATTTCGCTAAACAGCTATTTCAGTGGAACGGATTATCATCGTCTAGCGAGGCACCACTGTATACTGTATATACCTAGTGTTATATCACAATTGCTTACTGGTTTTGGGCCAGGTAGAACTTTTTGGCACTGTGGCAAAATAATGGCTCTCCTCTAGTCAATCTAGATTAGTGGTTCCAAACCTTGTATCCCCAGATGTTCTTGAACTCAAATTTGTCACTAGCTGTGTTGGCCAGGATTTCTGGCAGTTGTTGTCCAGAAACATCTGAGAACCCAAGGTTGAGACCCACTGATCTAGGTGAATGTGCAACTGAGTTGGTCGAAACTGTTGCCCTCCCTATTCATATAATCTCCTCCAGTTGTCTAAACCAGTGGTCCACAGTCTTGGGTCTCCAGATGTTCTTGGACTACGACTCCCAGAAGCCTTCACCACCACTTCTGCTGACCAGGATTTCTGGGAGTTGAAGTCCAACAACACCTGGAGGCCCAAGGTTGGGGACAACTGCTCTAAACATGTGACACAGAGATTGAGGAAACACTATTAAAGAAGCTGTGATCTGTGTGAAAGGAAGCACTTTCTGTAACTATACGGCTTCTTTTTTGAGATGGCATAGGAAGCAATAGAACAATGGGCTCCACTCTCTGTTATCATTTCTACTCCTCCCACATGTGCCCTGGAAGTGCTAATAAAAACAAAGCAGGTCATATAAACTTGGTGTCTGGCCAATGAAGCGCTACATGAGATGAGCGCTATATTGGATAGTCATCAGGAATTATTTCATGAACTCAATCTTCAATCCAATTGCTAGTCCCAGCTAAAGTAAAACCATTTAATCAATTGGTAAACAGTGGGTCAAAACTTGCATAAATCCCACGGATACAACCCAAACACCTTAATTAAAACTAAAGTGATACAGTGGCATCGGCATCGTGCTTTGTCTACTTGCTGGGTACTATCACCAAATGACAACCATCACTGAATGCCTTCACTGTGTTTGAGATTGCTGTTTCCCTTGTAACAACCGAAAAATGGGAAACCACTTCTAATTATGCTCCACCTGGAAAACCCTGAAAAGGGTTCCTATAAGTCAGAATTGACTCGATGGTTCATTGTTGTTGTTGTTGTTGTTGTTGTTGTTGTTGTTGTTGTTGTTGTTGTTGTTGAATCACAGAATAATTGAGGTGGAGGGGGCGAATAAGGCTATTGAGCTCAACCCCCCTGCTCCATGCAGGAATCCAAGTGAAAACAGATCTGATAGATGGCTTCCCAATTTTCTCTTGAATGCCTCCAGCTTAGGAGCACCCACCACCTCCTGAGAAAATTGATTCCATCGTTGTACTGCTCTAACAGTTGAGAAGTTTTTCCTGATAGTCATTTAAACCTGACTTCATGAAGCTTGATCCCATCATTACGTGTCCTGCACTCTGGGATGATTGAGAACAGATCCTGCCCCTCCTCTGTGGGACTACCTTTCAAGTATTTGGAGAGTGCTCTCTGTCTTCTTTTCTCAAGGCTAAACGGGCCCAGTTCTTTCTGTTTTTCATTCTACGGCTTGGTTTCCAGTCCCCTGATTATCCTTGTTGCCCTCCTCTGAATTTGTTTTAGTTTGTTCTAAAGTGCAGTGTCCAGAATTACTTCCAAGCTCTAGAGATCTCAAATCGTTTTCATGTTACTCTCTTAGCTTTTACCATGAGGTATTTTGAAAGACCTCTTAAAAGTGGCTTTGTATCAGAAACCCTTCATGAAAAGCACTGGAAAAGTCCCTAACAGATACTCTCTCCCTAATTCACGGAAAGGGGAGAAGTTTGTGTTGAAACTTCTCATAATCCTTAAAAAAATCATAAAGAATGTGTAATAATAGAAGGATTAGAGGAAGAGAGAGAGGGAGTAAAATTAATCCATATGGATAAAACTGGGGGTTGAGGGGGGAGTGATTGAGTGACATATACCATATTTTTCCGTGTATAAGACTATACTTTTGTCTAAAATCTTTAGACTAAAAATTGAGGGTTGTCTTATACACGGAAGTAAGCTGAGGAGAGAACAAAGACAAGTGGAGGGGAAAGCAGGGATCAAAGTGATCCTGCAGGACTTTGATCCCTGCTTTCCCCTCCACTTGCTAAGCCCCACTTAGATTTCTTAATTTTGGGTTAGAAAAGTGGAGGGCGTCTTATACATGGGTGCGTCTTATACACGGAAAAATACGTTAAGTGTTCTTTGCATAGTTTTACCCTGGGGAAGAGGGTTAAAAAGAGAACATCAGCTTGTGCCCCAGAGCAAGAGCCCGCGTGTCATGTAAAAGAACTCCAAGATGCCTCTGGTACATGTGGAGAAAATATATATATATATTTGGACGGCAACTTGATTTAGTTAGGGTGAAGGGTGGACCTGTCAGATGTAATGAGGGGAAATCTATCAGCTCTTTGGGATAACACTGCTGATAATTATATAGAATTTTAAAAAGTAAACAAAACACCCATCATTTAGGAGAAACCATCCCCAAGAATTGTGCCTTGAGGCGCCCTCTCTCTCACACACAAAGGTGCTGACTCATGTCTCTGGCTCAGGGGTAAATCCACGCTTCCTGCACCTACTCCAACAGGGTTGCTCTGGATTGACACCCCTGCAAATCAGGTTAGAGGTTTGGCCTTAGACTTCATCTCACCTGGGGTCTCCCATCACATCTGAGTAATGGATTTGGAAGGACCTGCTCGACAGAAAAGCTGGCCGAAAATGTCTGTGTCGGGGAGCTCCGTTTAGACAGAAACGTGATATGCTCCGCCATATTATTATTATTTTTTGGTTCATTGGCTTGGCTCCTTCCAGCCATCAGTCAACACTCTCTTTAGTCAGTAGCTTTCCTGATGTTCTGAACGGGCCACAAATGAAGGTTGCAGGAACTCTCTGGCGTGACTTTCCTGCCCAGGTCACTCCGTTCTAAGTCCCTTGCTCCAGCTACCTATAGACTGCTATCACAGTCTGACATTTGGGAAGGCTTGGGGGATTGGGCTGGCTGGATAGCTCAGTGGTTCACGTCTCCGGCTGCAGAGCCAGAGGTTGGGAGTTCGATTCCCCCACGGTGCTTCCAGGGAGAAAAGCCAGGCTGTATAGCCTTGGGCAAGCTGCGCTATCTCAGAAGAATGGTAAACCACTTCTGGAACTGTATCCCAAACTGTGTGCTGTATCACCACCAAATCCACCCAGGGGGCAACACGGAATCCTCAGAAAGCCAGGCTTCCCCCCACTGACCCAAAGTATCGTATTGGGGGAGCCGCAGCCAGTGGCCAGTAAGTCAAGGAGGCCATGAGTTAGAAAACTTTGGGAGCCACCGGGTTGAGTGGTTGTCATGCCTCTCTAGAAGTGGGCCACAAAAGACAGCATATGAAGTCTGACTGCTGAAGCACATAATTCTGAGAACATCCTGTTACGGGATGGGAGAACGGGTTAATTATTGGTTGACTCCCCAAGTTTTAACAACCTACCCATGAAGGGCAGATTGGCTTCCTTTATGTAGGCAGGCCAATCCATTTTTATCCCTGTGGGTCTTTGCCAATGAAATTGTCGTGAAAGGAGCTTTTAAAAGCTGCCTTTCTCTTAGCGATGCATCTCAGCTGTATTTTCACATTGTTTCCTGTATCAATTGCATTGGTTTGATTTGATTCTGTCCATCATCCTGATGCCTTTCTTGAGGAGAAAATTAAGGCATATACCCAAGGAAAGCAATGCGTCCATGCACAAAGGACCTTGCATACGAATAAAGCTCAAGAACTGTTATTACTAAACTCTAGAAAAACCAGAAATACCTATTTACTCTTCGCCAGTGCCCCTGGTGATGATGACGATGATTCAAAAACACCAGGCATGGTGAATCAAGATTATAAAAACATTGACTCGTTTTATATAAAATATATCATCATCATTGTTATTGTTGTTATCATCATCATCATCAACCTCTGGGGGGGGGTTGGTGACAATACTTTGTTTCTTTTCCTCTTCCAGCTAAAGAGCAGCTGCAGAAGCTGTTGCTTCTAATCCTCATCGGGACAATTATTTCTATTATATAGAGACGTCACTTGTGTATTGCTGTTCTTGATGAAACCGTTCGCCCCCCCCCCAAAAGCCCAACGCAAATTTCTTCTGTTCATCAGCTAATGGAAGATGCAGCTGGTCTTATCTCTCTGGAGGTCTCTTGTCACATCCACAGAGCAAAAGGAATTCCATTCACCCAAGTGAATGGACGAGGTCCCTTCCTTAGCAATTCGGTCCATCTGGCATTCAATAAACGCTACATTTTCCATAGATTCAGCTGTGCTGGAAAATTATGAAAGCCGGTAGAAAACCGTACAGTGTTATCCGTTGTAACAATTCATCGGTTATGGATGAATTCCATATTTCTGCTTATTTATACTTCCAGCGAATTTTCAGTACTCAACATTATTTTGCTTTTAGAATCTGCTTGTTGCAGTGAATGAAAATCCGTGCAGCGAAAATGTTATAAGCATGAGGACAAGCAAGGAAAACATTTTAGAAGAAGAAGAATAGAATTCACAATGGGTGAAGCTCTTGGTCATGCCTAAAAACTTCTTATTTTTAGCAATAATTTGCTAAGCAACTTATGCGAACCAACTGTTGGATATGTAGCCACAAAGGCCATTGATATTCCACAAGACTGGCCAATGGAATCATCTAATAACAAGATAAAATAATGGGTTATAAAAACAAAGAGGAATGAAAACCGAGTGAGCGGCGTTCTACAGAAAGTGATGTCAACCGCTAAGCTAGCGATTGTACTGGAAATTAAAACCGCATGACGGTGCGGTATCAAGCGGAGTGAAACCACACTTTTAAAGAGTATCCCCCCGGAGGAAGACTTGGCTATTATTTCCTGGTTTTAATTTTAAAGTAATAAATAAGTGTAAGTGATGGACGAGGCAATTCACGAAAGCAGTTTGGTTTGGACGAGAAAAAGGAACAAATCCGGTTGTTGAATGGAAAAAGAATGGGAACACCAAGTGGTTTCGAAATGCATTTTGAACTTCCTGCATGGATTGATAGAGATATTATTGCAGGATGAGAAGATGAGTGTCAGCTGCAATGATAAACAAGCTGCATTTGTCATGAATAGGTCTCTTGGAAGGATAGAAAAATCCGCCCCCGAAGTATTATCTCGGTTTCTGACGTTTCCCTTAAGATTGGAAAATGGACTGTAAATTACTCTTTAAAAAAGAAGGCAACATGTTTTAAAAAACAAAACAATTTTTTGCAATAAGGAAATAAAGAAAGCATGCAATGATTTAACACGAGCCTGTTGAAACTTACAGCCGTGTCTAGGTCACAGAACTGGTCAGTTCTGCTCCGGTTCAAAAAAAACCAAAACACCCCATTTTCAACAACCCCTAAATTAGTCAGTTACCATCTGGTCTTGGTAGCTCAACACCTTCCGTGGTCATAAATTTCAATCTTGGCCACATTAACCGGGGATTTACTTGGCAGAGAGTAGCTCCACCTTTGGATAATGAAGTCAAGGTCAGTACAAGAATGTCCTTTCGGTAGTTTTCAGAACTGGATGCAGCTGATTTGGACAGGGAATGTCCAATGGGAGGAAGACCAAGATTCATTAGTCCCCAAACGGTAGAGACTGTTATTCTTCTGTTGGGCTAGACCAACATACATGTTATCCTTATCAGTCTCGGTGAATGCTATGAGAAAAGGCAGGGTGTTTATCTCGGCATCTCACAATGTCCTTCCTTGTCAGGAATCACCCTATATAGAATGATTACTCCTTGCTGATATAGTCTCTCCGTACCACATAATTACAGATCATTCTTGGTTATATGATTAACACCACCCTGCTCCTGTTAGCCCAGAATACTGCCGTTCTGCTTTCTGCAACATGGGTGATGTTAGCAACATTTCTCCCTATTTCTACTCTCCCCCAACCTTATCCATCACCTTCCTTTGACTGTACCGTCATCTTTTTCTCCATCCTTTAAACACCTTCTTACACCTGGCGTATACGTTAATATAAGCTACAGGTTTTGGAGATGTGGATTTCGCCCCCAAAATGATTGGGTTTAATGCTTCTCTTGCACGCAGCTGTTGAGTCAATAGCCTTTTTAAAATACATATATATATGCAAATAATGTATGCAGTGTTGGACTGGTCTAGCACTATATCAGTTCAGCGCAAAACTTCTTTTAACGAGAAGTGGAGCAACCATTGTACTTAGCACTGCAGTTTTTGAAGACAAATTTTAGATAAGTGTTATGCGTTTAAAAACATTCATGCCAAAACTAATTAGGTTATCCAAGTTCATATTCTAAGATACAGAGAGCACTATGTCAGAAAAGGGAACTCTTTAAGTGCTGGAAGATGTCTGAACAGGGCTTTTTTAAAAATAGCAACACCTATCTAATTTAGGTCTTTGGCTGTGGAGGCAGAGGTTGGGAGTTGGATTCTTCACTGTGCCTCCTACGAAGTAGGGCCAGCCTGTGTGGCTTTGGGCAAGCTGCACAGTCCCAGGGTTGCCCCCAGAAGAAGGGAAGGTTAAACCACTTCTGAGGGTTCTCTAGCTGGAAAACCCTGAAAGGGTCACCATAAGTCAGAATGGACTTGACAGCACATCATGATGATCCCATGCAAATTAGCTTGCTTGCTTTTGTGATTGGCTGCTGGAAGGTAAACACAGGTCTGTTTACAAGATGGATGGCTCAGGCACACAGCTTTGGGAGAACCATCTTTTGGCATCTTTTTACTACTAACGTGTACAACTGTCCCAGGGAGACGTGGGTGGTGCTGCAGGATCAACAGCGAAGCCACTGGGCTGTTGATTGAAATCCCTGGCAGTTCAAATCCCTGCGACAGAGTGAGCTCCCGTTGCTTGTTCCAGCAACTGCTAACCTAAAAGTTTGAAAGCATCCCAATTCGAGTAGATGAAGAGGTACAACCTCGGTGGGAAGGTACCGGTGTTCCGTATCTAGTAATGCAGGCCACGTGACCACAGAAAGTGTCTGCTGACAAACGCTAGCTCTTCGGACACGACTGGACTTAATTGTCAACGGGAACCTTTGCCTTTCCCTACAACTGTCCTACCAGTGGGTATTCTGTACCACAACATGGTCAATGGGTTGTATAGGTCATTTCATTTCCAGGAAGTAAATCTTTAAAAAAAATTGACATGTATTTTGGACTAACGAAGATAAGCAGTCTGCATTTGTGCAGGGGGTGGCTGCCCTGGAAAGGAAAGTTTAATTAGCCACCATGGGGTCCTGTCAATCAACTCTTATTTAGGGCATCGGCGTGCCAAATGGTTGGAGGGTGTTTGCCTTTAAAGACTGATCCAAAGGCAATAGGATTGGACGCGAATGGAAGAAAAAAGTCTCTCCTTGGCCTTTGTTTGCTTTTGTTGAAGCACTCAGGCACTCATCCAGAAAGCCGTTAGGGATGATATTTTGAACACGTTTCAACAAAGCATGGCCTGTTGAACAGAAGAAGGATGTGATGATCAAATTTCAAGTTACCCATTTCCTTCTTGTTAGTAGCAGGAATGAAGAATAACAACTAGAAGTAGAATTTATATAGTACAACAGAGTGTTCATAACATTTCACCCGATCTTTGTAACAATCCTTGACAAGATGGAAGGCACAGTCCAGGACACTAGAAGGCACCGACGGAAAGAGATGAATGTGTAATCACGTCGGGCTGGAGCAGAGCGTTGGTTTTAGCCCTTCGCCTGCAGAGAATGCCCCAAATCTATTGCGCAACTGCATGCATGTAACTTGAGGTTGGGCACCCAGCACAGCGCTAGTGGTTTCCAACCTTGGGTCCCCAGATGTTCTTGGACTGCAACTCTCAGAATTCCTGGCCAGCCCAGTTGGTAGTAAAGGCTTCTGGGAGTTGTAGTCCAAGAACATCTGGGACACCATTGTTGGAAGCCCCTGTACTATTGCCAAGGAAGAAGCACAACTCTTAAAGCCCTCCTGTCAGTTCTGCTAGGGATGTGTGACTAACTGCACAATTCCATAGTTCAATTCGTTGTTGCCAGGTGGAACACCCAAGGCATTTATGCCACTGTAACTTTACTAGAAGGACAGATCCTGAAGCTGAGGCTCCAATCCTTTGGCCATCTCATGAGAAGAGAAAACTCCCTGGAAAGGACCTTGATGTTGGGAAAGTGTGAAGGCAAGAGGAGAAGGGGACGACAGAGGACGAGATAGCTGGACAGTGTCATCGAAGCGACCAACATGAATTTGACCCAAATCCGGGAGGCAGTGGAAGATAGGAGGGCCTGGTGTGCTCTGGTTCATGGGGTCACGAAGAGTCAGACACAACTTACCAGCTAAACAACAACAACAACAAAACTTTACGTGATGCTGGCATGAACAAGCTACTGGCTGGTGACTGTCTTCTTTTTGTTGATTCCATGCAGGGGTGGTTTGTGTACCAAGCACACACCCCTGCTTGGAAGCACCCTTGTTAGATCATTAACTGCTTATTATTGTAAATAAGCTCTTCTGGATATCAGAGAAAACCAGAGATACGTACGCATGACACAATCGCTTGCTTTCTGCCTCACCTGCTTCAACGGCACCTGATACCACAGCAAAAGAGACAATTTCTAGGTCTAAAATAGTACTGTGAGAAAGATGACAACAAGATGATGACAACAGCCAGGTCAATCACAGCTTAAAGTGACATTTTCAGGTTTTTCTGGGTATAGCTTATTCAGAAATAGTTCACCCTCCCCTTCTTTTGGGAGCACTCTGAGATGCTGTAGCTTGCCCAGAGCCACAGGGATGGGCTTCTAGCCTGAGAGGAACCCGGATAGCCAGTTTCATTCAGAAAACCCTGTAGCTGAAACAGATCTGCAGAATTTAACCTGTCTCAAGTCTGTGTCAGCTTATGCATGTCCATTGCCACTTGTTTCCTTATCAATATTTAAGTTTCTTACAAAGCATGACAATGGACATCGTTTTCACATTGCTTCACAAAACATGTTTTGTAGCAAAAAATAAACCCATTGTCATACACACTTTACTCCAAAATAAAAAAAAATGTTTACAGGCCTTCTATGTGGTCTTTGGGTTTTACCACTGTTTCAAAAATAGATTGTAATCTCTTCTTAAATAGTTTTATCTATTATATTGTATACTTATTTGGGGGCCCTAGTGGGCAGGAAAGCGAGGGATGACTCCATCCTTAATTAATTAATCCTTGATTAAAGTTACAAACAAATAAGTTTTTTTTTTTTTAAAAAAAAAAGAGCCAATAAATGAACTGTTGAATAGCTCAGTGGTTTAGGTCATTGGCTGCAGATCCAGAGGCTGGGAGTTCAATTCCCCCATGGTGCTTCCTTGACTGGGGCTAGACTTGATGATCTATAGGATCCCTTCCAGCTTCTGCACGTTCTCAGATAGTAAGAGGTACAGCACAGAAGTTCAGAGAAATGTGAAAACTGAAGGATAGTCAGTCACTTTCCCACTCTAGTATTAGTCCAGAAAATGTGTGTCAAGTTTTTTTTTTAGCTGTTGAAAAAAAGTCTCAAGCGCCAATCGGCTGAAGTGCCACAATACAAATCAAAAGATAGGTCTTTTCTGTGGTTTGAAACATATTCTTTTCCTTCAGCCCTGGTTCTCCATCCCAACCAGATCATTCCTATTTATTCACATTCCATAGATTTTAGAGCACTTCCACATATGGGCGAATAGATTTACTCTTGTTTCCGGGGTTGGGGACAAGCTTAAAGCCCAGTGTTATGAATAACAAATACATATGGCCCTGCGTTGTGTTTTATACTTTTCTTTCAAGCCATGACCTGCCTGCGGGAAATTAAACAAGTCACTCAAAATGCTGAAGCGCTTTACCATATTGTAAAAAGAGTTGTACCATATTGTCTGAGAACCGGGGATGAGGAACAATTTAATAGCTATGTATGTATGACTTTGGCTTTTCCTCTCTCTTTTTTTTTGATTGACATTTATAGACGTAATCACTTGATCCACAGTGTTTATTCTACAGATTTCAGGGTCATGGAAGAACCACTGCAGGGCCCATCGAATCTGAAAATAATTGTATGATTTACAGACTTCAGGTCAACCATAGCATTAAGGAGTTTTACAGGAGGAGTATGAAATCCCCCTCCCCTCTTTTCCTATGCTTAATTTTTAAATTATGACTTTAATGTTTTCCTCTAATCTCTTAGCACACAGAGGAATGCTTGAAAGTGGAACATAACTGAATCCTTGTCAGATCAAAAAAGGTGCAGTTCTCCATCTAGAGATGTTATTCAAACCCAACCCACATGGCTGCCCCCAAGCTTTTATGAACTAAGGTTTTTAAAAAAAGCTGACATAGGCTACCTGAGATTGGAAGAGAAAGAAGGGAACAAAAGGTATATGAACATGCAGAACAGAACTACAAGCTGGAGTATTACGTGGCATATTTAGGGTCAAACTAGAATAATCTTAGCATGTTTCTATAAGATGTGGTCCCTCAAGTACTGAAAGAAGTCTGTTTGTCACAGTGGCTAAAATCGTATTGCAAAGGGTAGTAAATTGCACTAGAGTAGGCCCACTGGAGATCTGATGAGTCAACTTCTCTGTAAGGTCCATTGATTCAAATGGGTCTACTCTAGCTGCAATTTATAACACTAAACAATAGGATTTCAGCCGGCATGTTATTTTCCTTATTTTCATCTATCTGCCTTGAATTAGCATTCTTTGCTTTCTGACTGGAAGGTAAACATGGGCTTAATTTGCATGTCTCATTGTTGAGGTACATATCTTTGGGAAAATATATTATAGGTTAATCTCAAAGTTCACGCTAAAATGACTTCACCAATACCATCATACTTTGAAGAAGACAGTAATGTTGGAAAAATCTGAAGGCAGGAGGGAAAGAAGACCTACGATGAGGTGGATTGACTCAGAAGAAGCTCCTGCCTTTCTCTTGCAAGAACCACACAGGGTGGCTAATGAAAGGACCTTTCTGAGGTCATTAATTTATGATGCTGTGCTGTGGTGTCAAGTTGGAATAGACATATAGTGACCCCAACAGGGCTTTCAAGGGAAATGAGACATTTAAGAGGGCGTTTTCCGAGTTCCACTCCCACAGTGAGTTTCTATGGCTGAGCAGAAGATTTGAACCATGTCCTCCAGGGTCCTAATCCATCTCTCTATCCACTACACCACACTGGGAATTTATTCATTGGGTCATCATAAAATCTATTTCCAGTTCTGTATGAGTGATAGAGAAGTTTGTTTTTTAAACACAACTTTCCCAGTTTAATAGAAATAAAATGTTGTTGTTTAGTTGTTAAGTCGTGTCCGACTCTTCGTGACCCCATGGACCAGAGCACGCCAGGCCCTCCTGTCTTCCACTGTCTCCTGGAGTTCAGTCAAAAGAAATAAAATAATTATGTACAAATGTTTAAAGAAGCAATGACTAAGTTTCACATCTTTAAACTAAGTGATCAAGTTACACTTTACATGTTCTTATAATCTTGTTATTTTAAAATCAAATTAGAGAAGACTCCTTACCATTATTCTTTCTACACTGAGTTTACTGATCGTGTGCTTTTTTTTGTAGGAAGAAAAATAAACCAAGCATGCACAATAAATGTGACAACTTACTTCATCAGTGACGTGCAATCAGTTTCCTGAGGTCAGAATCCTATAGTCCTGTATTTTGTCTCTCATTGTGCTTTGTACAAGGTTGTCACTCAAAGGACATTTGCAAGAAATTATGGAACTGTTTTGGGCAGCTTCTACCCAACCAACGTCTCTCTAATTATTTGTGTTATTTGCTGTCCAAAAGCCCACAAGATTGAATTTACCTGTTGTGTGTGAGTGTTCAGAACTTGGAAAAGTAATGCTTTTTGGAGTGTAACTCCGAGCTCTAAATCTAATCCAGTTTTCAGTGTGATACGTTCTTCATACAGTCGAAAAGACAGGAGGATAATACAGCATTGTCTGACACCTTTGCCAACAACAGTTAAACCATTCTCATTCCCCAAAGTTTTCTCTTTCTCTGCCCCTGCTGACTCCTGTCATCTGGACAGCTACAGTGATTTCACCCGCAAACACGAGCAAGGAAAACTGCAAATCAGAGCAGATCAAGTGTATTTACCCCACTGTGTAGCTGCATCCTTGATTTTTTTCAATAGCAAAGCAACCAACATCACATCCTCTCCCATCAAATTCAAAAGTGCATAGTATCTGAAGGTGGGTAAGCTGTTTGGAACCGAAAACCATGCCATCAGTCTTGCCCGTTAAAAATATGATGATAACATAATGAATGTTTCCCCCGGGTTCTGCTACCAGAGGCAGCTGCCCTCATTCTAATGACAGAGCCACTCCCATCGCCCTCTAAAGAAATAGCTTTTCCTCTTGTTTCATAAGACCATTCCAAATGGTGATGCAACACTGTTTTTCTCCTGTCTTGCTCCTCCACCAGTCTACTCACTCGTCGTCTTTTCTGAAGCTCTCAAGAAACTCCGGAGTGGGGAGGGAAAGCAAGGGGAAGACCAGAGAGCTGGGATGTAGAATCTGCGGTTGCATCTCTTACCACACCTTCTGCAGATTGCTATAAAGATAAGGTGGGCCATGAACTGGGGGCTCTGAAAGAGAGAACCGGTTAAAACAGGCACTGCTTTATATGTTCCATTGATTCACTGGGATAGGTGGACACCTAGTTTGGTTTAGCATAAAGCAATTCCTCTTGTGTCTCTGATGATAACCCCAGACCGCTTGTCATCGGATGATTGTAATTCATTCAGGGATGGACATGCCACTTCTGCATGTGTTATGAGTCTCTTTCTCCCAAAAACGACATGTTGTTTCACAAAGACTTAGGGTGCAATCGGGTGACATGGAAAGGCCATTGTCTGATGCACAGGGAAGGGTTGCTTCTTTGGGAAGCGATCTCCATTAAAGCGACATTTCCATCTCGTACAGGAATCGCTGTGGCCCAGTCCTTCCACTGGACCAAAAAGAGGTCCAGGCAAGACACAGATCAGGGTCAGGCTGTTTCACAATCTCCTCCATGTCATGAGATGAATGGAAAATAGCATGTACTGAATGAACGCAGAATGTATGCAATCCGACATGTGGGCTATTTCTGCTTCTGATTGTGCCCTTGATCTCCTTACTTTGACCAGCAAAACATGTACAGATTCAGACACAGTGGAAGACTCTGTAGACCCTCAAAACAGGTGGACGACCAGGAGTAGTGGGAGAGAAACCAGCACAGGACCCAATAACAGGGCAAAGGAGAAAACCCCAGGACAATTTGGTTTGCCATCCTTTGTTATGTTTGAAAACAGGGCTGTTTAGTACATTCCCCTACTTTAAAAAAACATGAGTCCTGGGGGGGGGGGGAGAGAAGCCTTTGAGCAACCTCAACTGGCTATTTCGAGATCTCTGGGCAAATTCTGGAGACGTCTCTCGTTTAGAAAGGACTCCTCAATCCTACACAACACAAATAAATCCTAGCTTATTTTTCTCTCTTTGTCCTTTGATTTATCCTAAAAACTTTATCATTTTTAAAATTATTTACAACATTAATAGAGATCTGTTTGTAAATCACTCTGCGTGGAAGTCTGCTTTCAAATCACACGTCTTAAATGTATTTTCTTGCAACCATTTCTAGCTACTTCCCCCCCCCCCGCCCAAAATATACCTTTTTAAACTTTATAAAATTAGCAATAGTATCAATGATATTTTATTATTGCAATTCTGAGAAGACATTAGAAAAAAATAGACATTCGGACAAGGGACCAGACTTTTAGATAATTAAATAAATCCTCCCAAGTTCTTCCATGTAAAGGATACCAGAATTTGAAATCATATACTGGTTTAATGTACTAATGTTAAATTCATTCCTTTTTGAACCAACTGATCTGAAATGTCATCAACAAAGGTAATGTCTTGAAAACAAAGTTTTAAAAATAACACTAATGATAATTTTAGACATTAAACCCTAAACATGATTTGTCGCTGAGCTCTCTAGAGAGGGCATGCGTGTTTATATAAAAAGGAAACAACCACATACTTCCAATAACAAACTAGTTGCCAAGTAATCATTCTCAGATGTCCAATGTTTTAAGACTATTACTCTCTGAAGTTATAGTCAATAGAGGCAATAGTTAAGGCAATGGTAAAAACTTCTGGGAGCATAAACCTTGGGTGTCAATACTGTATGAGTTATGTTATGTGCCATCACATAGCATCCAACTTACGGTGACCCTGATAGGGTTTTCAAGGTAAGTGAGGTATTTTAGGAGTGTTTTTTCCAGTGGTTTAAAATTGGGAAAAGAGTACGACAAGGTTGTATATTGTCCCCCTGTTTATTTAACTTATAGGCAGAATACATCATGCGGAAGGCCGGACTGGAGGAATCCCAAACCGGAATTAAGATTGCTGGAAGAAATATCAACAACCTCCGATATGCAGATGATACCACTCTGATGGCAGAAAGTGAGGAGGAATTAAAGAACCTCGTAATGAGGGTGAAAGAGGAGAATGCCAAAAATGGTCTCAAGCTCAAAATCAAAAGAAACTAAGATCACCTCCTGGCAAATAGAAGGGGAAGATATGGAGGCAGTGACAGATTTAACTTTCTTGGGCTCCATGATCACTGCAGATGGTGACAGCAGCCACGAAATTAAAAGATGGCTGCTTCTTGGGAGGAAAGCGATGACAAACCTCAACAGCATCTTAAAAAGCAGAGACAACACCTTGCCAACAAAAGTCAACATAGTCAAAGCTATGGTTTTTCCAGCAGCGATGTATGGAAGTGAGAGCTGGACCATAAAGAAGGCTCCAGTACTTTGGTCATCTCATAAGAAGAGAAGATTCCCTGGAGACCCCATGGACCAGAGCACGCCAGGCCCTCCTGTCTTCCACGGCCTCCCAGAGTTGGGTCAAATTCATGTTGGTCGCTTCGGTGACACTGTCCAACCATCTTGTCCTCTGTTGTCCCCTTCTCCTCTTGTCCTCACACTTTCCTAACATCAAGGTCTTTTCCAAAGAGTCTTCTCTTCTCATGAGATGGCCAAAGTACTGGAGCCTCATCTTCAGCATCTGTCCTTCCAGTGAGCACTCAGGGTTGATTTCTTTTAAGATGGATAGGTTTGTTCTCCTTGCAGTCCAGGGGACTCTCAAGAGTCTCTTCCAGTACCACAATCCAAAAGCATCAATTCTTCGTCGGTCAGCAGAGAACACTAGGTCAACTGGAAGTGTTGGTTTAAGACACTGTAGACACAAGACTCGTTTTAACAATGGCAGGTACCCTGTGGTCAGTTTTACGAGGCCAAGACAGTTAATTATTTATTTCACTTATTTAAAATACTTTTACCCTGCCTTTCTCCTCAAAAAGGACCCAAAGAGGCTTACGTCATTAAAAAGTTGCATTGAAAACTAACAACAGTGAGTATACAAATACTAAAACGGATCAAACGAATACCATGCTAAAAAACATAAGCAACAGCTAAACACATTCAAAGCAGTAAGGTGCAACAGTCCATTTTAAAACCTTGTTCAGGCAGCCAGTCACTAAAGGAAAGCTTGCCAGAAGAGAAAGATCTGCAATATGTAGTAGCTTAAATCAGGAGGAGGGTGCAACTAGAGTAGTCCCATTGAATCAGTGGGGATTTGGTGAGTCAATTGCTGTGTATGTTCCATTCATTCAATAGGCCCACTCCAGTTGTGATTTACTCCTGGATTTCAGCCTATATTTTGATCAGATTAAGATTTAAAAGTTGTCCGTTTTTTGCTTCTACAGCTTAATTGTTTCAGTGAATAATGTATATAGTTTAACAATATTCGCTAAAACAATTAAGCAGTAGAAGCAAAAATTGACAAAATGGGGATATATAAATATCCCCATTTGTTTCCTGTGACATGCACATAAACAGATACTAATGAGAACCAAACAGCGCATACACACTTATAAGAGTAACTAAGAAATATGGAATGGCTATGGATTAGCATGGCCCTTTCTTTCTTTCTTTCCTTAAAGAAGTGCAAACTTTAAAATAATTCCCAGGGAGAGAAACAGGACGGTCTAAGCTCTTTTCTCCAGTTGAACTTTGGAACAGCTGAATGGCCCCCAGCGGTGGCTGACGTACAGCTGAAGAGTCAAACAGGCTGACAGCTCGGCAACAAATTGCCGTGGAGAGTAGAGAAAGCTCAACACGATCATCCTTGTCACGAGAGGTTGATGAGAAGCTATCCAAACTGACAGCTGTCTTTACCGTCCCATTTCTGCCTTTCCTTTATTGGAAAGAGAAGTCCTTCAGCCTAGGTCATCGATCCTTTTCATTATCCAAAGGAGAAACGTTAAGCATCTGCGCTGGGACACACAGACCAGAGGTGGAAGAGGGGGAGGTTAAAAGAAAAATGGTTTCCCCTTGGGATTCCGCAACCTGGAAATGATTTCATTGGACTGCTATGCCGATGGATTAATTCCAGTACTGCAAAGTCAACATGGCTGAACACTAGCTACATCACAGTCTTCATTATTGTGGTCTGGATCAGGTTTTGATGAAGTAATTTCCCTTGGGTTTAGCACTTAGGATGCAGAGAGAGAGAGAGAGAGAGCGTCCTTCTCGAATTTGATTTGAGGACTTGTCCTCTCCTCTCTCCCTCTCCCTCTCTCCCCTTCCCTCCTCCTCTTTACCTTTCCAGCTAAATTGGGCTTTATCAATCACACATGGACGTCTATGGTTTGGAGGACTTTCAAACAAGACCCATATGCTCTGTGGCACACAATGCCCAAACAATTGGATGCATGAAATGAGATTCATTTCTTCCATCTTTCCTACTCCCTCTCCCTCCCTCTCGGTCATAGATGATAGAATTAATAACAAATGGTACAACTCTCCAACCAAGGAGGTTGGAAGTGGAGAAAGCCCACTCTGTGGTCCTTCGAACTTTATTCTTTTGAGAATGATCCTTCCTCCAGAAACAAAAGGGAAGGGAGAACGTTTTAAGAGGCTGCTTAAAACATAAGTGATTCAGATGGGTCTGTCCAGATATTGCACCAACAGAGCGCGGAGGTTCTCTCGGCCCTTAAGCTACCAACTCCGCCATCTTGCTGTGTTAACGTTTAATTGTTCGGTTTTAAAAAAAATTAATTAATTAGTTGTTTTTATGTAGCTTTTTTAGTTAATTCACTGATATGGTTATTTGATTTTTATATTATGGCTATGTTTTGTGGCTATTATTTATTTTGTTACTGTGGTTTATTTTGTTGTGAACCACCGAGAGTGGAATTAGTAGCCGGATGGATGGATGGATGGATGGATGGATGGATGGATGGATGGATGGATGGATGGATGGATGGATGGATGGATGGATGGATGGATGGATGGATGGATGGATGGATGGATGGAAGGAAGGAAGGAAGGAAGGAAGGAAGGAAGGAAGGAAGGAAGGAAGGAAGGAAGGAAGGAAGGAAGGAAGGAAGGAAGGAAGGAAGGAAGGAAGGAAGGAAGGAAGGAAGGAAGGAAGGAAGGAGCTGATGTTGGATAGATTGAAGGAAGGAAGGAGCGCCTTCTCCAACCAAGATCTACCCGTATCACTCGATCGAGTCAGGTGGTGAGGCTGAGGGGCCTGATGCCGAGGGAGGCCCGAAAGGAAAAAACAAGAAATCGGGCCTTCTCGGTGGTGGCCCTTCGCCTCTGGAACAACCTCCTTCCAGAGATTCGTGCGGCCCCGTCGCTGGGCATTTTTAAGACCCAACTAAAAACCTGAATGTTTAAGCAGGCCTTCCCTTCAGTCAATACTTAATTTCTTTCTTCTTTACTTTATCTCTGTTACTTTCCATCTTGAAGAATTTGTCTACCATTTATTGTTTATTGTGTATTGTCTTATATTGATTTACTTTTCTTGTTTTGGTATTTGTATATCTTTTCTTTTATATTGTCTGGAAGCCGCCTAGAGTGGTCGCAATGACCAGATAGGCAGGGTATAAATAAATAAATAAATAAATAAATAAATAAATAAATAAATAAATAAATAAATAAATAAATAAATAAATGGAAGGAAGGAAGGAAGGAAGGAAGGAAGGAAGGAAGGAAGGAAGGAAGGAAGGAAGGAAGGAAGGAAGGAAGGAAGGAAGGAAGGAAGGAAGTCTGGTGGCAAAAATCTCATGATTGCCTAGGATTTCAAGTTATAATTCATCTGTTTATTGCAGAAACCAGCAAATGAAACACTGAGTGGAATTTTTATATTTCTGTGCACCAATAATAGGAACGTATGGATTGAGAAAGTTTAATTTTGTTCAAATTTTCATTTCTACTTTGGGCCCATCATGAGAAGGCAGGATTCCCTAGAAAAGATAACAATGCTGGGAAAGATGGAAAGCAGCAGGAAAAGAGGAAGGCCAAATACGAGATGGACTAGGGAGTCACAGGCTTGCGTCTACAAGAGCTGACGAGGGTAGCTGAGGATAGCACCATTCGGAGATCATTCATTCATGGGGTCGACATACGTCAGAGGTGACTTGACAGCATGTAACAACAACAACACATTTCCCACTCTTATTTCATTGCTACATTTGTTGTGTTCCAGTTCTGCATCACGTTTTAATTTTTTTTCAAGCTAAAGCTAACTCATCTTATGCACATCTCCCCCAATCAACATATTTTGTACACATTTTTAGAACGAGAAAATGTTGTTTTCCCATTTTTTTTCATATTTTTGTTTTGTTTTTGCGACCACATCATAAACTTTCGAAAAGTACAAATTTTGCTATCTCACTGTGTTTCGGTGCATACTTGAGTTTATGATAAGCCCATTTATCAGATGCACACAGAGGTGAGACTCGAATGAATTTTTCAACTGAACAGAGAACATCGAGTTGGCTGGATAGTTCAGTGGTTTAAGTCTCTGGCTGCAAAATCAGAGGCTGGGAGTTGATTTCCCACTGAGCTTCCTATACATCCAGCCAGCCTGGGTGGCCTTGGGCGAGCTGCACGGTCCCAGGTCGCCCCCTAGAGGAAGAGAAGGATAAACCACTTCTGAACATTCTCTACTTGGAAACCCCTGGAAAGCGTTGCCATAAATCAGAATTGACTTGATAGCACATGAATATTAGAGAACATCCACAATATATGTTTAAGCACTGTGTAACTATATCTTTGCAAATCAAGAGTCAGCAGTCCAAATCAATAGCATGATGTTATACAAACATCCCAGTATTAGCTAGAGTAGATGCCAAGGTTTATGGTCAGCTAAGGATACAAAAAGGCTATACATTCTTGCATTCTACCATATCAAACAAGCGTATATATTAAAGTCACATGTAACTTACATTTCTTTTATTATTTATACGCCAAGGTGAGCAAATTCACCTTTCGTGAATTTTGAGTGTTTTCCTGCCCCAATGAGAATTCCACTATGCCATGATGTTGGGTCATAAAATGTCCCCCACATTCAAAGAAGTACAAATCGTCTTCTACCTAAATACAGTAACTAGAACACAGGACAGAGTAAAAGTACTGTAAAATGAAAGCAGATGTCTTTTTTTTCCTTGTATGGGAAAATTTCCATAATCTCAGTGAACTACAGCGTTGTCTCATGAAAGGAATGTTGACTTCTTATACAAATGAGCTTATTACGAACCAAGAGTGACAACTAGAACACACCATGTTGATTTTGGTGCATCATGAGGATTGGAAAGTGGATCCGGACTTGGTCTAACCAAGAACGCCCTAAATGGATTGGGCCTGGGCTATCTCAAGGACTTCATCTCGCTTTATGAGCCTGCTCGAGTGTTACGATCATGAGGGAGTCCTTTATCTCGGTCCCACCACCTTCACAGGTGTATTTGGTGGGGACATAGGAGAGGGCCTTCTCTGTGGCCGCTCCCAGACTTTGGAACTCCCTCCTACAGGAGGCCTGACTGGCCCCATCTTTGCTGACCTTCCGCAAGCAGACAAAGAACTTCCTTTTCAGGCAAGCTTTTCCTTAATGACCAGTGGTCTGAGAGGGTTTTTTTGAACAGACTGCTGTGCCTTACTGCTTTGAATGTGCTTTTAGTATTACTTTGATTTACCATTTCTCAGAGTGGTACTGTATTTGCTTGATCCCTTTTAGTATTTGTTTACTTACTGATTTTAGCTTCAAATATTGTCTTTTAAGGATGTAAGCCACACTGGGCTCCTTTTCTAAGGAGCAAGGCAGGTTAATAATAATATAAACAAACAAACAAACAAACAAAGGAACAAACAAACAAACAAACAAACAAACGAATGAATGAATGAATGAATGAATGAATGAATGAATGAATGAATGAATGAATGAATACAATTTTCTCAACATGTGTGTGTTGCAAGTAACGTAAAAGTAATATCAGTGCCGTGAGCAGGAATGAGCTTATTTTTCTAGTATAGTGACAAAGATTTTCTTCCAAAAGTGATATTTAAAGGGCATTTAAAGGCCTTTGGCGAAATATTTGGATAGGAGTGTTCAAGTTTTATGCCATTCTTCCTTCATTTCTTAAGAGTCTTTCCTAAGTGACAGAAAGTCACGAAAAGTAACCATTTAGCACGACACTAACACCATCAGTTAGTTTTCCAGCATAATAATGAGTAACTGCAGCAGGTTACTTTTCAGACATGGTAACTAGTAATAGACTTCTTCACAAAGAACATCACAACCTCCAGTGTCTGTCGCATATAAGGTGGGGAGTCTTGATTGTGCCACAAAATTCCTTAAAGAAACTCCTACAGCTTGGACCTGAGACAATTGCTTTAAAAATTTTTTTTTAAAATGCTTCTCTTCATCAGACTTCTGGGAGGTAATTGGTCAGTATGGCTGAGAGAGAGAGGATTTTTCCCCCCAGGACCCATCTGGGAAGACACATATTTTCCCAACAAACGAGTTACAAAAGAGGTTTCTTGCAAACCAGGGTAGCCATCCGGCCGTCGAACTTGGAAGGTGCAACGGGAACATGTGACGGGGCATCTGTAATTTATTAGCCGTGCAGAAAATGCGTCTTTCCTGCACCAATTATTTGGCTTTCATCACTAATGAGAAAGAGGCTCGGGGGTCTGTGGCTCATGGCGAACTCAAACAGCCTCCCACGCATACTCTACATGCACATTTCTCATGCGCTGTTGCGCATTACATTCAACAACAAATAATACCGCAGAGGACAATTCGTAAGGACAGCGGCAAGAATGTTCAAAAATAGAGCTGGAACTAATTTGAAGAGAGGAAAGAAAATCCGAGAGGGGGGAAAAAATTCTGTACTCGAGTTCGTCTTCAAGAATTCAGACTTCTCCTAAATGTCTTCTGTTTCCCACCTGTGCCCTCCCAGTTCCCCTTAGAATAGATATATGTATATTTTAGGAAAAGCCACTTCGCACAGGTTGGGAGATCTCTTCATTTGACGAACCAAAGCCTTCAAGCCAAGTAACGAAACGGTCAGAATGAAGCCATGGCTGGTGGTGACACCTGAAGAGACAACTCCAATCAATATTCTGAATTATTATTATTATTATTATTATTATTATTATTATTATTATTATTATTATTATTATTATTATTATTATTATTATTATTATTATTATTATTATTATTATTATTATTATTATTATTATTATTATTACTACTACTACTACTACTACTACTACTACTACTACTACTACTACTACTACTACTACTACTACAACAGGCGTAGTCAATCAAAATTATAAAAACATTGACTAGTATTGTATAACAGATACAAGTTCTTAAAAGCAAGGTAGAACTGATTTCTCAGTCAATACGTGTAGGATGATGATGATGATGATGATGATGATGATGATGATGATGATGATGATGATGATGATGATGATGATGATAATAATAATAATAATAATAATAATAATAATAATAATAATAATAATAATAATAATAATAATAATAGAAAGCTGCTAAGACAGAATGTTTTCACACCTGCCACCATTTATTAAAAATGGCTGAGTGTTCAAGAGCTTTATAAGGTAAAACGCTTGTCCAAGAACCAGCTCTTATTCTCTAGATAGGCACGTGCAAAGGTGCACAATTTTTTTTTTTACTCTCTTACCTAACAACTGGGTTATTTCCCCCCCCCCCTTTCTTTCCTTGTATATCTGTGTCCCTTCTTTGCTGTAAGAAGCAGTAAAACTTTCAGGTGCTCAACAGATGTTAAGGTGGGCAAGCCTTTCGCCTGGAGCTTGAACAACGTGGATGCAGAAGGACATTCTGGAGCACCTATCGTTCCCACAGTCCTAAAAACAGCATGGCTACATTTTATATCACTCAAGGGATGTCTCTGGCAATTGTAAAATGTTAAGCTCTCTCTTTGCTGGATTCTCCCCACCCTGGTTGGTCATGATGCACTACAGTGAGTAAAACAGTCCTGTATGCTGTTTCCTATTCTGAGAACCTGAGACTATTATCGGTTAATATGTCTCCAGAGGCACCGCCTGTGGTCGAAAGACAATTTCATTGCCTCCTAAGAGACCCTTCAGAGTTTCAGCTCACTGTCCATTCTAGTTGTGCATGACAACTTAATACTAGGATTTCTTGCTCTTGGTTATTTGTAATCCATTTAGGACTAGAAATCCTGGTTTGGTTCGTGGTGCAGAACATGAAGAATAAGAAAAAGCCGTTCTGACTTCCATGAGCCACAGACGTTGATTTGTTTTTTCGCTTAATGAGACGTTGCGCTTTTCTAAGGCTACGTTTTGTGCTTTGCTGTAAAAGTGTGACATTTAAAAGGATCACAACCTCTGTCTCGTTGCGTGGAAGTATTAAAAAGCAGAAGCAGTGGGTGGGTTTCTCGTATCTTTCTCCACACTTGGTATTGCAACTGGATTAAATCATAACAAGATGATGCCATCCAGATTCTCAGTGCACTCTCATTGCACCGAGACCAGTTAGCATGAGAATAGCCCAAAAGCTCAGAGGGACCTGGGAAACACAGAAGCCTGAGAGAGGTGGATGATATCATCATCATCCCTCCTAAGAAACATCCTGGTGCTTTGATCTTGTGAGATCTTTGGGATACACCATTGGGAAGCCAGGACAGTTCAGCTACCTCAATGGTTCCCATTGGGTTCTTGGACTGCAGTTCCCAGTATCCCCAGCCAGCACAGCTGGTGGTGAAGGCTTCTGGGAGTTGCAGTCCAAGAACACTTGGGTGACCCAGGATTGGGAACCACCGAGCTAGCATAAAACTCCCATGACATGTTAATGTGAACATAACTATCACCATGAGTCTTCTGGAGAACACAGATGAGGCATGATAATCCTTAAAGCCCGTAAGTTGCTTTTCTTTCACAATAATAATTTTGAGTAACGAAAAAAAAATTGTGCATAGCTATCCCATGTGCAGTTACTTTGCACAAATTGAGCAATTGGCTTCAGAAATTCGGTTCTAGTCAAGAGCAATCTATCCTATTTTCAGTTCCTTCCCTGTTCTGCCAAAACCTCAGAGTTCATTGTCAGAAAGGTTTAGAGAAAACGAAGGGACGATGTGATGAAGACACCGGATGTCGGCGGGGTTCATATTATGTTTGCAAGTGGTCAGGAAATTATCAGCTTTCCTCTAATGCCTCAAGATAAATTTTGTGTGTGTGTGTGTGGCTCTGCTGTGAAATTTATCTCATTCTCTGCCAAAAAAATATGTATTTTTGGCGAAGGTCAGAAGCAGGGAAGTTGAAAAATGTTTTGGAAAAACATGAATGAAGCAGGAAAAAAAAGAATCCTAAACATTGGATTGTTGATAGATTTCACTTTATTCCCATTGGGAAAAGGTGATCTTGAGGCGAGCATATGAGAAAACTGAACACAGAAGAAAAAAAGAAATGAATTCTCAGCTGTGCGCCGTAAAATAAATAATGATGGTGCTGGGAACTCACAGGAAATCAATAAAACGTGACAGGCACAAAACGTTTGATATATTTGATAAGCGCTCATTGCATTTCCATGTAAGGAAAAGTTTGATGTCTTGATCATGTCAGTTCTTTTTGGAAAGGCATTTCAACAAGATATCCAACAGAGATTTCTCTTATCCCTAGATCTGATTGTTTCTTAAACTTCTCTCCCTTCCACCCCACCCCCCCAAAAGACATGGTCTCTAGCCATGTGCAATCAGGAACGTTAATTCTTAATTGTCAGGGGATCCTAGGGTGGAGCAAACAGCTGCTGTTCACCTGCTGGAGTGAGGGAACACTGCAGTGGATCTTTCTGATACCGTCCAGCGTTCATAGAGTTAAAAAGACGGTCAGCCATTTGAACCAAGAAAAATAGAAATGGAAAGTAATGCCGCAGAATAAGCTGCTGGCACTAGAGGAGATGAGGAGTGACAACTGAACCCTGCAATAAATTGTTGCAGAGTTTCGAATTTCTGATTAAATTCCTCAAGCTGTGCACCAGAAGAGCAGGGATTCCTGTCCTTGCTTGAGATCAAATCACAACACACTGCTTTCTTTTGCGTGAGGGTTCACCTCCATTCCCCCCTCCCCCAAATCTGCACCTTTATTTCTACGTTTTATCAAATGTATGGGATTTCTCCCCATTGGTGCAAAGATGCTTGCATGTAGCGTTGCAATTGCGGACCTTTTCGCTGTTCGTATTTTTAAAGGTGTGCCTTATTTTGTGAGGAAAATGCACCATAAAACCTTACAAATGTGTGACTTGATGACAAATATGTGGCTGCATTTCTTTCCACAACATGTCTTACAGTGTACCAAAACCCATTTTGTGTGTGTTGGAGAGACACAGGAGAGAGCCTTCTCTGTGGCTTCTCCCAAACTTTGAAACTCCCTCCCACATGAGGCCAGCCTGGCCCCATCTTTGCAGTTCTTTCTCTTCAGGCAGGCTTTTCCTTCATGACTGACTGTTGTTGTTGTTTAGTCGTTAAGTCGTGTCCGACTGTTCGTGACCCCATGGACCAGAGCACGCCGGGCCCTCCTGTCTTCCACTGCCTCCTGGAGTTGGGTCAAATCCATGTCTGTCAGCTTCAATGACCCTGTCCACCCATCTCGTCCTCTGTCGTCCCCTTCTCCTCTTGCCTTCACATTTCCCCAACATCAGGGTCTTTTCCAGGGAGTCTTCTCCTCTCATGAGATGGCCAAAGGATTGGAGCCTCAGCTTCAGGATCTGTCCTTCCAGTGAGCACTCAGGGTTGATTTCCTTCAGAATTGATAGGTTTGTTCTCCTTGCAGTCCAGGGGACTCTCAAGAGTCTCCTCCAGCACCACAGACTGACTGTTTAGGTGCTAATAAATGCAATGGTTTATATTTTGCTGCTTCAAAATTTCTTTCTCGTAATGCGTTTACCTCAGATTTTTAATTGTAACGCTATCAATTCTTCTTTAATATTTGGATAATTCAACGTTTTCAGCCTTTAATATTGTGTTTTTAACAATGTAAGCTGCCTTGTATCCTTTTTTTCTTTAAAGAAGAAAGGAGGGGTAAAGATTGTCACTCTTTTGAATAAATAAATAAATTTTCGTTTGACGCTGTGGAGTCAAAGAGAAATTCTTTCTCGTCTTCAACCAACAGCAACGAGCCCTTGTGCAAATTGCCACCAACAAAAAGGAACTATCAAGCCAACGTGGATTCTAGCATGTACGTTTGCATATAGAATGTCTGAATAGCTCAGTGGTTTAGGTGTCTGGCTGGGGAGCCTGAGGCGATGAGTTCGATTCCCCACTGTGTCTCCTTGGGCTCAGTGATCCATAAGCTCCCTTCCAGCTCCACCGTTTGATGATGATGATTTTCCTTATTTTTGGCCTAAACGACACATTCCTCCATTGTCCTACCGCAGACCTCCACTGAAGGGTCACCCGGACCATTTTAGCCTCTTTACTTTTTCCCTCAGAGACCCCTTGTTTTGCAAACCAGCCCCCCCCTTCCTATCCCCTATAAAGAGATTAATTTTAGCCAAGGGCAGGAGCCTAATACCCACCCACCCCAATTCCCAGAACACTCCCCCTCCCTCTGTAAGTGCTTTATTACCTGTTTTGCATCTCAAGGACCTTCCCTTCCAAATTGCTTCCACACTACACTCTTCAGTTTTTGGGAGAAATTTTCAAAGTCCAAGGGTTAAGAAATTTAAACGTTTAAAGAGTCATGAAATGGACTGTTTCCGCTTCCCATCTGGCTTTTATCAATTTTTAAGTCAGTTTCAGAAGGACGGCTACACAATCAAAACATACAATCTCCCTTAGTCGGATAATTCAATTTTATAAATGAGTTACTTATGTTGCATATGAGTAAATGCATTCCTATCCAGGGAGATATTGACTGCTGTCAATGAAAGAATCAAGTCCAGGGAGAGGCAGGATATGCCCCTGACAAGCTTGTGGACTCTAGAAGCTGCAAAGTATGCTGGACCAAGATACAATTATAGAGAGAGAGAGATTTAAAATCCCACCAACACCTATCCAAGTCCTTATAAGCAAGAAGTTCTGGCAGGCCTCAATTACTCACTGTTTATGGATGGAACCAAATACATGCCCTAAAGGGATGAGTTATGGTGATGGAAATCTTGCTTGCTAATAGGTTCAAAATTGTTCCAAATTTGGGCATGACCTAGTCAAAGTTAAACACTTTTCAAGGTGCTGATTAACAACTCATGTTGTGTGTGTGTGTGCTGTCTTTTACTACGCCAACCGACAGGTCTTGCATGGTCTACCAAGGTAGGCATGGAAAATAAATTGGTTGGCTTTGCATTGCCGTAGAGAAATAGGCATCTTTCTATGTATGAATTTCTAAGATTTGTGAGACCGTTCAGAGGAAGGACATATGCACAAAATCACACATCTGTTTCAGAAAGGAGCAAAGAAGGGGGGCTCACAAGGCATGACTCACTGTTGCGCTCAACATAAGTCGTATTGGCGACTTGGAACTGAGTATTGACTTGGAACTGGGTTTTTTCTGAGTCACATTTCAAGTCCCTATCAGGGATGAGGCAGTAACCTGCCACCTCCATCATCCTCAGAGGCAGCCAACTCACCTTCCCTTCCGAGACCATTGCTATTTTTGAAAGCATTACTGTACCATTTCTGAATTCCTGTATTGAGGATCATCCAGCTAAAAAGGCCACTGGTTCAGAACACCTCACCTAAAGCCTTGTTTTACACACATGGGCGCAAACATGGACGCATATACACATCAACCTAACACAATACAAATGTGTGTTTGTGTGTACACCAAATCGTATATCTCCTAGGCTTTGTCAGAATAACTAGGACAGGATGGGGTGAGGGAATAAAGCAATCTGGAAGAACAAATACATGCAGTTAGAGAGATTTTTTAAAGATTCAACTTCTCTGCGATCAGCTCTCTGCAAAAGTTCAGGAGGTCCCCCTTTTCATGGGGGAAGTGCTTTAATCAAGATTACTTCCCCCCCCTACAAGTAACTGGAGCTCTTCCTGAGTTTTCCTCTACTTTCCTTTAGGATAGAATTATCAAATTTCCATGGCAATTAAATGGAAAAGTTTGAACATATGGATCACCCCGTAACAACCGACGGCTTGAAACAAGGGAAATTAAGTCAGGAGGAATATATGGGAGATCCTCGGGAAGGATTACCCCAGCTGAAACGTCAACCCGCTCTAAATCTGCAATTATCAAAGCCACTTCAAATGCATTTCCAGCGATCCGTCCTAATCTTTTGTCACGAGCTAAACAAACTCTGACTAAAACGTTGGCCAGCGATCTAAAGCCGCCAGCTGGAGAAGGGAATGAATTAATTAGGCAATTAAGAGGGAAGTGAATAGTCTGCCCGTGAATGTTATCCAGACTGAAATAATTTTCTGTCTTTCTAGGACGGCTAGATTTCTACTCGGGGCCAGATTAACACACCCTGGAGCCGTACTAATTCTGTGACATCTCTAGAGTATGATTATCTCCTCACCTTTCCGAAACAGGCATAGCACTTAGTGGCAGGGCTCATGACCATTAAAGGTATTACATTTTCAATCCTCCCACTGGCCTATTGGATTACAAGGCTTGTACTAATTTCTTTTTTGACTTGCACTTAATACATGGCAGCTGCCGATTTCTGTCAGTTCCCTTTAAATGTTTTGGAGTTAGTCGAACGGCATTGAAGTAGCTTGTAGTACACGGTGCAGCTATCTCACTAAAGGCCAGCAGGGGGTGCAACGTCTCTATAAGCTCTTAACTTTATGGCAGACATAGGGAACCAGGAGCTCCCAGATATTTAGATCTACCTAGCCTTGCGAATGGTAATGCTGGTGGGACCTCCCCCGTGTCGAAAGCTATGCCGCTCAGAGAGGACGGGTCCCCCTGTTTGCTACAAGACTTTAAGTTGGGAAGGCCACCAGCCCACCAAGGAAGCACCAAAATTGTTCCCCACTTGTGGTTTAAAAGATGGAGTTAGAGTAACACTCTTTTGCACTAAGGTATCTCTTCTGTTCTTGAAGGTCGATCTCTGTGAAAGACTCTCAACAGAGAGATTGCAACACTCTTTACCATCTGGCTGTGGAGCCAGAGGTTGGGAGTTCGATTCCCCCCTGGGCCTCCTTTACAAGGGGCTGGACTCGATGATCTGTAGGGTCCCTTCTAGCTCTAAAATTATTATTATTATATTATTTACCAGGTGAAGCTTCTGGACTGTTACCAAAGGGGTTTCCTGAACAGAGCATTAAGCTACAGTCTGATCTGGATGCCTGTGGTGAGATGGATGACACCAGATGCTTCTCTCCCTTAAAAATTTGGATGTGGCTGACGATTGTGGCAAACCCAGATGTTGTTCTGCTCCGATGCCTACCAGGGAATTGGCCACCCAGGTTGGGACCCTCGCACATGCACAAAAGTGTCTCATACTCAATCTGCTCCCTTGCTGAACACTGAGTTTCTTTGTTGTGTTGTTTAGTCATTAAGTTGTGTCCGACTCTTCGTGACCCCATGGACCAGAGCACACGCCAGGCCCTCTTGTCTTCCACTGCCTCCCGGAGTTGGGTCAAATTCATGTTGGTCGCTTTGATGACCCTGTCCATCCATCTTGTCCTCTGTCGTCCCCTTCTTCCCTTGCCTTCACACTTTCCCAACATCAGGATCTTTTCCAAGGAGTCTTCTCTTCTCACGAGATGGCCAAAGTATTGGAACCTCAGCTTCAGGATCTGTCCTTCCAGGGAGTGCTCAGGGTTGATTTCCTTTAGAACGGATAGGTTTGTTCTCCTTGCAGTCCAGGGGACTCTCAAGAGTCTCCTCCAGCACCACAAGACAAAAGCATCAATTCCTTGACGGTCGGCCTTCTTTATGATCCAGTGCTCACTTCCATACATCACCACAGGAAAAACCATAGCTTTGACTATGTTGACTTTTGTTGGCAAGTTGATGTCTCTGCTTTTTAAGATGCTGTCGAGGTTTCTCATCACTTTCTTCCCAAGAAAGAAGCAGGCATCTTTTAATTTCGTGGCTGCTATCTCCATCTGCAGTTATCATGGAGCCCAGGAGAGTAAAATCTGTCACTGCCTCCATATCTTCCCCTTCTATTTAGCCTTGACTAGATCACAGCTTGCCAAAGTTGGAGGGTTTTTTTTTTAAGTCCAACTTCCAGAAAAACCCAACCAACATGGCCATGAGCTGAAGGATTCTGGAAGCTGTTTCTTAGCTTTGTTTTACTTTGCAACCGGAAAAATCAGCAGTAGCTGAACATGCCCGAAAACAAGCTGGACATGAAATTCTATTTCAAAATACTAAGGTACTGGACAACACCAGCAATCATTATGTTAGATTGCACAGGGAAGACATTGAAATCCATAAACACCAGCAGAGTTTCAACAAAAAAGAGGGAAGTCTAAAACTTAACAAGGTATGGCTCCCAGCACTGAAAAATACAGCCTGCAAAAGGTCAACGAACTCTACCCAGCCACAAGGACCAGGGATCATTGCACACAAAAGAGCAGCTAAAGACACCAATCAATCACAGAGACAGATAATCTCTCCCTCTTATCACAACAATACATCCACAACAAAAAAAACATGCTGATCACCATCATCACCCTATCTCCGGAAAAGTACAAATGCTGTTCGCACAGCCATAAATACTCAACTCCCAAGCAAACTACACCAGAGCACAGGTTGCTGTCCTCTGAAGATGCCGGCCACAGAGACCGGCGAAACGTCAGGAAGAACAACCTTCAGAACACGGCCAAAGAGCCCGAAAAACCCACAACAATCATCAAGATGATGATCGTTCCTTAGAACTATGGATCAAAAGCGCACATTCTTGGGGCAAACAGCAAAGCAACACAGAAACGCAGCTCCTTTGTGCTCCCCCTTTCCTTGCTAGGCCCCGAGTTCCATGTACCTCAACGCCCCCCCCCCAATGTTTTGCTTTTGGCCTTATTAAACGTGTCATGTTGTTATGGCCCGGAGCTCTCTTTTATGGAAAACAAACAAACAGCAAGCATTTGTCAACCTCTCATCTAAGTGAGACTGGCAGCAAACTTAATCTGGTGCTAATTAGCCTTGTGGAAAACTAAATCAAGCATCAAGAAACCACAGATTATTTTAAGCTTTCTCCAGTGTAAACACAAAGGGCCGAGGATCGGTAACATTTTATTTTTGCTGACAGTTTCCCACTTTTCTTCTATTTTCTTCCTCGCTCCTGATAGGTCGGCTCCTGATTGCTCTGAGAGCTGTCTTCCTTCGGCCTCTGACCGGCAGTTTGTTAATTCTTCCTATTTATGTGTCTTTAAGCAGGATTACAAACTTCAAATACGCTGTAAACTGAACCTGTATACAAGCTTTCAAAAGCACTTAAATGGGTTGCTGATAGATAGACCAGCCTGGTAAAGAAATGCCCCAGTTTTTGGAAGAAAACGAGCCTGAGTGTTTATTTTGTAAGCCGTTTGTAATTACCAAGCAGGGAAGGGAAGGAAAAGGCTGGAAAATGTTAAAAAAAAAGGTGGAGGGCTTCAGCTTGCCCATGACAAGGCAGTGATCAGCAACCTTTCAAGTCAACAGAAATGTTATTGTGTGGATGAAATCCGTTGGCTTATTGTCGGGCTAATGCAAAAATAAATAAATAAATCACGGAAAGAAGTCTGCTTCCAAGAAGCTGTGGGGGGAAAAGAAGGCAAGACATGTGGAAATGGCTGTTTGGAGGATTTGCTGGCCTGAAGGATTTTGCTGCCTGAGGCAAAAGACAAAAAAACGAGCCATTCCTCCATTCAGTCTAGAAGGCACTGGTGATGGGGCACCCCCCATGCCCCCTAAATTGTTCCCAATTCTTTGCCTTTTGACACTTGCTACCCAAGGTAGCCATCTCATGGTGCCTCATGTTAGGATCAGCCTTTTGGGGGGCAAAGAGGGGATAAAGAACCAAGATAACTAGGGACAATCTGGTTCCCAGTTCGGTGTCCTGTCATGCTGTTTTGCTGTAGGATCAGTTCTTTTGCATAATAGCTTTCAACTTCTTCTTCAGCTCTGTAACTGGAGCGTAGACTTGAATGATGGTTCTATTTTCCAAGAAGTGTGGTTGATATTATTCAATCAGACTTTGCATTCTAGCCCCTAACTGCTTGTGCCTCACTGTTAGGACCACATTGTTTCTTTTGAGTTTGTCGTTTCTAGAGAAAAATATTGTGTAACTAATGGAAATATCCTATTGCAGTCCGCTTTAGTTCATCCAGAACAAAGCAAAAAAAGCAAAAGCAAAGCGTGCTGCTTATATGCCACCCCATAGCGCTTCAAGCACTCTCTGGGTGGTTTTTACAAGTTAATTATGCAGGCTACACATTGCCCCCCCCCCAGCGAGCTGGGTACTCATTTTACCAACCTCAGAAAGAAAGAAGGCTGAGTCAACCTTGAGCAGGCTACCTGGGATTGAACCCCAGCTTGTGATCACAGTAGTACAAGTAGTACAATGGCTAAGCGTCATATGAATTTACCATGATTCATACAGTGGTGCCTCGCATTACAACGACCCCGCATGACAACAAAGTCGCTCAACAATGACTTTTTTGCGATCGCTATAGCGATTGCAAAATGATGGTTCCTGTGGGGTTTTTTCGCTTTATGTTGATTAGGTCCCTGCTTCGCGAACCGTTTGTTCGCAATACGATGATTTTTTCAGCTCCGTAAAATGGCTTCCCTCCCTTCGCAAAATGGCTGTTTTCTGGACAGAAGCTTCGCAAAACAGTGTTTCTAAACAGCTGATCGGCGGTTCTCTATGGGCGATCTTCGCTGGCTGATGAGGTATTTCCCCACTGGAATGCTTTAACCGGTTTTCAATGCATTCCAATGCAGTTTTTCTTCGCATGACGATGATTTTGCTGTACAGCGATTTTGACAGAACGGATTATCGTCGTCATGTGGGGCACCACTGTACTTCTCACATTCCATGTTCGAACTGTATGTGTCATTCAGCGTTGGGCAGAATTCTTATTGCCTCCGTGCACATCAGCAGTTGAATGTCCTTCAGCTTTAATCTGACTGTTTCATTAGCAACAGCGCTACGCATGCTTGTCCCTAGCATTGTTACCTGTCTTGCTTTTCCTAAAGTGCTTTTTAAATTATTTTATTCTTTCCAACACAGCAGAGGGCTTCAACATGTTGCTTCTTTTAATGGTCCCCTTCAGTTGCCGGGTTTACTTGTTTATCAGGATGGGACTTTTATAATTTCTTGACTTCTGACCCCATACGTCAATGAGAACCCCCCAAGCCAAATGATGGGAGTGAAAGCCCACAAACAGGCCTCTTATCTCTCTGCCATTCCTGCCCCATTTCTCCATTGAGTGGAACGAACCCTGCACTGCTGGAGTTGCAGGATTCCATGAGACTCAGAAGGATGCATAGGAGGGCTCACTCCAGTGCATCAGAGCCTCAAATTCAGCATTTCTTGTAAAGATTTTTCAGGGTGCAACTTAGCTCCCCTTCACTACGGCTGCATGCTGCCTTAATTAGTAACTCAATATCGCATGAGAGGGAAATGAAAAGGCAAACAGAGGACATGATATTTCAATATGATAATTGTTTCCTAGTGGTGATACTTCTCCCTGCTTACCTAAATAAAACCCCCATTGCTTCCTGGACTTGTCAGTCCCCTTCTTCCAGGAACCACCAAAGAAAGATGTAGGTGGATGTCTGGAAGGTGAACCTGCAACACGCATGAAAGGAATGCAGAACAAGACTGTGCTTTGATAACATTGTGAGAAGAGCAGACATTGGGCATGAACCAGAATTATGAATCGGAAAAACCGACGAATCGAGCTGGTTCGTGGTTGGGTTTGTGAACCAGTTCGGGGATCGTGTTTTGCCAAAACGAAACAAAGTGCTGAATATTTTTTCCCTCTGAGCAGTGGTGACACGATGGCGGCATGACAGCAGGAACCAAAATCCAAACCGTGAACCAGTTGATTTTTTTAAATTGATTCGTGGTGATTCGTGATTAACCACGAACCACCATTTTTTTCCTGGTTCGTGCCCATCTCTAGAGAAGAGGAAGACTTTTAAGGTCAAGAATTCCCTAAAATCTCATGCGTTGATCAGAACAGAAGCGGACAGCTTTGGAGGTCCAGATGACCCCACCACCACCCACAAAGGGCCAAGCGGGAAGTTCACACCAGTCCTGAAATCGAGAAAAAGACAGGAAAATCAGATCTTACTGGAAGTTCATTTCCAGGTAAAGTCTTCTAGGTTCAGGGTTCTGCACAGATTTGATTGCAAAGCCTTGCGGGGACAGAAAAAGTGAAAAAAAAATGCAGGTTTGTTCTTTAGCTATTAGGTTTTAGGTGTCACAAAAACTGCCTTCAGACAGTTGCCCACCACTAGATTTTAAAGAAAGGTAAAGGTTCCGCTTGACAATTTGTCTAGTTGTGCCCGACTCTACAGGGTGATGCTCATCCCTGTTTCCAAGCCATAGAGCCAGCGTTTGTCCGTAGACAGTTTCCGTGGTCACATGGCCAGCGCGACTAGACATGGAACGCCGTGACCTTCCCACCGTAGTGGTACCTATTTATCTACTCCCCTTTTTACATGCTTTTGAACTGCTAGGTTGGCAGGAGCATATTATTTATATGCCACCTTTCTCCCCTTAGGCTTAGGGGACCCAAGATAGCTCACAACAGATAAAAGAGTGGTTCCTACATTTGCAACATAGTCCCCATATTTTTAAATGTAAACATTGAATTCGCAAAATGTAGAAAAACACGCTTTCCTTGGAGGGGAGCCAGATGGCATACGTTTTAGGAAAAAGGATCAAACAAGGGAAACAAAATGCACTAAAACGCCCGTGGATTTCAGCTCAGGATGGAGGTACAAAGTCTTAAAACCCAAACAGGACACAAGGATGTGCTGAAAATGTTGGTGGGGGTTGGAAAAACAAAACCAACTTGAAAAGGGGGTTTCGTATTCTTATCTATAAATACATGTACAGATGTTTTCTCCCATTTTGCCACAAGGTGGTGCATTCAGATAATTTTAGGATGGAGACATTTAGAATTATGATAATACAGTGGTGCCTCGCTAGACAGTTACCCCACATGACAGTTTTTTCGCTAGACATTGACTTTTTGCAATCGCTATAGCGATTCACAAAATGGTGGTTTCTATGGGGGAATTTCGCTGGACAATATTTGGTCCCTGCTTCGCAAACCAATTTTCGCTAGACAACAATTTTGACCACTCCCTCCACACTCGCAAAATAGGTGTTTTCGGAACCTAAGCTTTGCAAGACAGCGATTTAAACAGCTGATTGGCAGATTGCAAAGCGGCTTTCCTATGGCCGATTTTCACTAGACAACGACGATTCTTCCTCATTGGAACACATTAAACACGTTTCAATGCATTCCAATGGGGAAATGCTTTTCGCTAGACAATGATTTCGCTAAACAGCGATTTCAGTGGAACGGATTATCATCATCTAGCGAGGCACCACTGTAATAATCTTAGAACTGCAGGGCTGTGTTGTGTTTTTCCTTTTTGGTTTATGGCAGGAAGGTATTTTGGAAGTGAGATTGTGGCGCAGAAATGAAATTGTCCCAACAAACAGGTTCGGCACGTTTTTGTATCATTTCCAAAATCTGCAAAACCTGTTTGACCAGGAGCGAGTGGATGGGACAAAATAAGTGCATATGGTTGTGTGTGAGAGAGTGAGTGTGTGACAGAATGTATGAGAGAGATTTATTTCCAGTGTCTTGAAGAGACTGTTGTCTTGCTATTGCTCTACTCAATGAAGCTGATGCTCATGGTTTGGCCAAAATCCAGCAAAGGAACTTGCAGTACATAAGGCAGATGAAGCCACAGAGGAACTGGAGAATTTAGGGGTGAGTGGGGAGTCTTTTATTACTGAAAAGCCCCACTGCTGGTAGCATTATTTCAGTAGCAGCAATTTTAGGCCTTTAAAGACTAATTTAAAGAATGAGAAAATATCATCAGCAGGAAGGGTGTGCCACTGGAGAAGGTCATCATGTGTAAGGATGTGTCACTGGAGACCAAGACCATCCACATTGTTGTATTTCTGATCATCAGGTATGGGTGCGAGAGCTGACAAGAAAACAACGGATTTGTTTGAAATGTGGTGCTGGAGGAGAGCTTTGTAGATACCCCAGAAAAACAAACAAGTCGGTCTTAGATCAAATCAAGCCTGAACTGTCTTTGGAGGCAAAAATGTGGACAGTGGGGCTGACCTACTTTGGGCACATCCCGAGAAGGCAGGATTCTCTGGACAAGACAATAATGCTGGGAAAGGTGGAAGGCAGCAGGAAAAGAGGAGGACCCAATATGAGACGGAATGAGTCCCTAAAGGAAGCCACAGGATTGAATCTACAAGATCTGAGCAAGGCTGCTGAGGACAATGCGTTTTGGAGATTGTTCATTCATAGAGTTGCCATAAATCAGAAGCGACTTGACGACAGACTACAACAAGCAACAAAATACTTCCCCTTTCTGGTCCGCAGCCAGAATGGCTCTCCCTCTACCCACCAGGACCTTTGGCAGATAAATCAGAAATGTTTCGTTTCTGGAAAACCCACCATTGTGGATGCTGTCATCAGCTTTCATCAGTGCAGCTGCATGGACAGGATTTCAGCCAATGTGTTATTTCCTTTTATTAACAAGGAAATTATATTCCTGCATACCCTCAGACTCATGGTTGCACATTTCTGCACAAAATCTAAAGCCACAATGGCGCCTCCCTTGTTTTGTTGACCATTAAAAAGCAGAAGCCTAGGATGGGTTGTTTGTGTGTCTGCGAATTTAACGTCACAAAAGGGAAAAGAGAGCAGAGACATTTTGAACGGTGCAAAGCACAGCAGGATAATAGTGGTTAGTGATGCTTCTTCTGGGTCCTTGACTGGTGTATCTTGTTGAGGCAACTTTGTCTTGACCACAAACAACACTTCAGCAAAAAATGTGTACTTCCACATGCGCATTACTTCCAAGGTGGCATGAGATCCATCACTCTATCTCTTGGGGGTGGGATTCTGGAATTTTTTTTTGGACTACAAATATCATAATTCCCCATTGCGTGAGTCTACCTGTTACAGAGTATTGACTTACTGGTAACATACTCTTTTCAGATGCAATAAAAGACTCACAGAGGAAATTAGCTACACATTTCCCAGAGTCCATCCTTTTCTCATTAACTGGCATTTACAATCTCAATTTATTCTGACAATAGAGAAGAAAAGCTCTCCCTTTACTTACAGTTGCTTGAAATTACAGACTACTGGATGCGACTCTCTTTCATCCCTCAGCCATTCTCAGTAGGGGCCCTACGGCTGGTTGGGGGGATCCTGGAACATATGAAAGCAGCCACAGCCTGGAAACACTTCTTCACAAACCACCTTATAAAGTTTGTTACCCGATTTATACAATTCTGATTCGTCCTACATTTCCTTCCTATTGCGTTTGTGGCCATCGCCCTAAAAAGGTTGCAAATGGCTGCCGGGCAGACCTTTTGAGACTTGAGTGGCCAGTGACCTTTCTGGATCCTGTTGTTTACATGGGAGGACTAACGAAGTCATTGGTGTCAACAGACGGATCTACTTTAGCAGATCCCTCTGCCAGCCTACAAACCAGTACGTTCATTTCTCCAGCACTGCTTCAAAACATTCTCAACTTATCTCTGAACCGTGAAACTGGGTGTGTGTTGTTGTTTTTCTAGTGCAGCCTGACAACTCAGCAGAAATTATCTGCTTCTCAGGAAGAACTTTCTCTGTTCAAAGCCACTTTCACTTTTGCAGGAATTTTGACAGTCGCCCTTCGGTTTGAACAACACTTATTATGAAAATTTCCAGAGTGGCCGTCCGTTTTAGTGTGTTGTCCCTCACAACAGAACCAACAAATTTGGCTGCCTACTTGGAATCGTCAACGGGCCTCTTCGGTTTAACAAATGTGGTGCTTTTTATTTGAGAAGATGAGCTTGTTTTAATTCAAATGTACATATAGTTGGCTGTGTACGTCAGTGAGTTATGTTTCTAGCTGCAGAGTCAGAGGTTCAGAGTTCGATTCCTCTCTGTGCCTCTTGTAAGTAGACCCAGCCTGTGTAGCCTTGGACAAGCTGCACAGTCTTAAGAGTGCCCCGAGAGGAAGGGAAGGGTAAAGCACTTCTGAGTACTCAAAGTACAGTGGTGCCTCGCTAGACAATGATAATCCGTTCCACTGAAATTGCTGTTAAGTGAAATCATCATCTAGTGAAAAGCATTCCCCTATTGGAATGCATTGAAACCTGTTTAATGCGTTCCAATGGGGAAGAAACATCGTTATCTAGCGAAGATCGGCCATAGGAAAGCCACTTTGCAAACCATCGATCAGCTGTTTAAATAGCTGTCTTGTGAAGCTTAGGTCCCGAAAACACCCCTTTTGCAAGCGCGGAGGGAGCTGTCAAAATCGTTGTCCAGTGAAAATTGGTTTGCGAAGCAGGGACCACACATTGTCCAGCGAAATTCCCCCATAGGAATCACTGTTTTGCGAATCGCTACAGTGATCGCAAAAAGTCAATGTCTAGCGAAAAAACTGTTATGCGGGGTAACTGTCTAGCGAGGCACCACTGTAAGTGAGATATTTAAGAATTGATTTTACCCGTTCCACACTCTCAGTGAGTTTCCATGGCTGAGTGAGGATTTGAACCCAGGCCTCCTGAGTCCTAGTCCATCATCCTACTCACCACACCACCCTGGATTTCCATTATGCATTTAAACAGGGGCTTTCGGCATTATATTTTAAAGACTGCAGAGTTTGCTGATACCTCAAATACTGGTAGTTGTATAGTAGGTTTCTTTTGACTAACACTGCAGTTGGACTTCAGTCACTGAACATTTATGCCAAATAAAGCTTGTTCAGTCCTTATATCACAGGATCCGTCACTATTTCCACTCCCATGCTAGACATTTCTTGTTTTTTTTTTTTCATGGTGTTGCTGTGTTGCTGTAGGCAAACTCTGAGAGGAGGGTTGATCGGAAAGGACATTAACCAGACAAACAAAGGGAAGCATACAACAATTATATAAACTTTAAAGAGGCAGTGTTTACAAATATAAATTACATGATTTTTTTTGTTCTGTTCTGTATTGTATTATCTGTTTTTCTTGCATTATTTCTGCATTTTATTATCTCCACTGGGCCTACTTAACAGGGGCTGGACTTGATAATTCGTAGAATCTCTTCCAGCTCTGCAGGTCTAAGATTATTATACTTAACATTGATCTTTGGTTGTAATAAAGCCATTGCAGTGACAATACACAACAGCAGTATCTTTGTCTCTTCTTACCATGCTAGATGAGCAAACAAGAAGTAGGGTCTACCTCTAGCTAAGTCAACCGAATCTTAAGACTACCAGTAAGGCAGAACCACGTGTTCATGTGTCTGAGAGAACCAGTGAGGTGAAGCCAAAATACCGACCATTTGGAAATCATGAGGCCTGGGTTCAAATTCCTCTTAGCCACAGAAAATCATAGGAGTGGTGAGGATGGTTAAGTAAAAGTTCCCCTTGACATCTAGTCCAGTCGTGTCCACCTCTAAGGGGCGGTGCTCATCTCCGTCTCCAAGCCGTAGAGCCAGCATTTGTCCATAGACAATATCCGTGGTCACGTGGCCAGCACAACTAGACACGGAACGCCGTGACCTTCCCACTGAGGTGGTCCCTATTTATCTACTCGCATTTTTACATGCTTTCGAACTGCTAGGTTGGCGGGAGCTGGGACAAGCGACGGGCGCTCACTCCGTCGCGTGGATTCGATCTTACGACGGCTGGTCTTTTGACCCTGCAGCACAGAGGCTTTTGCGGTTTAATCCGCAGTGCCACCACATCATGGTGGTTAGCCATTCCTTAAATATACCACATACTTTGAAAACGATTGGGGTCACCATTAGTCAGGTGAAAGTTGACCGTACCTAACACACGCCACATATTTAATCTTGTCTTGGTTTGTCCCAGTTAAAATCTGTGGCACCTCGCCAGGAAAGGAAAGTGGCAACCCAAACTCCACACAAAGGGACCCACGGCTGCTGATATCATCTCTCAGAATGGCTCTCAACCCCTTTTTTTGACCCCTACAGTAGAAGCCTGCCACGACTTCTTGTTCCCTATCTTTTCTGAATCTCTCCCACACAGGACTTCCTGAGCGGCCCTCTGTAATGCATCGTTTCATAACCCCATCAAAACATTTCCTGAACTCAGCATTGCATTGAAACAGCCCCGCATCTCACGCTCCTTTTCAGAAACCGATAGCTAATTTTTTTTGCGGACAAGCAAGGCGAACAAACAAAGACGCCTGCCAACAGCGGCGAGGCATCGGGGATATTTAAGGAGCTTGCCAAGAATGTGGTGTCCGTACAGCAGAAATTTGGATCAGAGGCATTAAAGGCCTGAGTCACAATTGCCCGTCCCATGCTCAAATGTGTTATCTAATAAAATTCCTCGCTACACGATATTGGGATGGGAAGCTGGCAGAACCAAAATAACAATCATGTGCTGACAAGTCAAGTCAAAGCCTTTTCAGGGTTTTCCGTGTAGAGAATACTCAGAAGTGCTTTATCCCTCCCTTCCTCTAGGGGCAACGTTGGGACTCTGCAGCTTGCCCAAGGCTACCCAGGATGGCTCTTCTCCAGGGATGTTGGCAGGTCTTTGGGTTTGAGTCCCTAATCCCAAGTCTGAGTCTTTGGTATCAAATTCCTAAGCTTATTTCCTTGGGGGGGGGGTGGGTTCTGAGTTGAGTCCGTCATTGGGGAGGGGAGAAACCCCAAAGGGGGGTGACTGAAGCCCAACTTGATAGCACGTCCCGTGACTCAAGTTCCCATCCCTGCTCTTCTTGCAGAAGGCCCAGCGGGGAATCGAACTCCCAACCTTTGACTCCACCGCCAGATGCCTGAACCACTGAGCTCTCCAGCCAGAACAAAACCACAAGGGATAATCACGCTGGGAAGATGAGTCTAATGGAGACAACAATCCAGCACTGGCTAGAGAAGATGATGCTAAAAGTTCACACTGTTCAGGAGAAAAGAAAAGCCAGCTGGTTGAGCACTCATGTATGTTCCCCAGCCAGAGATGCTGCCCTGTTCCATCTAGAATCATCTTTTTTTCTTGTCTTCAGTAGAACTTGTGATGGGGAAGGGAGACAGAGAAAGCCCGCGATCGGTGTCCTTTGTAATGTGATAATGTGGCATACCTTCCTGTATGGAGAGAGATAAAAAGCCGAAAGCTTTTGCAGGTGTTCTGTGGCTTTTTCTATTTCTGACACGGTAAGTTTATTTTGGGTTGACCGATTTTAAAAAAAGGCTCTCTTGATGTACATAAAGCTCTCATATTATACAAAACAGTTCCAATCCGGAACACCACAATGATGACATTGCCTAAATTTAACGGCCAATCTCCTGTTTATGCACAGAAAGAGCATTATGTCTCTCTCTTCCCCCCCCCCACCTGTATGAGCTCGAGTCAAGGTGTGTGGCTCTCTTCTGACCCACTTTGGTCTCACGACAACCCTGTGAGGTAGGCCAAGCTGAAAGAACCTCAAGTCACCTAGTGAGTGTTCAACATCTCAAGGAACTTGGCCCTGCATTGAAGGCAATTTCTGAATTTGATCCTTTGTGCTGGAAGCCAAACTGCCAAATAAAAGAAAAAAAATGGGATTCATTTTCCACTTTGCACTCAGTTTGTTCACACTCTGCAGCAAAGTCCAAGGGCATTACTGTTGCAAAGTTTTCAATGGCTGGTAAAATTTTCTTTTTGTTACGCAGTAGAAGTACACAGATCCACAGAGAAGAATAGCTTCATTTCCCCAGAGACCACTCCTTTTCTTATTTACTAGTACTTCATGTCTCACTAACTCTAAGACATTTATAGGAGAAAACATTTTTTTAAAAAAACTACGTATATTTACTTACAGTGGCTTGGGTATATTTCTTTCTCCGCTGCACACATACAAGCAAGCAACCAGACAGATCAACAGCAACAAACAACGGCCACCAACCCATGAAAAAAACTCAGTAGAGAGGCGGGCCTCTCTTTGAATTTCAAAAGCTGGAAGGAACATTTGGGTAGCGCTGGACAGATAGACAATCCCTCCAGCTGAGAAAAGTCCTTCTCGGTCACCCAAACAATGGACAGCAGGCAAAATTGTAAATAAAACTCAAAAAATTATAGCTGGACCAATGGTTGAACTACTTACCTTAATCCCATGTTCTATATCATTTTTCCTTGAAAAAAAAATTGAGATAAATTGACAGCTTGTCTTAGCTATGACTTTTTAGTGACCTAATTGTCCACTTTGGACAATGGACCTTCCAATTGGACTTCTTTGATTTAAAATGCTTTTGAAATAAGTCAGTACCCTCAAGTGGATCACTACATCACTTCCATTTCTGGTGAGTCGTTATTCCAAAACCCTGACCATGCGCCACCTTCTCCACTGAATAACCATCATCATCTCTAGAATTAAGAGACTTAAGTTTCCCTCTGGCCTGGGGTCAAATCATAGGATAACTTGTCTGCAGGGAAATGGCTTCTCATTCCAGTTTATCGGCCGCAACAGGTATTTTTCCTAGTGGAAAAAGCTCGAGGAATCAGATGGAGCGAAATGATCTGTTGAGTCGCCAGCGGCAGGACACCAACCTAGTTCCTTCTGCTCCGCCACATTCCGAGCAATTTTGCTCTGCGGTAAACAAACGGGTCGAGGAGATGTCCTCTCGCAGTGAGGGAAAGGTGAGACGCTTCATAGCATGGGAGTTACTAAGCAAGGGACGTTGAGAAATCTAAAGAAGCCGAGATAAAGAAGGTGGAGTCCAGAGATGTTTGGCAGGTGGAACACAACTCAGCAGCACATGGGCCATAGAAGTTAGGAGCCATCTCCTGCTCCTGCGATCTAGAAGAAGCCCTACTAGCATCAGGAATCCACCAAAAAAAAAAAAGGTAGTATATCAATAAACCATGGCCTAAGCTTGTTCTTCTGGCCCACTCCCAGCACGGAGAAGAGACTGGCTAAGGGATGGAGATCTTGAAGGCACCTACAGTAGCCAACGCAACGGAGAGTCAAACCTGGAAGCCACCCGTGACACATTTGCATGCCAAGGTAAACCAATATGGGATGTGTTTGTGTGAGTCTTAATTTTGTTTTTGTGTTTTTTAATATTATCTTTTTTAATAAGTATAATACGTTTACCCAACAGAAACGTTTTTCCTTGCATTTCTAAGGTCTGCCCCGTGTTTCAGCTTCTTAAAGTCTTGCAGCAGCCGAAAGACTTCTCAGCTTTATGTAGCCTATGTTGTATTTGGCATGCATTTTTCATGGACTTAAGCTGACAGAACCTAAGGCTGTTGGCCTTTAAGGTTCTGGAAGAATATTATTTATCGAGTTGACCCGACTTGATCCAAGGGACACCCCGAACCTTCCTGGAATGGCTTACAAGAGTTTAAGCTGGAATTAGAATAAGTTCCTTTTATGGGGTCAAAGCCCTACTCTACTGTGTGTCTTCAACATTCATGATGGTGAGAAATGTGGTGTGTAGTACTAAGCCCCTGACTGTCTGTACAAAGTGACCTTCTTACAGCCTGGTGGTTCCTCAGAAGTGTTGGATTACAAGTCCCATTATCCCCAGCAAGATTGGCTGGTGGGAACCGCAGTCCAGCAGAACAACAGACTGAGGAAATCTGGTCTAACTCCATAATATCTGTTCTAATTTAAAAAAAGAGGCATTTCCCATCTTTGGTGTCCAAGTTTCTTTAAGTCAAGATCCTGGGCAGCCTGTAGTTGGCATTGCGGAGACCCGGTACCCACCGTCAGTTTTAAACCCTGAACCTCCCTCTGGTCTGGATGCTTCCTTTGGTTGCTGCGATGCATAAGCAACCAGCGAGAGAAGGAATATCCATATACAGTACTTTGATCTGTTGCTTTGGGAAGTTGTGTCTAGAGGGAAAGGCAGCAGTTATGGGAACAAGAGTTTGGAAAAGTTACTTTTGGTAGCTCTCAAAATCCTCTGCCTCACAGTAACAGCACTGTCCATGGTGGCTGGGGGATTCTGCAAGCTGAAGTCTACCACCACGCTGTTTTCCCCGTGCTCTGGCAGTGGAATAAACAACAACAAGATGGCTAAATCTGGGAAGAGGGTTCTGCTGAGAACATGGTGCCCAAAGGCAGGGCCAATCCAAAACATTTGCTCACCTGAAGCCTAAAACAGACTGGCACCTTCCCCACGTGCAGGAACCAATCAGGACAATCATCCCGAACAACAGAGCTATAGATCATCGAGTCCAGCTCCTGTCAAAGAAGGCCGAGTGGGGAATCAAACTCCCAACTTTTAGTTCCTTAGGCAGAGACCTAAAACACTAAACTATCAAGCCCACCTTGCATCCTATATAATGGTTAATCCTTGTAATCTAAATAATAATAATAATAATAATAATAATAATAATAATAATAATAATAATAATAATAATAATAATAATAATAATAATAATAATAATAATTCTGGAGGTCTCACTAGAGCGGAAGAGCCTTCCAAACATGGGGGAAACTCTTCCCTCAATGGGGCTTTCTGAGCAAATTCTGTTTAATTCTTTTTTTTAAAATGGATGTGTTGCGTCGTCATGGTGTGTGTGCTTGGGAGTATGTTTTGCCCATCTCTGCTTTAGAGACCGGAACTAGGAGCTTTATGGCATAACGCTGCGGCCGTTCAGTCCTAATTTTTGCCCTTGGCTCTGCCCAACACAAGCTATGACTCACAAGAACTGTTCTGAAATAATTTCACAATCTTGGAACTGCAGAATTGGGAAGCACCCTACGGATTGTGTCCAGCCCCTTCCGAGGAAGCCCACTGGGGAATCAAACTCCCAATCTCTGGCTGACCAACAAGAGACCTAAACCACCGAGCTATCCATCAATCCATCCATCCATCACCAACAGGCTGCTATTTGCTATTTTTAAAATCCCCCTTTCCCTCCATGGTTTGGTTAGAAAAACGCAGTTGTAAGACAGCTGCATTATTTGAGGAAGTTATTTCTCTCTTTTCACTTAATTGGCCGATTAATAATTTCTTCAGATCCTTCTCATTCCTCAACTAAACCATTTTGTGGTGTTTCTCTGAGCATGAAGAGAACCCAACTAATTTTTTTTTTTGGGGGGGTATGACTTTTTCTGTACAGAAGGAGCACGTCTTCCTCTTCATATCCCATCCCCTTCCCACCTTGTTTTTCAGTCACAAAAAGAGATTTATTTTATTTTCCTCCAAAATGTCAGAGAGAAAAAGGAAATGAAAATCGAAACAAAGAGCGACAGGAGGGGGGGGGAACCAGCCGGGGCCAAGGACCTATTTTTAAAAAACTCCAACTTCTTTCATATTCAATTACCAATGTGTAACGTAGCTTTCACTCCCAGTTTTTGCAATTCTCTGCGTACGACTGTTAACGAAGAGGTAGTTGTGTCAGTCTGTCAGAGCGAAAACAACCACATGGACTTTGGCAGCCTGAAGGCTTCATAAGCTTTCCTAGATTGAGCCTCACTTCTTTAAAAATTCTAGATAACACATTGTGCTATAGATGACACGTGATACAGTTTATAAAAGCTTTATAGGTTAGTCTTTAAGGTGTCACAAGTTTCTTAGTTAATAATAATAACTGTATGTTGTCAATTCTAATTTATGGCAGCCTTTTTCAGGGTGTTCTTGATAAAGAATACTCAGAAGTGCTTTACCCTTCCCTTCCTCTAGGGGCACCCCTGGGACCGTGCAGCTGTCCCAAGGCTACACAGGCTGGCTCTTCTTCCTGGAAGCCCAGTATGGAACTGAACTCTTAACCTCTTGCTTTGCAGCCAGAGACTTAAACCACTGAGTTATCCAACCAGCTGGTTTCTTGGTTAGTTTTACAAGTGTGAAGTTGCAGCCAAGAGAACAGTACAGCAAATTGCTGGAGAGCTTAGTGGTTTTGATCTCTGGCTGTGGAGCCAGAAGTTGGGAGTTCGATTCCCCACTGTGCCTCCTGGACAGTGACTGGCCTTCATGATCCATAGGATTCCTTCCTGCTCCACAGCTCAAAGATTATTAAGTTCAACCTAGCAAATTCAAGCTGTGGCAGGGTTTGAGCTAGAGAGGGGTTTTTCCTCAGTTACATCATTTACCACTCATAACGGCCAGCCCTACTATAACTGTATCAGATCAGTTCAGGTATGACAATAGTAATATGAAAGCCAGCACCAGGATCAGAGTGACTACAACATATTTACACTTTGGCCTGCACCCGTATTGCCTTACAAGGAGCGATCCAGATGGACCGCATATCGACTTTCAAGCCCTCAGTAGTACAGCACTGCCGCATAAAATGAAATGTTGCTACGAGAGTTGGACCGTAGTATTGTTCACCCTGGTGACCCTATTTTGGTAGGAAATGCTGCTCGTTTTGGTTTTTTATTGGGCGATGACCAAGATCTTACTTTAGCCAGATCCTAGGAGTTACCACTCAGTCTAATCATGTTCATTCCTTAGCTAATAAGTGGACGTGCACCAAATAGTGGCGAAACATAATATAATGTGTAGAAAGAAGAGGGATTTGTGCTTCCAAGTTTAGTCAGTTAATCCCTAAGGTTTGTTTACTGAAATTAACCAAGGAATGTTTGAAGGCAAAGGTTGAGTTCTGAAGAATTATCTGATGCAGGACGATATTGGCAGTCTGAGAAGAATGCTGCAGAAGTTCAGGAACACCAAACATCAATGTCTCCTGTTACCTGATGTGAGGCTCAAAGGACATGCATTGAGCAACCAAACACTTTAATCTCTGTGTTCTGCAACCCAAGAAGGCACCTCCAGCATTGGAGGAATGCTTGTTTGTTCACCCTCAAAATATAGGTGCTGTGGCTTAATCCAGTGTGAAAGGAACAAAACTGCTGGATAGTTCAGTAGCTTAAGAGGTTGGGAGTTTGATTCCTCGCTGTTCCTCCTTGAGAGGGGTTGGACTCGATGATCAATAGGGTCCCTTCTAGCTCTGCAGTTCTAAGATGATGATGATGATTTGCTCACACATTTGTGGCACTGCTTGTCTGGGGTTAATGCTAAACATCATCATACATTCCCTCCTTTTGATTACTTTATTATCTTTTATACTTCTTGGTTTGAACCTGGTTTGGCTTTCAAATCTGAAAATTTAAAAATAACCCATCATTTCCCACAAATTACGCTTATTGCTTAAAAAAAAACAACAAGCAAAAGACATAAACCAACTCATGGTCTTCTGAATGGGGTTGGACCACAACTCTCATCAACCTTGGCCAACATAGCCAATGTTGAGAAATGAGAAGAGTTACAACCTGCAAACTTCTGAAGGACTATATATTCTCGATCCTTGATTTAAACAGGATAAATCGTAAAATATACAGAACTGTGCCTCTCCCAACACACTCAATTTATACCATGTGTCAGAGCAACTCCCAAAGTAAAGCTTTCGCAAATGCATTTATTTATTCAGAATATTCATCACCAGCCAAATGTTATCAGGGTGGGGTCAAGACAAGAAACAAATAAAACAACTGAAGAAATTTAAAACACATAAGAGAAACCATTTAAGCCATTCCAACTAGATATCTTACAAATGACTCCACGAGTTATTCCAACCAAGATCCTCAGATTTCAAAGCCTCTGGTGACCAGCCGTGTTTTAACCTGGCACTGAAATCAAATCCATGTTGGTGCCCGTCAAGCTTCTAAGGAAAGAATATTGCACAGGTGAGGAGGTCCTGCGGTCAAGAAATTCCTCTCTGGCCTCTCTACATAGCACATTGTCCTCAGGGGCAGGAGCAGGCAAACACCCCATCCACTGCTTGATCTCAATGATCCGGCAACTAGATGGTCCCTCAAATATCCAGCACCCAGGAGGTCATTATTTGTACCCTGAACTCTGCCTGCCAGCATGCCGGCATCCTGCACAATTATTTCAGAACTAGTATCATATGATTTCTGAAAGGGTCTTACTGCCAGCTCTGTAGCTGGCAGATGCTGCACTTATGTTGTCTCCAGGGGCAGCCCAATGTGGCATGCATTGCAGTAGTCTAGCCAGGCGGTTACCAGTGCATGAACTACTGTGCCCTGGTTGTCCCCGTGCAGTTATGTTTACAGCTGGCAGGCCCACTGAAGTTGGGTCAAGCCGCCAAATTCCCTTTGGGCATCTGGTGACAAGAGATATATCACTGTTTACCAAGGAGCGACCATCATATTCCGCTCTTATTTGCAAATGCAGTTAAGTCTGGGGAGAGGAGATACGGTATTATCAGTGCAAGGAGCAATGCATATGTGCACACTCTGCAATTCTGTGCGTTTCTACCGTTCTGCACAGGGACTGACCCTGCTGGTGAGGCAAGCAAGTTGCTTGTTGGCCGTTTTAATCTTTTTTTTTTATTAGAAAAATCATGGGATTTCTGTTACTTGAGGACAGCTCTGGGTCCTGCGTCTGGAAAAGTGGCCTTCCAGCCATCCCAGCTCACGCTGAAATCAAATGTTGGGCCTTTAGAATGAGAACACTTTGCTTCCTTCTTATTTGAACTTATATACTTTATTTAGCAAACAGGCTCTTATTATGACATCCGCAGCTCGCCCTCCATCTTCTTTTCCCCCCCCGTCCCTCCCTTTCGGCCCGCAGGACCGCCTGTGATTGGCTGCCCGAGGAGCAGAGGGCGGGGCGAGGCGGTTATCCCTCCATCTTATTCCTCCCTTTCCCTTTCGGCCCTCAGGGGGAGCCCGGCGGCCTGTGATTGGCTGCCCGAGGGGCAGAGGGCGGGGTGAGGCGGTTATCCCTCCATCTTCTTCCTCGCTTTCCTTTCGGCCTCTGATTGGCTGCCCGACCGGCAGAGGCGGGGCGACAAAGAAAAGAGAAGAGGACGGGCGGGCCGCGCACGCGCCGCCACCCCCTCCCTTCGGCCTCTTAAAAAAACCTCGCGGGAGGAGGGCAGAGCGGGCTTCCTGCGCATGCGCCAAGCCGAGCCCTTGGAAGCCGGAGGGCCGGGCCACGTGACTCTGCTCGTTTTGTTTCTTCCCCCCGCCCCTTTTTTTAGGCTCCGCCCTTTCGCCGAGGGGAGTTCGGGAGAGGCTGCTGCGCAGCAACCGGAGGAGGAAGAGGAGGAAGGAGCAGCAGCAGCAGCAACACAAGCGACGACCACCGGCTCCGGCACCCCAGCGGAGGCGACCCTCCCTTTCGCAGGCACCCTCAGCAGCAGCCGCAGCAGCCGCCCCGGGGCGGCTCAGGAGGGGCAGGCCCAGGCCCGACCGCCGCCACCATGGTGAAGATCGCTTTCCAGTCGCCCTTCGCCCACAAGGACGAGCCCAAGAAGGAGGCGGCCGAGGCCTTGGTGGCCGAGAAGGTGAGGCGGAAGGCCCAGGCCCCGCACCTGCCGCTCTGTGTGTGTGTGTGTGTGGGGGGGGAAGGCTGCGCCACCGGCCGCCATTTTGTGGCTGTGGAAAACAGGCCAGCCGAGGAGGGGGAGGGGAGGGCGCCGGGCTTTTTCCTCTGGGCCTGAGGGGGAGGCATAGCCCTTCCCCCCGGGGGGTGGGGTGGGGGAGAAGAAGGGCGGCCTGGAGAGGGAGGTTTCCCTTTCTTCTTTCCCCCCCTCTGCAAACAACCTCTTTCTCCTTCCTCCTTCCCTTTGGACCTCTTTGTATTCCGCCTCAAGGGGGTTGTGGGGGGAGGTGCTGCGGCCCTCAGGCGAGGCCTTCGGGGGCGGTCGGGGAACCACCCGGGGCCAACCCCCCCCCCAACGCAACCCAAACAAGAGCCGGTCTGGATAGGCTGGTTTTAAAGCTCAAGGTCCGGCATGGCCCTCTTTTCTTCCTCCCCCTGCCAGCTTTCACGGCTTCTCCTCCTCTCAGGACGGCGGAACTGGAAGGGCCTCTGTGGATCATGGGGGTCCAGCCCCCCCCCCGCCGAGGAGGCCCAGGGCGGGATTCGAACTCCCGACCCTCCCACTCAGCAGACAAGAGACTTAAACGCCCGCGCTTACCCACCAGCAGCAGTGGGCCTACTCTAGTTGCCACTGAACTGCAGGATTTCAGACCTTGCAAGAAGGAAACTAGGAAACGTCAGCATCCATCCCCATAAGTTCTTATGATGATGTTGCATATATTTTATTATAGTACCCAGAGACCTAAACTGCTGTGCACTTACTTATAATAATGATCTTAAAACTGGAGAGCAGGATTGGCATCCTATGGATCACTTAATCCATTTTATTTCAAGGAGGCACCAGGGGAGGGGGGGTGGTGGAATTGAACTCTCTGGCTGTGCCGACAGAGACCTAAACCATTCGCTGGTGTGTGTGTGTGTTTGTCTTTTTGTGACTTCTGAAGCCTGGGTCCTGTTGTTGTTGTTGTTGTTGCCCTGCTGAAAGTACGGGCGCTGTGTTGTAATTTGTCGTTGTCCTTGTGGCTTAGGTGGCTCCCTCTGCGTTTTTGCATAATCTTTTCATCTAGACCACTTCCATTCTAATAACAGAAGTGATGGCAGTGCTTGAGATAATGGTCATGATCAGGCCAGGATCGTTTAGGGTAAGGCATTTGCAGTATTCCGTAGCTTTTGAGGCATCCGGATCTCCGAATCCAGGCAAGGAATGTTTTAAAATGCCACACGTTCTTGAACGGCTGCCAGAAAAAGGGCAAAGAAGGCTTTGCAAAATCAGAGTTGCAGCAAATGTTTTGCATGTGTGGAGGGAGCTCCCATGTGGAACCTCCAGGGACAAGAAGGTATCATAAGCACATAGGATAAATGGAAAAGCTGTATATTTGTATGGCAGTAGTGCTGCTGTTCTGATCCTCTTCGTAGGTCTTTCTCAACTCGTGGCATTAGTACCGATGAAGTAGGTCATCAGTTAGACTCCAGTCCTCGTAGTGGAGAGCCGCACTGAAGGCAGCAGGATTTTACCTTCTGCATGAATATTCATAGTTGCCTAGGAACCTGGCCAGGACGGTCTCAGCCTTAGCAGTAGCCTCACAAACCTTGCCTGTTTCCTGCCTTGGCCGTGCATGGAATTGAATGTGAACACTTCTGCGTGCAGTGCATGTTTCTGCAACAGAGCTACGCTAGGCCTTCTCCCAAGGGTAGGGGATTTGCATGCTCTACAATGGTGCCATCATTAGTTCAGGTGCAATATTGTGTCACGGAGACACCTAAAGTCTTGCAGTTATCTCAGTGATTAGCTTTTGTGGAGCTGATTGAGACCTACCGTGTTTTTCCGCAAACAAGACAGGGTCTTATATTAATTTTTGCTCCCAAAATGCATTAGAGCTTATTTTCAGGGCATGTTTTATTTTTTTCCATGTACAACCATATACATTGATTCAAATACAATCATGTTATCTTCTGGTTGCTGCACAAGGGTGGAGGGTGGGGTTTCATTTAACTAGGGCTTATTTTTGGGAGGTAGGGCTTATTTTTGGGAGGTAGGGCTTATATTACGAGCATCCTGAAAAATCATGCTAGGGCATATTTTCAGGGAAACGGTACAAGTAGGCGGTGACCATGCAATTCAGATAGAAAGTGAGATGTTTTGTTACAACTGTAATAACAAAATGTTTAAGTTAGTTTTTGTTTAGATAGAAATAGAAGCATGTGTGTTTAACCATCTCAGATACATTTGTATACATATTATTTACATGCTACAGCCTTGGAAGCTTTAAATCAAATCCTGAACTGCTGGTTTATACTGGTCAGAGTTCTAAACTAGGTGGGTCACTGTTTGCATATTTATTTGTATTACTAATACTACAATTGAGTTGAATTAATCTGTGACCACTGACTATCTTCAGTGCTAGAACTGTGTTTGAGCTAGAGTATATGTGACTTCGGATTTCTTTTGTGTGGTGGGAGGGGTATATATAATTGGATAGTCAGAGTATAACCTCTGAAACATAAAATGGGAACTCATTTTGGAAATGAACTGTTTCCTGTTTTCGGTCAGACTGTGCTTATCTCAAGCATTCCAGCAGTTTGTCATGAATTGAAGTATATTGCAAGCCCAAATAAAACCTAGGATTCCTGAAAATGAAAGTAAGACCCTTAGATAGCTGCTACTAGATAATGGGTGTCAGTTTTGCACAGACATTTCTGAGGAATACATGTCTTTTGATACCACTCAGACATGGTAGAGTGAAAAGGTTGAGGAGAAATGGGTACCAATGAATGGATTGCAGTTCTGCCAAGAAAATAACATGTGGGTTTCAGTGTGGGATCAGGTCCCCACAAAAGAGGACATCTAAGTCTAAAAGGTTCACCGGTATCTTGGTATTATTAGCCCTTAATTTAGCTGTATTTCCAGAAACATTTACATGGAAGCTGGCTGTATGAAGATTTCCCTTAGTGAAACATGATAAACACCGCCTCAGACAGGAATTTGATTAGAGACTCTTGCCTAGTTTCCTGTCTGGCAGCCAACGAAGAGTCCCCCTGTTTGTTGTTACAGATGTTTCCTCTGTCTTTAATCCTCTTTTCTTTTGAGGCCAGCGACTGCACTGCATCAAATGTCTGTGAATTCAGCTCTGCCTGTTTTTCATATAAATGTTCCAGCGGGGAGCCTCTTTTCTCCAATGTTTTGTAAGCAACTGAAAGCTTTGTTGCGAATTTGCAGTTCAGTAGTTGCAAATACTAATCGGTGCCCTACAATTCAGAGGTAGAGATGACAGATCAGCAGCCGTTAATTAGTGTTCCTTGTGTGTGGAAGACCTCTTGCATCTCTACTCTGGAGGAGGTGGTGTAAAGAAGCTGGGAGAGTTCTGCCTGGGTTTGTGCATGGGCAGAACCATAAATGGGTGTAAAAGTAGGAGGCATCACTGCCCTAATCACTATGAAATAGTGGTGCAAATATGAGGCTTCTTCCCCCCCCCCCACAGGTTTAATCCTGTGTAATAAGTAGAAATGCATGACACATTTTGGATGGCTGAGATTACAGATGAAAAAAAAGGCTGTGTGGCTCAAAATGTCACTCGTTTGGCTCTCCAGACAAGATGGAGCTGTTGAAAAGAGAGAAAAGTTGCTGGTGCCTTCTGTTGGGTCACTCATGCTGTATTCCTACTTGCAGCATAAGCTATCAAGTGTGTCAGGTACATCTGTGCTTCATTTAACACAGTTTGCAAACTTAGGGAACCGTGGACTACAGTTCCCAGAAACCCCGGGCAGCACAGCCAAGGACACCTGAGTTACTCAAGATGATGGACCACTGCTGGAGCATGAAGTCTCACTCTGGGAATCCATTTTTCCAACTCATGAGCCAGAAGCCAATATTAAATGCTGTTCAAACTGTGCCGTTCTAATAATATACACTACAGCAGCGGTCCCCAACCTTTTTGGGACCACAGACTGGCTGAGCCTCTGAGGAAGGCATGGAATCTCGCACGGGTGCTCTTTCTAGGGTGCATGCGTGCAGCGGTGGGGGGAGTGCTTGAGCTCATGCGCCACCGTGAGCACCCACCCCACTCCTTTACACATGTGCAGGAGCACACATGTGCATGCCTACGGACCTCTTTGTGCGGACGCATGCATGAAGGGGTGGGGGAGCACTCAAGCTCGAGCATGCGCGCAAAGCAGCTGTACGGAGGGGAGTGTGTGCAGGGGCAGGAGGTCTGTCTCTGCGGCCCAGTCCGGCTCAGGCTGTGGACCGGGGATTGACAGCCTCTGCACTACAGCAAAGCAGCTACCAGGAGACCGCTTGGTAGTCTCTGTTCTTGCAAACCATTGCCTGGAGATGCACTTTGAGTCACTTCCCATTGCACAAGAGGCAGAGGTTAAGTTTGTTAGCTTCCTGATCTCTCTCTCTCTCACTCTTGCAAGCTGGCTACTAGGCACCTGTCATTCAATGTTTCCAAGGTGATGGATTTAGCTGACGTGACACATTAGCCGCCCAGAGTGGTAGAATATACTGAATTTGTAATAGATTGGCCTATGTGATGAAGTAACTGCATATATGAATAAATATTGGCTGTTCGCCTTGTTGCCTTGGTTAGCTTTTAAAGCCAAAACCTTTGTCATTGTTTACTAGCTGCTTGAACAGCAAAGTTTAGCTTCTGGAAAGCACAAGACTGCTTTTACATAACAGAATTTATTCTGACTCTGCTGCTGACACTTCTTTTTTTAATTCTTTTTTCGTCTTGTTTTGGTGATCCATGATGTGTGTTCCTCTTCTAGGTGTTAATAGATAAGGAATCAGGGTTTCCCATGTCAGTAATTTAGGGGGTGGTGTAATGTTTGCATTAGGGTACATGAAATGGCAAAAAAAAAAATCCAGTTCATGTAATGTAATTTTAAGATTAAGAGTGTAAATCCAAATAATGCACAACTGAATTGCTGCCTCCACTTTAGCATTATGAGGTCATAATGTAAAATGGAACAAAACTGCTTTTTTAAAAAAATAGAACAGTGAGGGAGAGATCTCCCTTCTATAGTTATGAATTACGAATAAGATTTTTGCACATTTGATACCAGAGCCAGGGATTGACAGGCCATTGGAAAGTGTTGCACCCCAATCTTGTTTCCGGGGTGTTGAACCGTCACGAGCCAACATTTTGAAATAACTAAAAGGCACGCCGTTCTTGTGTGTCACAGAAGTTCTCCTTTTCAGGAGTCTCCCTGATCCTGGTGCGCCCACATCAACTTCTGCTTCTATGCCATACTCAGAAGTATTAATATGAACCTCTAATGGCCTTAATGGTTTGGGATCTCGTTGCCTGTCAGAGTGTCTCTCCTTAAGGTCATCTGCCTGGATCACCTGGTCTTCCCAGGCATCATTATGGGTGACCATCCCAAAGGAGGCTCAGAAAACAGTCACAAGCAACCTGGTCTTTTTGGTGGTGGCCAAGATGCTTTGGAATGCGTTGCCTGTACATGTAGGCCAGGGCCACTGTCTCCTGTCCTTCAGGAAAGGGCTGAAAACTATGTTCTTCAAGGAGGCAGTTAAGAATACCCTTCCTGTGTGATTGAATTTTATTTGCCACTGTTGTCTCTGTGTGATTTTTTTTGTTCCTGTTACTTGTTTGTTTGCATATTGTGGGCAGGTGGGTGGTTGTTTTAACTGCAAACCACCCAGAGTAATGGCTCACCACTAGATGGGCAGGATATAAGTGCAATCGATGAACCACCCTGAGGAATGGCTCACCATTTGGTAGCAAGATATAAGTGCAATCAATAAATCCTGGACTATACACCTTTGAGATGCTCAAAAGCAAAGTGTGGTGCTTATATACTGCCCCATATCACTTAAAGCACTCTGGACGGTTTACAAATTAATGATGCAGGCTACACATTGCCCCCACCCCCCCACAGCAAGCTTCGTACTCATTTTACCAACCCCGGAAAGACAGAAGGCTGAGTCAACCTTGAGCCGGCTACCTGGGGTGGAACCCCAGGTCGTGAGCACAGTTTTGGCTGCAGTACAGCAGTTTAACCACTGCATTAAGCAAGCATTAAGTTTTCGTATACACCTTATTGGAAGCTGCCCAGAGTGGTCGACCAGACCAGATGGGCGGGATATAAATCAAATAAATAAATCAAATAAATAAATAAGCATTATTAATATTTTTTTCAAGGAAAAACGAAAGTGCATGTAGAACGTGGAAAGTGTTAGAGCAATTTTACCTTATGGATTTCATCCTTGGCCTCAATCCATGTGGCACCAGTCCTCCTAGATTAGCCAAAAAACACTTTGTGCATTGCCAGAAGCATGGCAGAATTGGTATTCTTAGCTGTCCTTCTGAAATCTTAATCTGACATTGAGCAGCTGGGGAGTTTCCATTCAGTGCCACGCCTGTTATGAGCACTGGTGATCTGTTTAAGCTGCTCGGATGTCTGAAGGAAGGTCGGGAGAGACATGCAGGGCATGAACTGAGGAGCTGTGGGCCAAAATGTCTTTCCTTAATGGAGGGTGACAGTCTAAGAATGTAGTAGCTTCGCTGATATCTGCAGAGTCACTTCAGGGTCTTAGAAGAAGGTCAAAGGGCTGAAGTGGAGGAAATCTTACATGATTGGCATAGTGCAAAAACTCAGTTTCTCTTATGAGGAATGTGTGAAGCAGCGGCAGCTGCAGGTGACAAGGCAGCTGGGCTTGGGAAAACCCACTAAAGGGCTTGACCACTGAAATTTGGTGCATCTCCTTTGTACCGCCATAAACAGAAACTTAGGAAGAGTGCCCTTGAATAGCGAACAGTGTGTAGTCATGCTCTTAAATGTGCAGAAAGACTTTCTAAAGCATGAAATCCATTTAATGTTTCAGTAAATAAAGCCAAATTTATTGGAACGTAATTTTGAAGGAAAGTGTGATACTTGTTCTGGAGCTGCCTTTACAAACACCGTGGAAGGAGTAGCGGGTTTTTGTTGAGTCAACAACTATTGTGAAATTTTCTTAAGATTCTTACCTAACATCTTGTCTTTCCCCTTGGTGTGGTGTCATTTTGCTGATTCATGGTCAGAAGTGATTAAGCGGGATCCTGCTTCTAAGACAACAAAGAACTTAAAAAGTATATTCTTGCTCTCTTTTCTCTCCTGAAGGATCCAGAGATTGCGACACACACCCACGAACACTCGTCTGGAAAATGTCTTCTGACACTCCTTGGTCTTGCCTTCATCTTGGCAGGAGTGGTTGTCGGCGGAGCCTGCATCTATAAGTTTTTCATGCCAAGGGTAATGGAAAATCTATACTTTTTTTCTTAGCTTTGCATTGGAGTGATATTGGCAGAGGAAGGCATAAGCCATTCAAGGTGGAACATTTTACACACTTGGGGGCGGGCAGACAGTTGAATTGGAATGTTCCACAGAAATTTGCAGTGACCTATTCCGAAAGTGTGGTGGTCAAGGGCCAGCCTGGAGAGACTGTCCAGGTTCTCTACAGGGGTTAGGTGCCTGGCGTGGAAAGAGCTGCCTTTCTCCCTCTTGTATATTCCCTTGTCTTCTGAGTCCTCAGGAAAAAAAAGGCAGAGGCTGTGTAACCGCATCCCAGCCCACCTCCCCAGTGGTTGACTCCTGTTGTATCCCTCCTCTCATTGGCCTCTCTTCCCCCAATCCTTTAAAAGCACAGAGGTCACATGTGCCTTGTAGGGGCTGGCGGTTCCTCTTGAGTGCTGTGTCTATGATAAGAATCGTGAAAAATCCTTGCAGAATTGCATACTAGACAGCCTCGTGAAAAATCATTGCTGGGAAGTGCTTTTTTAGTTGTGATATCCGTAATTCATAGAAAATCTATTGTCCTCCCCCTTTTTGTAAAGCAAGGCATGTACACAAATATAAGAAAGAGCAGCTGATTAATCGGGAAGAAGCAAACAACCCCTCTGAAGATTTAATGAATTAATTTTTATACTATCCATCCAGTGAAAAGCAAGTGTCCTAGGTGGTTTGCAACAATATTAAAAATGCAGCCACTCTCCCAGCCAATAAGCTGGGAATTAAAATTGAAAGTTGAAATTAAGATAGAAAACAACAAAAATAATGATAGTGACAATTAAGCTGTGCTATTATTTTATTTTATTTTTATTTTGGCAGTAGGTAAGCCTGTTGCTGGTATAGGCTGGGGTGGTTTGGCCATGGGCAGTTAACAGTGGTAAAAGGATTCTTTGATTTCTCAAATATGTTTAAAAAACCCAAAACTCTGTATGTATTCATACAAACAAAAGCATCCTTAATTAGTTTTAAAGTAATCAAGAAATTGGAGTAATCCTCTTTACCATAAGTAGCAGCTCTGAAAATAACATCAGAAATACGTTGTTCCATTTTCTCCTTTGTAAGTACAGTATATTAGTAGTTGCTTCGTAATTACTATTTTGTCTTAAGCTTTATTTATTTTTCCAGATTGAAGGCGGAATCTGGAAACTGCCTTGAAGAACCTTGCAAATTCAGAACAAATTGTTTCCATGCATGTCCAAGGGCTGTTGTAGGCATTCCTTTGTTTTGTTAAGTCAAATGGTGTCGATTTTAAATAATGCAGTAAATCTACAAAACCACATCATGTATTGATAATATTTGAAAGACTTGATAGTAGTTTAATTCAGGGACTACTAAGGAAGTGATAATGCTGCTTAATTGTATTCTCGTTGTGTCAAGTCATCTTTTCCACATGAACTATGTGTCTTGGTTTGTGTGTGCTTTGGGAGTTTAAAAAAAGAGAAAGGGTTTAGGACTAGTAAACCCAGAAATGTTTGGAGATTTTGTCAGGTTTTAGATGCGGAAATGTGCTCCAGCTACTTCACCCACCCCCATTTCAGGAGCAACTATAGCTGTCCCTTCTCTACAGTTGGCGATGAAAGGACATTGTATTCCGTCAGTGGCTTGCCGGTGCCTTCTGATCTGCCCTCAAAACGTTTCAATATATTTCTGTTTGAATTTCTAGCACAAAGTATTCCGTGGACAAATGTGCTACGTGGGAGAGGAAAATCAAGATCGGGTGGCCGAGCCCTACTTCTTGCCCATTGCTGAAGAGGCTGATATTCGTGAGGCTGACAACATCGCCATAATTGACGTCCCTGTTCCGAAATTCTCCGACAGTGATCCTGCAGCTATTGTTCATGATTTTGACAGGGTAGGTTGTCGTGCCAAGCCTTCTTTCTCTCTTAATTTACCATTTTGTCAGGTTCTGCAGGAATGAATGGGTCATTTTTCCCTTTTTAAACTTATTTTTATATTTCGAAACACTTTTTCATTGGTCCATCTTATCAGATCTAGCATACTTCATAAGTATGAAACTGCTAGATCTGATCAGCTGCCCGTTTCCCCTTACTCCAGTGGAAGCCACTTCTTCCAGAAGGAAAAACCCCTTCTGTTGAAGGAAGGAAACCTCTGATTAGAATACGATGCATCCCTTTTTGTTGTTGCTTTTTGGATTCATATAATATAGAAAATGCTTTGTGGATAGTGGACATAAGTTGAAGGGTAGAGTCAAATCCATGTTATGTATTTGTGCTTTCTTATAGCTCCTCACAGCCTACCTTGATCTGCAGCTTGGCAACTGCTATGTGATCCCTCTGAATACTTCCATTGTTATGCCCCCACGGAATCTGATGGATCTCTTCGCAAAATTAGCGGTATGTATTGCTCTATTTCAGCCTACAGTAACCTGCGAAGACCGTGTAGTGTCCTTTCTCTGGTGAGGTCGTAATCCCAGAGATCGTCCCTTACTTATTCTTGCCGTTTGCTCACACATTTGCATATGATGACTTTGCAGTAGACCAAGGCTGCAGATGGAGAGGTTGGGTGTTTGATTCCCCCCCCCCCAGCATCTTGTAAGAGCACAGCCAGCCTGTGTGGTCCTGAGTGTTAGAGGACAGAATTGATCTGCCAATCTATAGCTGGCTCCCAACAGTGCCCGTGAGACTTTGGGACTCCAGTATAAACATAATTTGGGGAGCTATCCATGAGAACTTGATGCACAGCCTGAGAAAGATGAATTGTCGTAGAAAGCTTGCTGTTTGGTTTTGTTTTATTTTTATATATATATATAAAATGGTTATATATAAATGGTTCAATAAAGTGATCACCTGTTCCTGCATTTGTATTGTTTTGAGGACCATACACCATACAGCCTTTTCCTCATTTTTACTATGCAAATATTAAAGTCATTGTTGTTTCTTTTTCTCCGCTCTACAGACTGGTTCTTACTTGCCTCAGACCTACCTTGTGCGAGAAGAAATGGTTGTGACAGAAGAGATTGATGATGTGTCCGATCTGGGGATTTTCATTTACCAGCTTTGCGTTGGGAAGGAAACTTTTAGACTCCAGCGCAGAGATAAGATCATCGGTAAGCTTCACGTTAGGTTTTTCAACCTTTTCCCCTCTTCAGGAAAAGGAAGCAAAACCAGAAATTGGAGTTCTGTTTGTTAGCTTTGGGGGGAAAATGATCTTTAACAGTCCAACAAACTTCCCTCTTGCCATTCTAAGCTGCCCAATAAGAAAGTGGTTGAGCTGGAACTCAAAACATTGCATTTAATCTCCGGTGAATTAGTTGCAGCTCAGATCTTTGCCACTGATTAAATGTAAATGTTTTGGAAAGTTGAGAATAACTGCTTATGCAGAAATATAAGATCTTGGGGTACACAGAAAATAACTGTGGCTCATGGTCCATAAATGCCAAGACGGAGCTGCTTTACCAAAGAGATTAGCAGTGGTGATACGTCTGGAGGGGAGGGGGCTGTGCTCTCTGGATTGGCTTGGTCTTTATCCAGTGAAATTGGAGGCGCTTCATCCAAGGCATAATTTGCCTGGCAGGAAATGGTTTTATGTCAGCCCTCATGATTGTCCTGAGTGGCCTCAAACAAGCTGATCATTGCACTCTCATAGAAAATCAGGAGTTTCCAGGCTGTGATGTTGAGAACAGTGTGGTCTTCCATGATATGGGGTGCTTTATTAATTCTCCCATTTGTATTGTCCCTGTTTATGATGCATGCAGCTTCTTGCATCTTTGCAGCACTAAGGCAAGGCTGAAAACCATTTTTGCATAACCACCACCTTAGGATTGTGTGTCGGACTCTCAGTTTATCCAAGTGCTCCTTTTTCCTCTCTCTTGGGATTTATTTCTCCCTCTTCTTCTTAGTTGAGTTTTTTCTCCTCCTCTTCCCCTCCCCACCTTTTTTTGTAATAGGCTGTGTGTTCTTCTAGGGATTCAGTGGTCAGGTCTTTTAGGTTTGTATGAGGAAGTGTGGCTCTCTCTCACTGATGGGCCCAACAGGTCTGTCTCCTTTTTCTTGAAGAGAAGCTTTCTGTCAACCTTTCCTGATTTTTGCTCAGCAAGTTGAAATTGAGCAATAGAAATCTTATGCATCAGCCTGTAGAGGAAATCCCTTCAGGTAGCCTCCACTATATTTAAGATTCTGGCAGTCCTGGCTACCAGTGTACATACTGGTTTATGTGCAGGGACTGTTGTATATAGTAGGACTGTGGTATCCACGGGTGATCAGTTCCAAGCCTTTGCCCGCAGATGCCAGAAACAGCTGATAAGTGAAACACTTCCAGTATCCTTGGTGTCTGTCCATGGTTGAGAGTGTTATTTCCCTCAGCTCTACTTGAAACAGCCAGTACTGTTGGGGTTGTGTCTCCACTGCCTTCTTTTCATTTAAAAATTAGGAAAAGGGAATTGGGGAAGAATCAAGAGTACCATAACTAAGCTAGGGGAATTTCCAGCTCTAGATGAGCCATGCTGGCCATGGGGGGCGCCCTGATACATTTGGAGAGGACCACATACGGCAAAATCTGACAAGGGGATTTTCTGTTCGTTTATGTTGTATCTTTGTTTGACAGAGAGCGTTGGAACCTGAGAAGAGCTCCTCAAAGGCCAAAAACAGAGTTGGGAACGTCTGTTGAAGATGTTAATTGGAATTGCTTTATAGCTCAGTGGTTTAGGTCTCTGGCTGCCAAGCCAGAGGTGGGGAGTTCGCTTCCCCCCCACTGGGCCTCCTTGGCAAGGACCCGGACTCAACAGTAGTCCCTTCTGGCTCTGCAGTTCTAAGATGATGATTCTTATTAATACTACTCACAATAATGTTCCTGCATTGGCAAAGCTGGCCGGGGGTGATTCTAGAGTGTCGCAGCATTGCTTGGGCTTCATCTGGCTGCAAGAACATTTCATGGCATAGTTGCAGTCAGGCATAGTTTAATGTTTGTGAGGATCACTTTACTTAACATTGACCTGTTATTGGAAACAGATTTCTAGTTTCGCTTTTGTTTCCTTGAAACTTCAGCATGTTCAGATGTGAAAATCAAGTGGCCCGGCTAACGTATAGTAAGTCAATGTATTCGCAAAGGCTTTCAGAGCCGGGATCTACTGGTTGTTGTGGGGTTTTCGGGCTCTTTAACCGTGTTCTGATGGTTGTTCTTCCTGATGTTCCGCCAGCCTCTGTGGCCAGCATCTTCAGAGGACAGCACTCTGTGTCCTTTGAAGATGCCGGCCACAGAGACTGGCGAAACGTCAGGAAGAACAACCTTCAGAACACGGCCAAATAGCCTGAAAAAACCACAACAACCAGTACAGTAAGTCCTCTGTGACTCCAGGCAGATGCTGCTCCTTCTTGCAAAGAGAGCAACCCACATGAAGCATTTTAAAGAACTCAATGAGAATGGCTATTCCCTTGCTTGTGCAGGAAAGGATATAAAATTCCCTATTTGTAGTGATAATCTCACTCGTACGGTAAGAATTCAGAGGTGTAACACTAGCCTTCTCTTCAGTGTAAGCATAACAGGATTTCCTTGCAGAATATTAAATTGCAGTTTGGTTAAAGATGCAGAGAATTCCTCACAGAACTGAAATGGAAAAAAAAGGCCTCATGTTCTCTTACACTTGTGTTTTTTCAACTCGGCTAATCACTGTTTTATTTTTAATTATTTTTTGCTCTCCCCCCCCCCCGAACCTCAGGCCTCCAGAAACGTTCAGCCGAAAAATGCCACACAATCCGGCACTTTGAAAACCTGTTTGTTGTTGAAACCAAGATCTGTCAGCAGTGAAAAGTACCACGCGGCAGAGTGACAATCACGCATCTTCATTAAGAAGTCCAAGCTTTACATCTTTAAAACTTCAGAATTAAAATGTGCAGTGATAATCAAAAGCCTTATGCTTTTTTTTGTGAATTGCTTAGATTAAAAAACGAAAAGCAAACTCCAGATTCATCATAGGGTTTTTTTTTTGTTCTTTGATTCCCTGGTGCTGCTGAATTTTCCAGATAACCAATTTTGAATAGAAACTAACACGTTAACGGATCGCCTCTTCTCCCCTGTATCTGTTTCAGACTGTTTTAAAAGTGAAAGCTTAAGTCCTGCATAGAAATATAATTGCTATCTTACTCTTCACAAAATGATGATGAAAACAATTCATTATACTCTGGTTTGCACATTTTTGCTTAAACCTGTAAAAATTTTCTGCACCTGATCTCCTGATAGGGGGAAAAATAGCATCAAGACTTTATTTGAAATTCATGTGTGAAGCATGTATTCTTTAACCTTGGTAATCATTGGCTAATACGGCTTTTTTTTTCCTTTTGTGCAATTACTGTATTGAATTTGTATGTATATTTGGAACCTTCCCTAAGCTGATCTTGCTCCTTTTTTTTTTCTCTTCTTAGTTTTCGTTTTGTGATACTTAGTTGTCTCTCTAAGCACAGTTACTCCTTAAAAGCTTTTATGTTAATATTTTGTTGCTTAGTAGTTTCAACATCTTAAATTACGAGCTTACGAGTAATGACAGCTGGATTTGGCCCAGTTGTCCATGTTTCTGTAGCTATAAATTCCCTTTGAGTCTATCTTATAAAACTTTTAGAGCAGAACTTCTTATATGCAAGGCGAGACTCTTGCACAGTCCGTGCAGAGGACTGTGGAACACGGTGGTAAAAGGATTGCTAGTGAGCTGATAAGTGTTTTATAAGGGACTTTATATTTCACACAATCCTGCAACCCTCTAATAAATGTTTCTTTAAGACTGTGGTGGTTTCATTTTTTTTTAAACATCAACACTTGCCGTTCTTACAAGGTGTCAGTCTCCTCCCGGAGGCTTTTTATCTGCAGTGATGGAGAATATATAGTAGGACTGTCTTATCCACAGAACCGGTATCCGCTGATTCGTTTATTTGTGGTCTGAAAATACTAAAAGATGATTCCTAGGAAAATATATTTTGAATTCGCCAGAACTGGCCACTAGAGGAAGCCAGGGATTATGCTATGTATAGTATTCATTATTTTAATATTGTTCACTGTATTTTTCAATATTGGGTCGGGCTTAACGTATTTGACAAGACTCAAGTTCAGCTGAAAAATGTTTTTGTATTCAGCCCTCATCATCATCCTTCTGCCAAGGGTGGAATCATGAGCACAGGCGGCTGCAAAGGCTGTTTTATGAATCTCTCCCAAGATTCACACAGGTTGGAGCCAAAAGGAATCCACCCTGTCGCAAGGTCATATGTGGGTTGTATTTAAATTAAGGGTGTGTGTGGCCATCTTTTTTATATTCAACCTTCCTAATTTTGTGGGTGTGTGCTGCATTTTTGTGCACTGAATCCTACAAAAAAGGAAAGGCTTTTCAGGTTTCCCATCTGCCTCTTGTGACTCCCCAGAAGCTCTAAAGAATCTTTAAGAACTACTGTGAAGAAAGAGGCAAGGCAACAGAAAACTGGTCTGTTTCCATATAATTAACAGTAGGAGAGTGGGAAAAAGCACCCACCAAAATACACAACTTTAACAGAATAACATCTTAAATTGTGTAACATTTTAAAAACATCAAATGGTGAATACACACAGGCCTTTCTCCCCCCAAAACCAAAGTGGAAAGCGCAATCAAAGACCTTGCACAAAACCAACACAACTAGAATACAATCCTCTAAAGAGAGAGATGGCTACAAATTAAGAGAAGATATGGTAATTTCCCTATCAATTTATGCTTGTTTTTCTTTTTCCTTTTTTCCCCTATAGATAGGGCATACCTTAGACAGGAAAAATGAAAGAAAACAAAGAGGGAGGAGAATGCAAGGAAGAAAACTGGTTGTAGATTACTGGAAAATCTGACAGCACTCACTGATCACTGCTCTGAGACCTTGGCAATAGTCTTTGCAGTGCTATTGGATGAAAAATTTATCGGGCTGTTTGATATACAAAGGGTGAAAGAAAGGTTTTGGCATAAAAATAATTCCGTGCAGTGAAGTCGATTCTGATTTAGAATATCCAGGCATTTCTAGGCATTTGGTCCTCAGAAGCAGTTTACCATTCCCATATTTTATCAAGCAATTTGATATCTACAAGGTGAAATAAGTTCCACAAGCAGGAAACAGAGGAGTTTGAAACTTGTAGGGTAACCGTTTTGTTATCAACCATTTGGTGTTTTAATGGCTTGCTTTCCGGGAATCAAAAGAACACCAAACACAAGCCCAGTTTTAGTGGTTTTGATCAGGTTAAACGTGAAAGGCCCATCTGTAGCCTGTGTTACACAGTTGTCGCAGGCTGGTGCTGCTTAGCTTGCTAATGGCTCCATTCTGTAGAAGCATGGGGTTTGTCGTTTGGCGAGGTTCCCAGATTCCTGCAGTTCATGGAGTAAGTGCTCAATATTGTTGGCGTTCTAGACTTCCACCGAACGACATGTGCCAAAATTCCATAAGATGGTGGCCACCGATGTCCAGATAATATGAAACTGCTGTAACGAGGTGGCGTTGATCACATTCAAAGCCATTCCAGCACAGTGGGGAACTAGATGCGGTACGTGTCCTGCAAGCCATCATGAGATACTAAATGAGGGAATACAGGGAGGCGGTCAGATTTGGGGGTTACACAGGCAGAATGGTCTCTTCTCTCTTACCACAAACAGCAGCATCCGAGGAAGCGCCCTTGTTTATTTGACGTTTTGCTCACAAAACTGCCAAGGATTTAGATTCCGCTCCTGTCGCAGTGGTTCACAAGCAAGCTCATTCAACAATCCTCCTTTCCTAAAGGGTGATGATGAGACAGCTATCCAGGACTCGCTGAACGTATGCAACGGCCTGCGTTTACATTTCAGTGCCATGTCAGTGCATTACATAAGACCTCCAATGATCAGGGTTGAATTTCTCTAACCTCCAGTTGAGTTTCTCATCGCTTGACTCGTCCGCTAGATGTCAGAATTGGCAAAGGGAAATGAAACGCCTTCCGGACTGTAGTTTCCAAAGAAATAGCTATTTCTCAACATGCTTGGCAAAATTCAAAGGGTGGTGGTGGTGGTAAGGAAAAGGCAAAATATCATGGCACTTTAAAGGTAGACAGATTTATTTCAGTTTGAGCTCTCACAAAGAAGGGATTTTGCTGCACAAAAATTCGCACAGAAATCAATGTATTATTCTTCAAAGTTGAAAAATATTTCCCCTTGCTCCCCCCACCCTTTTTTTTTTAATTTCCTCTTCTCAGTTCTAAATCTAGGAACACCTCCAACATGCAGGCTTTTGAGTGTCTTTGATGGCTGTCACACACTTGTGTTTTCTTCTTTATTTATTCAAGATATTTTTAATATGGGGACCCAGCTCTGATTTAAAAAAAAAACCAGGGAAATTTAACTTAAGCAATCAAACCATTAAATAGAGAACTTGGTCTTTTTTGGAATGGCCAAGCAAGATAATTTTCACTCTTGGTGAATGGGGAGGTTGCCTTCCGTCTTCTCCAAAAGTCAAGCCCATTCATTTTGATTTTGTAAAGCACCTCCCGTCCCTCTGTCATAAGCCTGCCCATATGTGATGTTTTTAGTAGTGGGAGGGATAGCATGCGGCCCCCAAATGTTGAAAAGGCAAGTCACATCCAAAATTCCGGATGCATACGAAATATAGGGATTCCTGGAGTGGTGTAGTGGAGAGAGCGACAGATCTCAGATTCAGGAGGCCTGAGTTCGAATCCCTGCTCAGCCATGGACACTCACTGGGGGAATGGAACGGGTAAAACGATTCCTTACATATCTCACTTGCGTTGAAAGCTCCATCATGGTCACTATAAGTTAGCTCTGACTTGAATTAAAACAAAATTAAAAACAAATGAGATGTTATGATGATTAGACAATTTCTGACTAGAGGCAGGCTACTTAAATAGTGTTTGCTAGATCGTTGTTTATACACGTGCTGAGACATAAATTGCATGTAAGGGCTGCATGGATTGAATTTCTCCATAGTCCCAGAACATTTGTCCTGTATCCAAGCAGCCCTGTTTTACTTGATTATTTCTTGATCCTACTTTGCTTCAAAATCAATTCAGTGACTGGGAGATGGTCTTGCCCTGGTGTGTTTGTCAAGGTGTGCTGTTCATTTGTCAAGGTGTGTTGTTTCTGTACTCCATAGGTTTAGCCCAGCCTCTTCTGACAGCCTTTCAAGTACAGTATTTGGAAAGCACTATTTATTGTCTCTCCCCTAGTTGTCTTCTCTCAAGGCTAAACCTGCCCAGTTCTTTCAGTCCTTCCTCCTAGGGCTCGGTTTCCAGCCCCCTGATCATCCTTGTTGCCTTTCTCTGAAGTTGCTCCAATTTGTTGGCATCCTTCTTGAAGTGGGATGTCCAGAACTGGCTTCTTCTTCTAATGCAGCCTAAAATAGTGTTTGCCTTTTTTGCTGCCTCATCACACGGTTGGCTTGTATTCCGCTTGTGATTTGTGATGATTCCAAGGTCCTTCTCACTTGTAGTATTGCTGAGCCAGGTCTCTCTCCCATCCTGTAACTGTGCCATTGGTTTATTTTTTCCTAGATGTGGTCCTTTGCACTTATCCCTGTTGAATTTCATCCTGTTGTTTTCAGCCCAGCGCTCAAGCCTATCTAGATAATTTTGAATTTTGCTTCGGCTAAGCCACCCAATTTCGTGTCGTCTGCAAACTGGATGAGCATTTCCTTCCAGACACCTGCTCTCCTTGTCTGAACCATCAGCAGCACGCCCTGATCTTGCTCGCTTTCCTTCCCCTCAGCCCACCCACCCCCGTCTGATCTTCCCACGCAAGGTCACAGCCGTTGCTGCCATTGTGGTTTCCCCTCAACCAACATGGGGGGGGGGGATGTGGAGGCTGAGTGTCAATGGAAGGAAGCAAGAGCTTTCTGTCACCCTGTGGTTTGTGGCAGGTCGGAAGCGGGTTTTTAAAAATTGAGACAGACGTGTCAAAGTGAGGCGTGGGCAGAGAGTAACGAGAGCTGAAAGGTAGCAAGTAAAAAAACAAATATATTTATTGGTCCAACAATGTTTCCTCTACGAGGAGCTAGCAGTAACGTCAGGCAGGGCGAGGCGATCCCCTAACCTCGAGGTTGAAAACCAGCTCTAAATGTTCATCAACAAAGCCTTGCAAAGTCGATTTGCTGATTCTTTAGTATTCGTTCTACCAAAATTTCTGCTGCTTTTATAAGAACCAAGTTGCCACCAACATACGGTGACTCTATGAAGGACGGATCTCCAAATGGCCCTGTCCTCAACAGCCCTGCTCAGGTCTTGCAAATTCAAGCCTGTGGTTTCCTTCATCAAGTCAGTCTATCTCACATTTGGCCTTCCTCGTTTCCTGCTCCCTTCCACCTTTCCCAGCATGAGTGTCTTTTCCAGAGAACCCTGCCTTCGCAAAATGTACCCAAAGAAGGACAGCCTCAGTTTCAACATTATTTTTTCCCCTTCAGAGGTAGTTCAGGCTAGATTTGTTCTAGGACCCACTTGTTTACTTTTTTAGCGCTCAAGGACACCTGTAAAACTCTCCTCCAACACCATATGACAAACCAACCATTTCTCCCCCCCCCCCATCAGCTTTCTCTGCTGTCCAGCCATCATGCCGTACATCGTCGTTTAGTCGTGTCCGACTCTTCGTGACCCCATGGACCAGAGCACGCCAGGCCCTCCTGTCTTCCACTGCCTCCCGGAGTTGGGTCAAATTCATGTTGGTCGCTTCGATGACACTGTCCAACCATCTCGTCCTCTGTCGTCCCCTTCTCCTCTTGCCGTCACACTTCCCCAACATCAGGGTCTTTTCCAACTCAGGGTTGATTTCCTTCAGAATGGATAGGTTTGTTCTCCTTGCAGTCCAGGGGACTCTCAAGAGTCTCCTCCAGCACCACAATTCAAAGGCATCAATTCTTCGGCGGTCAGCTTTCTTTAGGGTCCAGCTCTCACTTCCATACATCACGACAGGAAAAACCATAGCTTTGACTATTCGGATTTTTGTTGGCAAGGTGATGTCTCTGCTTTTTAAGATGCTGTCAAGATTTGTCATCACTTTCCTCTCCAGAAGCAGGCGTCTTTTAATTTTGTGGCTGCTGTCTCCATCTGCAGTGATCATGGAGCCCAGGAAAATAAAATCTGTCACTGCCTCCATATCTTCCCCTTCTATTTCCCAGGAGATGATGGGACCATTGGCCATGATCTTAGTTTTTTTGATGTTGAGTTTCAGACCATTTTTTGCACTTTCCTCTTTCACTCTCATTACAAGGTTCTTTAATTCCTCCTCACTTTCTGCCATCAGAGTGGTATCACATAGTGATCGGGAAAGCTTAATTCTGCCCAGCCGTGCATCCGATAGCACGGTTGATCTCTGACTCCACCCACCCCAAATACCGCACGGGACACCCCAAAAACCTTGACACCTGCTTGTGAATTAAAACATCTTGGAGTTCCTCAGGTTGGAAGGTCTTGGGAGGACAAGGGCCACTGCCCAAATGTTCTTTCTGAGCTCTCCAGCTGTTTCCCTCCCATGGGAGACCCAGCTGTGTGGGCCCCATCCATTCTCCTGCTCTCTTAAATCGTTGTGTTGCTCTCTAGAGGGGTGATTAGCAGGATCCCATGAAGTGAGAGGGTTCACTTAAAATTCAGCAGCCCGTCCAGTCATCTTCTGCTCATAAATTAGGAAAATGAGGGAGCAGCTTCTTATTTTTCTCCTCAGCCACTAAAATATAGATATACCTCAGAAAAACCTCACAACACCACTGCGTGATCCAATGTCAATTTATTATCAGGGGGTAATATTTCTTAATAAATTATTGATTTTACATGTATATTTCAATAACAAGAAAATTTTAAATATGCATAACAATAACAAACTAACAATAAACTAAATAAATAAATAAATAAATTATGCTGTGATCTTAATTCTATGATCTTAGCCCAATACTTCCGAATATATAAGTCTTTGATCAGAGTCTTCGTAGATGATAACTGAGCATTTCTCCTGTTTGAGGTTCCAAATCTCTTCAAGTACGAGGGAGTGCTGACAAGTATTGAGCCTTAACCAGAAAAAAAAATGAGCTAGGAAGCTGTAAATTGCAGGGTGTGTTGGCCAATTTGCCTGTATTCAATGGGGCAAAGATCAACTACCTGTGATTTCAACTTATCTTTCATATTCAGGTCCAAAGTGAAGATGGCGGCACCTCCAGAAAATGGCCCTTCCTACGCAAGAGTTAAACATTGTTTTTTTTTTAAAAAAATTTAATAGTAATAATAATAATAGTTTATTTACAGTCCTTAGACCAGTCACATATGCATAAAACCTTATAAAACCTTATAATTTCTAACTTTCAACATTCCATTAGAGCATGTTGGCATATATGCCGCTGGAAGTTGCTATATAGAATTTGACTTCCGCATTCCAAGTCTTGCTGCACGGAATTTCGCGACTTGCCAGGTGATCTGCATATCCACCTCCAAGAGAAGGAACTCAAGCCTATTTCCTTCTGAACATCCTGAGATTCTTTCCATTAGGGGGGTAATAGTCTCTTTGCGCACAAACTATGGGCGACAACAGCCCCTCATATGCAACAGGTAAACATTGGGTTGTCAATTTTAAAGCTGGCCATTTCGGTGTTGAAAGTGAGAAACGCAGAGAAACGCCTGTTTCTGTCTTTGCGCCTGCAAATCCGAAAGCCATCCATGGCATGATCATGGAGGACCACCGAATATCAGCCAAAAGTATTGGTACCATACATATCTGAGAATATCAACGGAGAGAGTTGGTGCCGTTATCCGCAAGGACTTGGAAATGAGAAAGCTGGCAGCAAAGTGGATCCCCAAAGTTTTGACAACCAAACAAAAGAGGAAAATGTGTTCTCGAAGGCTTTCATGGCTGGGATCTAATGGTTGTTGTTGTGGGTTTTTCGGGCTCTATGAGCGTGTTCTGAAGTTTGTTCCAACCTCCTATTGGGACATAAGGTCTACAGAAAACCCACCCACACAGACCCGTACCTACACAAAAATGCCAACCACCACCCACAGCAAAAAAAGAGGCATAATCAAAACACTGGTGGACTTTGCAAATCGGAACTGTGAAGCTCAATTTCTCGGCACTGAACTCAACCATCTGAATTGGGCTGTACAGGCAAAGGGCTACTCTAAAAATGAAATCACAAGAGCCATCAAACTAAGAAAACAACACCAAACTGAAGAGGAAAAACTGCCACCCACAAATAATGTATTTTTACCATACATCAAAGGGGTCAAGGACCGCATGGGGAAACTTTTGGAAAAACAACCTATAAACAGTATTCAAGCCCACCACAAAAATACAACAAATGTTACGGTTAGCAAAAGACAAAGGGGACTCCCTCACCACTGCAGGAGTATACCAGATACCTTGCAGTTGTGGGCAGGAATATATTGGAACCACAAAATGCAGCATCCATACCAGAATCAAAGAACATGAGAGACACTGCAGACTAAACTAACGGGGAAAATCTGCAGTAGCTGAACATGCCCTAAAACAAGCTGGACATGAAATTCTATTTCAAAATACAGAAGTACTGGATAACACCATCAATCATTACATTAGACTTCACAGGGAAGCCATTGAAATCCACAGACACCAGCAGAGCTTCAACAAAAAAGAGGAAAGTCTAAAACTAAACAAGGCCTGGCTCCCAGCACTGAAAAAGACAGCCTGCAAATGGTCAACAAATTCTACCCAGCCACAAAGACCGGCGATCATTGTACACAAAAGACCAACTAAGGACACCTATCAATCACAGTGACAGATAATCTCTTTTCCTTATCACAACAATACACCCACAACAAAAAACACGCTGATCACCATAATCACCCAACTCCTGAAAAGGACAAAAGCTGACCCCACAGCTATAAATAGTCAACTATCCAAACAAACTGCACCAGAGCACAGACAGAGTTCTGACTCCTGTCCTCTGAGGATCCTGGCCACAGAGACTGGTGAAACGTTAGGAAGAATAACCTTCAGAACACGGCCAAAGAACCCAAAAAAAGCCACAACAACCAAAAGAGGAAACATGTGGAGTTATCAGTGGCTGTTTTGGAACATATTGCAAGAAATGAGTCTGATTTCTTGGGCAAACTGGTAACTGGTGGTGAGACATGGATCTACTGTTATGATCCTGAGACAAAGGAACAATCTAAGGAATGGAGGCACAGTAGTTCCCCCAGGCCAAAGAAGTTCCGAGTGCAAAGGTCGGTGCAGAAGCAAATGGCAACAGTTTTTTGGGGATAAGAAGGGAGTTCTGCGGGTGGACCAAAAACTGTTGCCACCTGCTTCTGCACCAACCTTTGCACTCGGAACTTCTTTGGCCTGGGGGAACCACGGTGACTCCATTCCTTAGACGGTTCCTTTGTTTCGGGATCATAACAGTAGATCCATGTCTCATCACCAGTTACCAGTTTGCCCAAGAAATCGGACTCATTTCTTGCAATATGTTCCAAAACAGCCACCAATGATGACTCCACACGTTTCCTCTTTTGTTTGGTTGTCGAAAGTTTGGGGATCCACTACCAGCTTTCTCGTTTCCAAGTTGTTGTGGAGAATGGCACCAAGTCTCTCACGTGATGTTCCCAGATATGTAGCAATACTTTTGGCTGATATTCGGCGGTCGTGTCATGGATGGCTTTCACGTTTGCAGGCAGAGAGGCAGAAACAGGCCTTCCATAGGCTTTCTCACTTTCAACACCGAAATGGCCAGCTTTAAAATTGACAACCCAACGTTTAACTGTTGCATATGAAGGGCCACTGTCCCCCATGGCTTCTGACATTTCATCATGGACCTCCTTTGCACCTTTCCCTTGGAGAAACAGGAACTTGATTATGGTCCTATGCTCTTCCACATTGAGCTTTTCTGGAGGTGCTGCCATATTCACTTTGGACCTGAACATGAAAGATAAGTTGAAATCATAGGTAGTCGATTTTTGCCCCATTGAATACAGGCAAATTGGCCAATACACCCTGCAATTTATAGCTTCCTAGCTCAATTTTTTCTGGGTAAGGCTCAATACATGCCTGCACTCCATCATATATGTCTGTTTAAAGGTTGAATCTCCAGGGGTATTTCATCCTTTTCTTCTCTTGAGGTGTTGGTCAACTTGATTGTCGCAACCGCTCTTTGTGATCAAAGGGCCTTACGAAACCCCGACCCTTTCTGCTGTTCCTCTTGGGGAAGGGGCTGCTCTCCCTGGGCTGCTCTCCTTCGCCTGGGCGGACCAAACCTGCCGAGATTTTTTACGCCTCCTCCTCATCCTCCAAGCTCAGGATGTCATCCAGGCTGTCATGTTCATTGCCCTGGCGCAGATCCTATGAAAGAGAGTGGTTTGGGTTAAATTAGAATCAGGACTCTTGCTGGAGATCGATTTGGGGCCCCTCCTTTTATCAGGAGCCTTTGCGCTCTGGATCTCCAAGAAGGTCTCGTCCTTTAAAGAAAGGGACGTCTCTCAAGGGAAGGGGCCCATGTGGTGTGCCAGGGTTGGGGGGCATCACGGAGGCCTCCTTCCTCCACCCTGTGCCCTCCCATAAAGTGGGCAGACCTTCCTTCCTTCCTTCCTTCCTTCCTTCCTTCCTTCCTGCCTTCCTGCCTTCCTGCCTGCCTGCCTGCCTGCCTGCCTGCCTGCCTGCCTGCCTGCCTGCCTGCCTGCCTGCCTGCCTCCCCTGAGGAACAGCTGATCCTCAGGGTAGAAACAGACAGGGAAGGAAGGGATGACTATTAAAGGGTTATATTCACTGCTTTGTATTCCTTGGGGGGAGGGTTTGCTGGACCCCAAGAATACGAAGCAATGAATACCTGGTGAATCGGGGACATTTAATGGTTAAACTGCTGTCCTGCAGGCAAAACTGGGGTTCAGTTGCAGGTAGAGAGCTCAAGGTGGGCTCAGCCTAAGGTGTCGCCTGCATAATAAACTTGTTAACCGCCCACAGAGCGCTGTAAGTGCTATTGAGGCGGGATATAAGCAGCACATTTCTTCTGTTGCTTTTTCCTCTACGATTCATGGCTGCACGAGTGCGGTTGGCTCTAGCCCCCCTCCCTGCACTGTTTTCCCCCTCCCTCCCTGGTGGACCCACAACTAACCTTCACAGCCCCTTTTGTTCCAGTCGCAATGGGACCCCAAGGGGGGGGGAGAGTGGACTGGCACATGGGGGGGATTTAAATTAGAGGGAACATGGATCTGGGGTGGGGGTCCTGTTATTGCTTCCTTGTCATGTATTGCCAGAAGCTCCCCAGTGACTTCCTTTTACCAACCTATCAATGTATTGGAAACAAAAAAAAATCTGAAAAGAATCAGGCAGGTTGTGCAGACAGACAATCCCAGGAAGGAAGGAAGGAACGCACCGGGACAACAAAGGTACAAAATAACACATCCATCCGGGCGATGGGGAAAGGTTCTCCATTTACACCACTGGCCTAGAAAATGTCTTGTTCTTGACCGTGCGTCATCGGAATAGGGGTGGGGGGAAGCAACAAACGAACTGGGGGATAACTAGAGAACATTTCCAACATGAGACCAGGAGCTAACTTACATCTGAAGAGTCGGCGGACTTCGCGGAGGCCTCGTGGAGTCTAGGAGAAAGGAACCAGACAAGGGGTTAGAAGAGGACATCTTAAAGGGGAACCCCTGCCAGAGAGGACCACCTGCAGGCCAGCCATGGCCAGCCTGGCCCCGTCAGTAAGGGTCCAAGCCACAGGTCCAAGGTAGACTATTCCTGAAGCCAGGAGCTCCACTTCCTCCTCCTGTGCATGGACAGGGTGTGACCCTTGCTATCCTAGCTGTGCTGAAGGTGGACCGAGTGCCAATGACGGAGTGTGAGGGGGGTGACAAACCGTTGGGCTTTTCCCAGACACCCTCAGTTCTTGCCCGACCGCTGAGGTTGGGGGGATGCCTGGGGAGGTCAAAGGGGCCAAAACCGGCCATCCTTCCTTATTCCCATCCCTGTTCTTGAGCTGAGGAGAGAGTACCTTTCTAGATTTTGTAGGAGCTCCTCCAGAGAGTCCTCCAGGTTGAATTTTTTTACACCAAGGAGTTCAATATCTGCGGACACCTGAAAAATCAAGAGAGGAATGAGCGGGAACGGCCGGCGCTCACCCTGACGCCCAACTCTCTCTTCAGCCCCCTAAGATGATCCCGCTAGGATGTCCCTCCCAATAAGAGCCATCCTGGAGCAGGTTGTGGAATTGCGGGGGGGGGGGAGTAAAGGGAACATCCCACTGGGAGAGGAAACGTCCTGCTTACCTCAGAAACTGGAGTCCACACTAGATTGCTCTGGGCTCCCGTTGCGGGCTCAAATTCACTGTGGACGCTGTGAGAAAAGGACAGGAGGGATGAGAAAGGGAACCCACTGGAGCCCCACGGGATGAAATCAGGGCTCCAGCAACACCTCCTTCAATCCAAGCTCCAGCTCTTGCCCAAAAAGCCGGGAGCAGACCAGAGAGTCGACCCGCACCTCCCATCCGTGGCCCACCATTCTGGACCATCCCCTTAGCTCCCGACGGCGAGGACAAGGCGGGGTGTGATTTGTCCGGCACCACAGACACAGCCGGCCATGGTGCCCCATCCCTGTGCTGAGAAAAGACTATACCTTTCTGGGTTGGAGGGCAGGCTTTCCGCGTAGACCCCCAGGCTGCTCCTAGGGCTAGTGGGTGCCTCCACCATCAAGGAATTCTGGGAATGAAAAGGAGAAGAAGTGAACCCCTTTTCTGCAGCAAGCAAGCGTTGGAACGGGAGGGAAAAGGGATGACCCGCTGGGAGAGAAAACGCCTGTCCCTTCCTTACCCACGAAGGTGAAACCTCGTTTGGCATCAGCAGCTGCAGCTTCTCCGAGGGATGTTCTTCATGCAGCTGCAGCTTCTCCGAGGGATGTTCTTCACGCAGCTGCTGCTTCTCCGAGGGATGTTGTTCAGGGAGGCTGAAATGAGAAGAAAAGACAACACGTCTTTAAGATGCTCAGAGGGACTGCAATACCTTGTGTCCTCTCCCTCCCTTTTCTCTGCTGCTTAGGAGCGATCTGGATTGGGACTGGATTCCCCTTGCGGGCAGGGACCTGGATTGAGTTTGGGTGTAAGTAAGGTTTCTGAGGGCATCGTGTTTTTTCTCTTTCAGGTCCTACCTCTCACGATCTTCAGCAGGCCCTTCTGGTTCCCCAGTCTTGATTGAATGCTGTAGATTAAAAAAAAAAGAATGATCAGGATCCACTGACATTCGTCCTTAAGCCTCCCGCCTCCAGTTTCTTTGCTCCAAATGGTGACCCAAGTTCTAAATTCACTCTGCAGAAAGTTGCCTCTCTGTTTAAAAGAAGGGATGTGTCTTCCTTTAGGCATCCTGAGATTTTGGTCTAGATTTGGAGAGAGTGAACGAGGGTAAAGGGCTTTTGTTCCCACCCCCAAAGAGTCCTGTTTCCCACGGCCAGACCACCCACTCCCTGGTTTCTCTCGAAGGAGTCTTAAGAATCCTACAGGGTTGGACGGAAGCAACATTGAGAAGGAGAAGCCCCAGGAAGCCGGTCCCTCTCTGTGGCCCCATCCTGGCAACCAAAACCTTCTTCCAGTCCAGGAGCCATGAACTCGTGCCTGTTTGCACCTACAATGTTCAGGGGTGCCCTGACTCTGAGCCCTCCACCCAAACCACAACGCCGGCCCTTCTGCAGCGAGCTGTGAAGTGAGAGGGAAGGGAGACGTTCCATGGGGAGATGAGAGCATCCTTTCATCCCTTACCAGGGAGGCTGAAGGTCTCAGGCCTGCCTCTACCTCTGGCTCCTTTTCCTCTGGAGGCTCATGTACCTCCACCACGACGCTGAAAGGAGAAGAAGAGAGAACAGATGAATAACCGAAGGCTTCAGAGCCATATGGGGTTTCTGAGGGCATCGTGTCTTTCTCTAGCAGTTCTTACCTCTTCAGCTCATAAACTGGGACTTTCAGCTCCCGGGTCTGCTTCAAACCCTGTAAATTAAAAAGAATAATGAACAGGATCCGCTGACATTCGTCCTCAAGCACCCCCCCCCCGCCCAGTTTCTTTGCTCCAAATGGTGACCCAAGTTCTAAATTCACTCTGCAGGAAGTCGCCTCTCTGTTTAAACAAAGGGGTGCTTCTTCCTTTAGACACCCCGAGATTTTGGTCTAGATTCAGAGTGAGTGTAAGGGAGATGGGGTGGAAGAAGCCACGTAAACAAGGGAAAAGGGCTTTCGTTTCCCCCAAGAGCCATGTTTCCAATGGCCAGACCACCCACTCCCCAATTTCTCTCCTCCATCTCAACGTTTCCTACTCGAAGGAGGCTTAGGAATCCTACAGGGTTGGATGGAAGCAACATTGAGAGGGAGTAGCCCCAGGAAGCCGGTCCCTCTCTGTGGCCCCATCCTGGCTCCCAAAACCTTCTTCCAGTCCAGGAGCCATGAATTCCTGCCTGTTTCCGCCTACAGCATTCAGGGGTGTCCTGACTCTGAGCCCTCCACCCGAACCACAACGCTGGCCTTTCTGCAGCAAGCTGTGAAGTGAGAGGGAAGGGAGACATCCCACGAGGAGATGAGAGCATCCTTTCATCCCTTACCATGGAGGCTGAAGTCCTCTGCTTTGCCTCTACCACGCGAGGCTCCTGTACTGCCTCCACGGCGAAGCTGAGAGGAGAAGAAGAGAGAACAGATGAGAAACCGAAGGCTCAAGAGCCCCACGGGATGAAACCAATTGCTCCTGCAAATAGCCCTGGCTCCTGTTTCTAGAGGTGCTCCACGAAAGCCCCCAGCAGACCACGGAGACCACCCCCACCCCCAGCAATCCCTGAGTGCCATTGCAGGATTTGGAGAACCACAAAGATCTCCCTGGACCTGTGGCTGGCGTTCCCTTCCTTCCTCACCCCTGAGTCCTCCTCATCTTCCGCAAGTTTAAGGGACTCAGAGCAATCCTTCTTATTTCTGTCCTTCCCTCCTTCCCAACCCTTGTGTCCTCTCCCTCCCTGTTCTCGGCTGCTTCTTAGGAGCAATGTGGATTGGAACTGGATTCCCCTTGCGGGCAGGGACCTGGGTTGAGTTTGGCTAAAGGCAAGGTTCCCGACATCAGCAGGTCATGGGTTTGGGGTCCTACCTTTCAGGTTCACCCTGCACATTTGGTGGGGCTGTGCAGCCTAACAGGCACCACTTCCTGAGGCGCTGGAAGAGAGAAAGAAGAGCCCAAGGTTAATGCTGGGAGAGGAAGGGATGTTGGAGTGCAGTGACCCCCTCCTGGACCACTGCCAAGAGATCAGGGTGGATGAAGCTCTGAACTCACCCAGGGGGACTCTTTCCAAACTCCTGTACTGTCCACGAGGGTCTAAAGAAACTGGGTCCTGGGGTATTGATTTGGGGGGGAGGAGTGGATCCAAATCCTCCGTTGGATCCTTGTCAGGGGAAGGAGGCACTGGCACCTCTATTTCCCTCCCCCATCCCCTTTCACAGCCCTGAAGGTCTGCTGTGTTGCACTGGGGTATCTCAAGAGACTCCCCACTAGATCAGACAGAAAGAGGAGGGGAAGAGGGTCACCTTCCCACCCTCCCTGATATTACTAGCCCTATTTGGGTCTCCTGCACCTGTCCTGGACCCAGAGTCCTTCTAAGGAAGAGGAGCAGCCCCTCCCATCCCCACGGATTGCTATGTTTTGACCAGTGGAACTAAACTGGTTGCATCTCATTGCTCTTCTTATGCAAAGGGGTTTTTTGGGGGGGCTGTCTCTGCCTTTTTATACAGGGGGTTCTTTTCCCTTTCAGTTCTTTGGATCTTTAGATTACTTCCTCTTCATTTTAGTTCAGATCTACCTTCAGAACACGGCCAAAGAGCCCAAAAAACCCACAATAACCATTAGATCCCGGCCGTGAAAGCCTTCGCGAATACACCTGGAGATTGGAAACACTCCGAAGCAAAAGAGCACACCTACTATGTTCCTTAACATTTCTACTACGCTGCAGAGACACAAAAACCATACCAGCCTTCCTCAGGACAAAAAGGACCATCATTTCCCCACAGGCCAGCCGCATCTATGGAACATGCTCTCCTACGGGAAAGAATCCATACAACCCGCAAAAAACTGGACTTCACAGACAAAGAACTACTAAGCCTACACATCACTATCAGCCAAAAAAATGAGAAGTCAAGATTGGGACAAGATTGATACCCTCTCTTACAAAAAGATGGAAAAAGAAACGATGAACCACACAGCCAGACAAAAACAGAAATTCAACAAATGCCAAACAAGCCAGCAGAACCCTACACTAGACACCACACACATCATCATCAACCTATCGGGATGCCAACTCTCCCCAGAAGAAACCTTAGTCTTAAGCAAAGGAGGAAATTTTGCAGTCATACCCAGTAAAATTCCTGTGGAAGACATCATTGCCAACATGGAATCGGTATTATATCATCTTGCAGAAGAAAAAGCAGAGGAAATAAGAGGGGAAAGTGACTACGGAAAGCAAGACCCCCCAAAAGCAACAAAACCAGAAAGGAGAGAAATGCCATCAAGTCCCTGAACTCAGAGCCGGACATCATCATCCTGCCAGCAGACGAAGGCAACGCCACAGTAATCATGGAAACAGAAGAATACAAGGACAAAATCAGAGAACTTCTAGACCCCACCACCTACAGAAAACTGAAACGGGACCCAACCAACAATATCACAAAACAAACAAACACACTGATCAGGAGTTCCTTCCTGCACCCCAACGTCCTTCAACGAATCTGCATGACAGAAGCTCTCCCAAGACTATACAGACTCCCCCAAATCCACAAGGACTCAATCCCACTCGGGCCCATTGTGAGTGCCATCAGCTCCCCAACATATGACTTAGCCAAACACCTAGCGACCCTCCTACAGACCCACACTGGACAAACCTCATCCTACATCAAAGACTCAGGACATTTCATAAGCAAGAGCAGCACCCTAAAACTCAACCGTGGGGACAGACTGATCAGCTTTGACGTAGTATCCCTGTTCACTAAGGTACCGATAAAGGACACCCTGACACTCACCCAGCAGATATTTCCAGAAGACATCAAGGCCCTCTTCCAACTCTGCCTAATGACCAGCTATTTCTAGTGGGACAATGAATTCTATGAACAGACAGATGGAGTGGCCATGGGGAGCCCCCTCAGCCCGATTATAGCAAACTTCTACATGGAGCATTTCGAAAAACTGGCCCTGGCTTCGGCACCCCTCTCACCCACAGTCTGGTTCCGATATGTGGATGCCACCTTTGCAATTTGGAGCCACGGTGAAGAAAAATTGAAAGAATTTCTCAACCATCTCAACAGCATCCACCCAAATATGCAATTCACCATGGAAAAAGAAATAGAGGGCCAACTCCCGTTCCTAGATGTCATGGTCCTACGCAAAAATGACCTCCGACTAGGACACAAGGTCTATAGAAAACCCACCCACACAGACCCATACCTACACAAAAACTCCAACCACCACCCACAGCAAAAAAGAGGCATAATCAAAACATTGGTAGACCGGGCAAATCGGAATTGTGAAGCTCAGTTTCTCAGCACTGAACTCAGCCATCTGAATTGGGCCCTACAGGCAAATGGCTACTCCAAAAATGACATCACAAGAGCCATCAAACCAAGAAAACAACACCAAATTGAAGAGGAAAAACTGCCACCCACAAATAATGTATGTTTACCATACATCAAAGGGGTCAAGGACCGCATGGGGAAACTTTTGAAAAAACACAACCTACAAACAGTTTTCAAGCCCACCACAAAAATACAACAAATGTTACGGTTAGCAAAGGACAGAAGGGACCCCCTCACCACTGCAAGAGTATACTGGATACCTTGCAGTTTTGGCCAGGTATATATTGGGACCACAAAACGAACCATCCACACCAGAATTAAAGAACATGAGAGATACTGCAGACTAAAATAATGGGAAAAATCTGCAGTAGCTGAACATGCCCTAAAACAAACTGGACATGAAATTCTATTTCAAAATTCTGAAATACTGGACAATACCAGCAATCATTACGTCAGACTGCACAGGGAAGCCATTGAAATCCACAAGCACCAGCAGAACTTCAACAAAAAAAGAGGAAAGTTTGAAGCTCAAGAAAACTTGCTCCCAGCTCTCAAAAATACAGCGTGCAAAAGTTCAATGAACTCTACCCAGCCACAAGGACAGGGGATCACTACACACAAAAGAGCAGCTAATGACACCCATCAATCACAGTGAGAAATAATCTCTCCTCCTTACCACAACAATACACCCACAACAAGACACACTAATCACCCATTTACAGAAAAAGACAAAAGCCTATCTCATAGCCATAAATACTCCACTTCCAAGCCAACTACACCAGAGGACAGAGTGCTGTCCTCTGAAGATGCCGGCCACAGAGACTGGTGAAATGTTAGGAAGAACAACCTTCAGAACAGGGCCAAAGAGCCCCGAAAAACCCACAACAAGCATTAGTTCAAATCTCTAGTAGGTTCAGCTTTGAAAGACCAAGATTCTATCCTTTAAAAAGCGGGGGGGGGGATACAGATGCATTTAAAAGCAGGAGAAGATAGAATCGACATATACTTAGAAGAAGGGAAGGGAGACCAAGCACCTGGAGATTTGTGCGCGGGATGCCATTTCTCTGCCCATCCCTTGGCAGGAGGGGGTGGCAGGAGGAGGGGTGACGTCCCCTCTCCACACACACACATTGTGTCAACTAGGGCTTTGCATCTCTCATCACCCACCCGCCCCATGCCCCTTTTTTCTCACACCAGGGCACTTGGACAACGATGCTCTCCCCAAAAAAGCCTTCCCACCCACACTCTCATCCCGCAAACTTTGGCAACCCGGCACGCATTCAACGCCACCTTCACCCACCCACACCTTCTGATCCTTCCTCTTCCCCTCCTTTAAAGACTTGCTTCCACACCTCCCTTCTACCACTCCAACCATCTCCTCAAAGCTTTCTCGGACTATTCTCCGCACCTCCCTCTTCCTTCTTAGATTCCATTACATTTTCAACCTGCTGCATTTCTAGCAGAACCAAGACACAAGGTTCAAGATTTAGTCATTTATCTGTTGCATTTTTAAATAAGCTTTTTGCCCCTGCCTTTCTCCTTTTAAAAGGATGCTTAGGTGGCTTACATCATTTAAAGCAGTGGTCCCCAACCGTGGGCCTCCAGATGTTCTTGGACTGCAACTCCCAGAAGCCTTCACCACCACCACCACCTCCGCTGGCCAGGATTTCTGGGAGTTGAAGTCCAAGAACATCTGGAGGCCCAAGGTTGGGGACCACTGATTTAAAGAACAAATACAACCCTTCAAACTGAGAAGAGGTCCTAAAAAAGGAGGAAACCAGTCCCACACTGGAAAATGGGCAAGAACATCAAGGCCAAAGACATGTGCAACCAGGAAGGCAGGAAAATCCATTTAACATCCCCCCCACCCCGCAACCATCACTCAGTATTGCGGAGGTTAAGCGGAAAGGTCCGGATGTGTTGATCCATAGGGAAAGGAACATGGTTTCCCCCACTTCTGGTGACCCCTGATTATACAGTCCAAGAACATCCGGAGCCGCCTAGAGTGGTCGTATAGACCAGATGGGCGGGATACAAATCAAATCAAATCAAATCAAATCAATCAATCAATCAATCAATCAATCAATCAATCAATCAATCAATCAATCAATCAAACAATCAAACAATCAAACAATCAAACAATCAAAATATGTTAAATAACCTGTAAGACTTACCTCTAGCCTCAGATGGGGCAAAAAAAGTTTCCCTCCTCGGTAGGAGCCCGCCCCACCAACCCTCCTGGTCACTTACCCTCAAACCACGAGCGATCCTCCTCCTGAGTCCCATGACTCCAAATGTTTGCACTGAACCACTGGCAAAACAAGAGAGGCTGGCAGCACCTCCTGTCAGCAGCTTGGCCAGTGCGCAAATGACCAGTCCCCCTGGGGTCTTGTGTGACCTGGGCACACCTCAGTCCTGGGGACAATGGGCCAGTATTCTGTGACCTGGGCATCGCCGTGGCAACCCCCAACAACCAAGCTGCCTAATCCAGCAGAGCTGTCAGCCCCCTGACTACTCCATTTCCCTGAAAATAAACCCTAGTAGGATTTTTCAGAAGGCTCCTCATAGAAGCTCTACCCCAAGAATAAGTCCCAGTGAAGGGAAACCCTGCCCTCCACCCTTGTGCAGCAACCAGAAGAAGAAGACATGACTGTATTTGAATAAATATAGATTGTTGTACATGGAAAAAAAATAAAACATCTCCAGAAAATAAGCCCTAATGTGTTTTTTGGAGCCAAAATCAAAATAAGACCCTGTCTGATTTTCGGGGGGAAATGGTAGTAGCAAGACTCTCATTGGCCACCCCGACCTAAAGTTGCCCAAAGCTGAAGTTCCCTTCACCCAAACACCAAAGCACACCTCCCTCTCCTCCCCTCCTCACTTTGTTCTCCTTTTTCGCCTTTTCTACCAGACCCTTTTGGAAAGTAAATCCCCAGCATCTCCTAGAATGGACGTTCCTGAGACAGCCGGGCCTGATCCTGAGTATCAGGTCTGGGCTGAGAGGGGCCCCCTTCTTATTCCCGCCATGCTTGTCAGGGACCAGAGAGGGTCTTCCGAGTTTTGGGGGAATCAAGACCATCCACCCAAGCCGGTCAGGCAGCCTCCAGGAACGCCCGGCTCCCTTTGGTTCTTTGTGAAGCCATTCGGGAGATGCTTTCAGAATATCCCAACAGAATTGGAGGAGTTGTTAAAAAAGGGCAACATTTCCAAGGTCTAGTTTGAATTGCTGATCCTCTGGACGCCATGGATTTGTCTGAGGGCACAAGTACAGACGAGGCAATATTAGAACGTTTGGACGTTTCATTGAAAATAGAATTACTTCAATTCGGCAGGAGAATTTTACATGCAGACTAAAGGGTTGGCAAGGGGAAGCGCCACAGTGCCTGGTCTGGCTAATTGGTGTGCGGCTGATCTATAAAATAACACTGTGTGCAACCCTGAAAAACGTCCCTTCTATTCAGAAACAATTCTTCCAAAATGTTACATAGATGATCTTTTGGTGGGTATGAAACTAGGCACTTAATGACTTTTGCAACTGGATGAATACAGTCGAAGGAGATATCCAATTTTCATATCCAACAGACAAAACTTGTTTACTGCTTCTAGACACTGTTGTATTAAAAACATGGTCAAATTATCAGTTGACGCATTAAGAAAAGTATGGATACAAGTTCCAATCCACACTTTAGGGCATTTCACCTGCCCCAGCTGAGAAGGAACCTCCCTATCAGCCCCCACCCCTTGCTGAATGATTCCTTCCTCTCCTCCCCCCCAATTTTTCCTGAACAGCCCTGCTCAACTCTTGCAAACTCAAGCCTGTGGCTTCCTTCATCGAGTCAGTCTATCTCACATTTGGCCTTCCTCTTTTCCTCCTTCCATTCCACCTTTCCCAGCATGAGTGTCTTTTCCGGAGAATCCTGCCTTCGCAGAATGTACCCAAAGAAGGACAGCCTCAGTTTCAACATTATTTTTTTTCCTTCCAGAGATAGTTCAGGCTCAATTTGTTCTAGGACCCACTTGTTTACGTTTTTAGCACTCCAGGGAACCTGCAAAGCTATCCTCCAACACCAGATGTCAAAACAACCATATCCCCCCCCGTCAGCTTTCTCTGCTGTCCAGCCATCATGCCGTACATAGTGATCGGGAAAGCTTAATTCTGCCCAGCCGTGCATCCGATGGAACGGTTGATCTGTGACTCCACCCACCCATCCCAAATACCGCACGGGACACCCTAAGAACCTTGGCACCTGCTTGTGAATAAAAAAATCTTGGAATTCCTCAAGTTGAAGGTCTTGGGAGGACAAGGGCTACTGCCCAAATGTTCTTTCTGAGCTCCCCATATACACACACACACCTCATATATATACATATATATACACACACCTCAGACCAACCAGAGAAACTTCACAACACCACTGGATGATCCAAAGTAGATTTATTACAGGGGGGGAGGGAAATATTTCTTAATAAATTATTAATGTCACATGTATTAAATTAGCAGTGCACACTTCTCAGGGCATAGACTAAAGGGGAAAAGATAAAAATCCAGGAAAAGTAAGATATGTAACTTCATCCCTATGATAGGAGAGACCATTAAAGTAAAGCTTTGTTTATTTCCTCTTATAAGCCACTTAAAATTATTGTGCAAGTGTGTCTACTTGTCTGCCAACACATTGATGATAGCTGTGGACTGATTGTTAAAGGGCTCATCCAGCGCCAGACCCCTACAATGCTCAAGTTCTGTTATGGGCTGTCAGAATCTACAAGAAAGTCGATTTCAGCTCAGGATAGCCGAGACGGCTCTTGTCGTTTTTGTAAACAAATTGCTGAACATTTGCTGATTTGTTCTTCTGTCCGTTAGGTAGGGTGAAGCAACCAGGAAATCAGAATGACAGAGTAACTGGCCATACTGACCGATTCTAATGGCGCCACAGATCTTGGAAGCGACCCCACTGCCCAGAGTTATTTGTTAAACTGATAAGAACAGATACTACACTTGATTTGTAATCCATTCATTTTCATTTACTACAGCAGATGAACATAACAAATCAATAACCTCTCTCCTTGTCTGGTGGAATAGCAACTGGCTGTCATTACCTCGATAGCCACAGGGATGTGAGCTTTTACCACAAATCAGCCGTTTGCAGCATTCTGTTTTTTTTTTTTAAAAAAAAATCAATTCGACTGGTAACTATTTTGCTTAAATTTCAGTAACAAGAAAAATTTTAAAATTTCAGTAACAAGAACATTCTAAAATTTCAGTAACAAGAACATTCTAAAATTTCAGTAACAAGAACATTCTAAAATGTGAGTAACAAGAACATTCTAAAATTTCAGTAACAAGAACATTCTAAAATGTGAGTAACAAGAACATTCTAAAATTCCAGTAACAAGAAAATTTTCAATAATAAGAAAATTTTAACATAACCGTAACAAACTCTAACAATAAACTGCACTGTAACCTTAATGCTATGGTCTTAACCCAGTTCTTTTGAACATATAACAAGTTTTTTATAGGAGTCTTAGTATATGATAACTGAGAATTTCCTCTCTGTTTGAGGTTCCCAAATTTATTCAAGTACGCGGGAGTGCTGACAAGTATTGACAAGTTCTGTGGGAGAGGAAATGTATACCCCCTCGTATACATCTTTATAAAGAAGGTTAAATCTCCCGGGGTATTTCATCCTTGGATTATCTATTGTGTCCTTCAAAACCTTGACAGCCCATGCTTTAGCCACCTTGATTGTGGCAGCTGCTCTCTAAGAACTGGATAAACTCAATGAAGATTTTAAAAGTGAATTTTTGCACTGGCTGGGCGCTCTTTTTGCCCACTGTTCCTATTCCAGAACTGTTAACACCATTGTGGATATTACTTAAGATCAGTACAGTCGAAGCAAATATAAAACATAAAAACATAAATACATTTTTTTAAAAAAAACAACAACAAAAAACAAAGTGAATATTCACTGGTCAAACCCTTAAATTTAAGTAATTTGCAGCAGAACAAAGTCATCAGTCACACCCGTAACCTTTAAAGCGCATGGAGTCAGGTAATTCCATTGATGGGGATGTCACCCGGATTCTCCACCACACAACCAACACCAATATTTTGATCAAGGCCATTTGGATGTCCAAAGTATTTGTTATGGAGCTGGATGCTATCTTGTAGATCTTGCCTTGAAAGCCGTCTTCGGAATTCATCCGTAATAAAGTAATAAATGACCGGATCCACACAGGAATTTAAGCTGGCCAGAGACAAAGCCACTGTGTGAAATATTGAAATCACCTTTCGGGCGTAGCAGTCCTGGATTTTGTGGGCTTTCACAAAGTAATCCAAAGGGAAGCTGATGTGATAAGGGGCGAAGCAAACCAGGAAGACCACCGCACAAGTCAAGATCATCTTCAGAGCTTTCTGTTTCTCTCCCAGGTCTTGGGAAACAGAACTGTTTTCTCTGAGGGACAAAGCCGTCTTCCAAGTGCAAAACAGGATGATCAGCAGAGGGGTGACAAAACCGACCAGTTCGCTCAGGGTCACCATGGCAATGGAGGTAGCGCCGTCTACCACCTTCACAGGAAGGTCCACAAAACATTTGTTGCTGGCCTCAGTCTGGTTAGAGGTGAGTCGTAACAGGGGGAACGGCAAACAACCGATGCAGACGACGATCCACCCAGCGATGCAGATGTACACGTCGTAGATGCGTTTGGCGTCGCTGAACCTGAAGGGGTACATGAGGAACAAAAACCGCCTCACGCTGATGCAAACCAGGAAGAAGATGCTCGCGTACATATTGACGTATTTCAGATAGAAACACAACATGCAGATCTCCTTCCCCAAGTGCCAGCTTTCGGACAAATAGTAGAAGATTCTCAGAGGCAAAGACAGGATCTGAGCTAAGTCTGCGATCGCAAGGTTGATCATAAAAATCACGGCCCGTTTGGTCTCTTTCATGTACTCATAAAATACCCAGAGAGCTAAACTGTTCCCTACCAGTCCCGGCAGCAAGATGATGGTGTACATGACGGCGTAAAAGCGTTTGGAAAAGTCATGCTCCTCGTTGCAGCCAGAGCTGTCGGTTGCCATGATGTTTTGAGGAAACGAGGCGACGTTGACGCTCAGGCAGATGTCAGATAAATAAGGAAAGATTTAGCAGCCTTGAATTCCCACCGAGAGGAAAAGATAAGTGTGTAAGATGATCTGAGAAACTGGAAATGTGAAATCCTCTGCTTTCTCTGCAACAAGGAGACATTCTGATTTTCTAGATTCTGCTCATCACCACAACATTGTGCTTTACTTTGGATTAAATTAAGGAAATCCAAGCAGGATTTGTTCCTCTGGACCTCAGAAGATAGTGTTTGGGATCTTTATTCACTTGGTTTGTCCTCCTTTAAAGTTTGGCATTTTTTCCCCAGAAGGTGATTTTCCATTAGCTGGTTGGAAGAAGCTTCGTCTTCACCCTTTTCTCCGAAGGACCTTATGTGGCTCCATTTTGAGTGCTGTCCAGAGTTGCTCATTGTTGATCTTCTGTAGCAAGCGATCATGATCTACAGTGGAATTCAAACATAAATGCCAGTTACTTCTTCATGCATTTTAAGAGAACTAAAATAGTGCCATGGATGCTCATGCTGAGATGACAAATACTCAGCATGAGCAAAGGATCCTCAAATGTCATTCTGCCTTATCTCGTCATTAAAATGGGAGAGACCGCAAGACTTCCTTCAGGGCCGTATTAAGAGATGGCGAAGCCTTAAGCTGTGTAAATTTTCAGAGATTCCATAATATTACAAAAAATGTATAGTGTTCTAGCACAAATGTGGAGGGGGGGGGTCTTGTCTGTCACGTAGGCCAACACAATATTCAATTTTACCATGTGTGCCCACTGCACATGTGGGTTTGGGGAGAGACATTTGTGTAAAAGGCTGTTTGCATGGAAGCCCTGTTGCCATAAAGTGACTCCCACTTCTTGTCTCTCCTGCAAACAGATTTTTTAAATGACGCCTTTCCAGTTTAAAGCTATGTCAGATAAGCATTGAAGTTTCACATGTTGTTCTATCGGTGCAGCGCTATGTAACTGCCCCCCCCCAATGCTTTTTAAAAGACCTGGGAAGAGGGCAGTGTGAATGTCAGAGGAGGCAGGTTGACCTGTGTTACCAGGGAGAATTGTAGTAATTTGAGGTGTGGTGTGTATACCCTTGACCCACCAAATTGTCAGGGATAATTAAAGATGCTGTGTGAACAAGCACAACAGCAATTTAACTGCCAGAGGAAACTTTAGATTGGCCTGGATCTACCCAAGCTAGCTTTCCTATCTAATTGTACCCAGAGACAGGTGATTGCGAGATGAAATCACATCTGGAAGATCCAGATCCCAGCTTGAAAAATTTAAGGTTTTGGTCAAGAGTTCCCAGAATCTCCTATCCTACAAGGTTCTCTGCCGTGCTGCTTTGGAGAGTCATTGGGACAGTTATCCAGAAAAAGAATAAATTTTCCAAGCTCGGTTTGCATAATGAAGGATGAAGGGTTGTGGATGTAGTGATCCAAAAATCTTAAGGATCACAGTTGCCTATCGTTGGTATAGTTTTGCGCTAGAGCCGGAAGACCCAGGTTTTAATTCAGGATACAAATTGAGCTGGATGCTCAATTAACACAGAATGTAGATTAACCTCTAGATGTTACAGGAGCAACCTGGCTCTTAACGTGAGTCATGAAGAACAATGAGCAGTCCCTGGCGGCAAGTGTGCAAAGATCAAAGACAGTTGCTCACATGTGTGAACTGCTCCTCTGCCACTTTCTCATCTGAGTAAGGAAGGAGTCTATCAGATGTGCCACTCTGGAAATTTCGTGCAAGCAGTTAAAAATAAATGTGTGTATTTTCAGTCGATGCATGGAGGGAAAAAACCAGTGATACACAATAAAAAGCATGTGAGGGGATTTTTTTTAAAAAAAAACACACATTGATTTGGCTAATTAGTCAAGTACTGCAAATATATTAGGTGACTGTATTCCTTGCTTTTCCTCTGAAACATAGCTTATTCTCACTTTTCGACCCCCTTTATTCCATTTTAGCAGCAGCAGTAGTTAAATGTTGACATGCTTGCCACTGGCTATAATTCTCCCAACAAAACACAGCCACGTTGTTGGACTTTTCTCTGCAACTTTGTATGCTACCTGAAGTTGGTTTGAGTGGGAGGGACTTTTCAGGCTGGGCTGATTGTTAATCTATTCATCACTAATTAATCATCCTGTCCCATCTCTGAATTCAAAGACAGCCCTGACTCTCTGCTCTCTGCTTTGCGCTCTTTCCCTCTGTTTTGTCTCTTACGGTTAGTCGTTGTTTGTTTGCTGTTGATCTGTTCGCAACTGTAAGTCATTTTGTTGTTGTTGTTTAGTCGTGAAGTCGTGTCCGACTCTTCGCGACCCCATGGACCATTGTAAGTAATTGAACATTGTTATTATTTCTCCGATAAATGTCTCAGAGTGAATTAGTGAGACTTTAAGTGCCAGTTATTGAGAAGGGGGTGGACTATTGGGGGAACTTCTAGCTCTTCTCCCTGGTGGATCTCTGTACTTCGATTGTGCAGCAAAAAAGAATTTTACCAGAAATTCAAAACTCTGCAACACAAGGAGTGAGGCCATAACTGCAATGCAATAAGGGATATTTTAGTTCCTTCAATAGTGTCAGGATGCGTGTGGCCTCTCTTAGGAATATTTTCCTTCACAGGCCAATTGTGTGTCACGTTAAAGAGGCTGTTGTAACCAGTGGCAAGCACGTGGCCATGTGGCAATCCTTTCCTCATGTGTTACTCATGAATGACAGAGTCTGAAATATTTAATATTCAAATATTTAAACATATTTATCCTACAGGTCATGCTTCACATGGCCAGTGTCACATGGCTTCTCTGTGCCTCTGCAGAAAACGCACACGGTATTTCCCGAACTCCACACCCATCATGAACCTAAACACACAGAAGTCAGAGCTGACCAGTTACAACATAGTGGTTTCTTGTGGACCAAATGGCTCAAAGTTGGCCAGTTTTAACACCTTTCCACCCAGCTGTAAAGCTTACTGGGTGACTTGGGGTCGGTTCCTCCTGCTCAGTCGAACCTCCTTCGTGGACTTCTGATTATAAAAAGAGGAGAGAGATGGAAAACTGTGTCTCCGGCTTGGGACTCTTTGCAAGAAATCAGAATCCAGTTAATAAATAAGATGGGGCCGACACAAGATGTGGCCGGACAACACGGATGTCGGTATCTGACGGCTGCTTTAAAGGTTGTCTGCTTCTTAGCGACAGCCTCTGCATTGAAAAATGCAGAAAATGGATGGGTGCTGGGTTGGTTGGCTTGTGGACAGATTGATTTTATCTTTAAATGACCACATTCATCTGGGTTGGCGTACAATGCACTTAAAATGTGCAAGGTCACACCAAGACAATAAGGAATTGAAAGAAATCAACAGGACAACAGAGTGACTGGAGTCCCGTTCATTTCCATGGGTCTAACCTAAACATGCCTCGATGGATCATGAGCTGACCTTAGGAATTGTCCTTTTGAAGGGATTGAAAACCGAGAGAACAGCTAGTGTCTGATGGTATCCGCTCGGCCCTTGTCTTCCAACCAAAATGAACTGCTTTTGATCTGTCAAAACTGATTTATCTGCAGCATTCTTCAAATTCCCCGTACTGTAGGACTCTCTAAATTTACCTATTTACAAAAGGAACGCTGCATACCTTGATGTCTTTTGCTAAGAACTGCTGAGATATTTCTTTACCGACCTACCTGCCTATGGTTGAGAGCCTCTTCATGACCATAATTATGGCATATTACGATAAATTCATCCAGGGTAATCTTCTCTCTCTCTCTTCAGCTGCTGTTATTGCTTGAATCAAGTTCCTCCGTATGTTTGTTCTGTTTACAAGCCCTGACAAAACAAAGAAGCAGACATATCGATAAACATACGCTCTGAGGAAGAATCCCCTTTCCTCTCATCCTATCCTTGCAAGGGGAATCTGCAATTCTGCTCATTAGAAGATAACCAGTTACATGGAATGGGAGAGCCAAGGTCTTACCGTTAGGGGTCCTTCTGTTGGTTCGGACTGGATTTCATCCGTGTTCAGTATAACCCAGCCTGCCAAGAGCACCCGTTAGCATCTCCTCTTCCGTTTAATTATAGAAAACAAAAGTGCAACCGCCCCTGTGCTTTTCAAAGCGTAGCCGGGCGAGAAGGGTAGACGCCCCCGGGAGGCAAAGCTGTCAAGACAGCTTCGTGCTGGAAGCCCTTTGCAAACCTCGAACTGCCAGCGCATGACACAGGTCCTCCTCCTGACGATCGGAAGGGTAAGGCAGGGCGAATCATGCCAGGAAGTGGTGGTGCTCTCAAAGCAGCACAGGTGTGCCACCTGCTCAGTTATCACACCACACACCAGAGGCCAGGAAGGAGCTGTTTCTAGATCAGGTTATCTGGGATTTTTCCTCCTGAGGTCTTGAGTCAAGGCTTTACAGTATATTGTGTGGCCAAAGAGATGCTTGCCAGTCTGTATCAACACCCTGAGCGCATCACAAGGGTGTGTTTTGTGGCAAATACCCAGGGTCATTGCAAAGAGGCAGGATCTGCCCTCTAATCTGCAAGACACGGCCATGTCAGTGTGAGCAGACCTCTCCAACTACTTGAGATATTCATTAGGCATCCTTCAGTCTCAAGAGACTATGGTAATGTGCTCTGCATGGAGGACTTGGAACAGCGTCTAGTGTGGCTGAGAAGGCCAATTCGAGAGTGACCGTCCCTTCCAAACTGAAGACAAGTACAATCTGTCCCCTGTCCAGCTCCCTGATTTTGCTGCTTTCGGGACAGCCTCTTGGCCTCACCCTGCTGGACAAGGGTCTCTTCAAACTGGGAGAGGCCATGATGCAATGCCTGCCTCCAGGCTGAGATGTCAGGGTTTCCCATCTTTTTGAGGTCCATTCCTAAGGCCTTCAGATCCCGCTTGCAGATATCCTTGTATCGCAGCTGTGATCTCCCTCTGGGGTGCTTTCCCTGCACTAATTCTCCGTACAGGAGATCCTTTGGAATCTGACCATTTCGCTTCCAATTGCGAGCTGAATAGTTTTGCCTGAGGTCAGGCAGGCTAAGAGAGAGAGAGGGGCGGCCCCACGAACGGCACCTTCTACCTGCCCCTCTCAGGGGACAGACCTGTCCCAGTCGAGAAGCCATGCTGGAACATGGGGTTGCTGATCCAAAGGCCTGGGGAGGGGCGGTGGGCGGACTGCAGTTCCCCCACCCCTACTTTACATGCTTTCCCATCTCTCTCAGCACCTCGATAATACCTTGCAAGATGCTTTAAAGCATATACCTTTCTGGGCTGGTGGGCAGGTTTTCCAGGGAGACACCCAGGCTGCTCCTGAGAATCCCGGGAATGAAAAAAGGAGAAGTGAACCTCCGGGTTGGCCTTTTCTGCAGCAAGCAAGCAGTAGAAGGGGAGGGAAAAGGGACGACCCGCTGGGAGAGAAAATGCCTGTCCCTTCCTTAGCCATGAAGTTGAAGCCTCTGTAGGCATCAGCAGCAGTGGCTTCTCCGAGGGATGTTCTTCAGGGAGGCTGAAATGAGAAGAAAAAAGAACACGTCTTTAAGATGCTCAGAGGGACTGCGGCCCTTGTGTCCTCTCCCTCCCTTTTCTCTGCTGCTTAGGAGCGATCTGGATTGGGACTGGATTCCCCTTGCGGGCAGGGACCTGGATTGAGTTTGGGTGTAAGTAAGGTTTCTGAGTGCATCGTGTTTTTTCTCTTTCAGGTCCTACCTCTCACGATCTTCAGCAGGCCCTTCCGGGTCCCCAGTCTTGATTGAATGCTGTAGATTAAAAAAAAGAATGAACAGGATCCGCTGACATTCGTCCTCAAGCACCCCCCCCCAGTTTCTTTGTTCCAAATGGTGACCCAAGTTCTAAATTTTCTCTGCAGAAAGTCGCCTCTCTGTTTAAAAGAAGGGGTGCTTCTTCCTTTAGGCATCCTGAGATTTTGGTCTAGATTTGGAGTGAGTGAACAAGGGCAATGGGCTTTCGTTCCCCCCCCCCAAGAGCCCTGTTTCACACAGCCAGACCACCCACTCCCTGGTTTCTCTCCATCTCAATGTTTCCTACTCAAAGGAGGCTTAGGAATCCTACAGGTTTGGACGGAAGCAACGTTGAGAGGGAGAAGCCCCAGGAAGCCGGTCCCTCTCTGTGGACCCATCCTGGCTCCCCAAACCTTCTTCCAGTCCAGGAGCCATGAATCTGGACCCGATTGCACCTACAGCGTTCAGGGGTGTCCTGACTCTGAGCCAACCACCCGAACCACAACGGCGGCCCTTCTGCAGCGAGCTGTGAAGTGAGAGGGAAGGGAGACGTCCCACGGGGAGATGAGAGCATCCTTTCATCCCTTACCAAGGAGGCTGAAGGTCTCAAGTCTGCCTCTACCTCTGGCTTCTTTTCCTCCTGAGGCTCCTGTTCTTCCTCCACAGAGACGCTGAGATGAGAAGAGACAGTGTGTCATAAACCGAAGGCTTAAGAGCCTCACGGGATGAAACCAATTGCCCCTGCAAATAGCCCCAGCTCCTGTTTCCAGAGGTGCTCCACTAAAGCCCCAAGGAGACCACGGAGACCAACCCCCGGTCCTCTGCTCTCCCACAACTGAGAAGAGCTGAGCACCAGAAATTACATGCAGATCTGATCCCTACATGCCTACAGCTTGTAAAAGCTGTAATTTTTTTTGCAGCCTTGATTCCTAGTAATCCCTGAGTCCCATTGGAGGATTTGGAGAACCATAAACATCTCTCTCGTCCTGTGGTTGGCGTTCCCTTTCTTCCTCACCCCTGAGTCTTCCTCATCCTCCCCAAGTTTAAGGGACTCAGAGCAATCCCTCTTTTTTCTGTCCTTCCCTCCCTTCCAACCCTTGTGTCCTATCCCGTTTCCCTGAAAATAAGCCCTAACCTGAAAATAAGCTCTAGTAGAATTTTTCTGGATTCTCGTCATATAAATCCTACCATAAAAATAAGTCCCAGTGAAGTGAAACCCCGCCCTCCACCCTTGTGCAGCAACCAGAAGAAGAGGACAGGACTGTATTTGAATCAATGCAGATGGTTGTACATGGGAAAAAATAAAACATCTCCTGAAAATAAGCCCTAATGTGTTTTTTTGAGCCAAAATTAATATAATAAGACCCTGTCTGATTTTTGGGGAAACACATTAGTAGCAAGACTTTTGTTGGGCATCCCGACCTAAAGTTGCCCAAAGCTGAAGTTCCCTTCACCCAAACACCAAAGCACACCTCCCTCCCCTCCTCACTTTGTTCTCCTTTTTCGCCTTTTCTACCAGACCCTTTTGTGAAGTGAATCCCCAGCATCTCCCAGAAGTGAAGTTCCTGAGACAGCCGGGCCTTATCCTGAGTATCAGGTCTGGGCAAAGAGGGGCCCTCTTTTTATTCCCGCCATGCTTGTCAGGGCCCAGAGAGGGTCTTCCGAGTTTTGGGGGAGGCGAGACTGTCCACCCAGCCGGTCAGGCGGCCTCCAGGAACGCCCGGCTCCCTTTGGTTCTTTGTGAAGCCATTCGGGAGATCTTGAGATGGGCAACAGAAACACCCCCTTGAGTACATATTTACGTATTTCAGATAGAAACACAACATGCAGATCTCCTTCCCGAAGTGCCATCTTTTGGACAAATAGTAGAAGATTCTCAGAATTAAAGACAGAATCTGAGCCAAGTCTGTGATCGCGAGGTTGGTCATAAGAGGCAGAAGAGGGAGAGCGGCTGGAGAGACGGCCAGCTTACCTGGGGGAAGGTTCTCCCATGTCTCCCTCACCGCAGGGTAGCTGGAGGCCAAAGGGAGCTGAGTTGGGAGTCCCTGGAAGAAGAAAAAAACATCAGGCAAGGGGTGGGTGGCCTCCCTCTTTGGTGCTCAGCTCAGACACCATTCCTTGCCAACCCACCCAAAATGTGCAGGTTCCCGACATTGAGCACACCTCCAGGGGTCTAGGAGAAAGGAACCAGATGGCAGATTAGAAGAGGACATCTTACAGGGGAACCCCTGCCAGAGAGGACCACCTGCAGGCCAGCCATGGCCAGCCTGGCCCCGTCAGTAAGGGTCCAAGCCACAGGTCCAAGGTAGACTCTCCCTGAAGCCAGGAGCTCCACTTCCTCCTCCTGTGCATGGACAGGGTGTGACCCTTGCTATCCTAGCTGTACTGAAGGTGGACCGAGTGCCAATGATGGAGCAAGGGGGGGCACAAACCGTTGGGCTTTTCCCAGACACCCCCAGCTCTTGCCAGATTGCTGAGGTTCGGGGGACGTCTGGGGAGGTCGAAGGGGCCAAAACTGGCCATCCTTCCTTATTCCCATCCCTGTTCTTGAGCTGACGAGAGAGTACCTTTCTAGATTTTGAATGAGCTCCTCCAGAGAGTCCTCCAAGTTGAATTTTTTGAAGCCCAGAGCTTCAATATCTGCAGACACCTGAAAAATCAAGAGAGGAATGAGCGGGAACGGCCGGCGCTCACCCTGACGCCCAACTCTCTCTTCAGCCCCCTAAGATGATCCCACTAGGATGTCCCTCCCGATAAGAGCCATCCTGGAGCAGGTTGTGGAATTGCGGGGGCGGGGTGGGAGTAAAGGGGACATCCCACTGGGAGAGGAAACGTCCTGCTTACCTCAGATACAGGAGTCCACACTGGACTGCTCTGGGCTTCCATCGGTGGATCGAATTCGCTGTGGATGCTGTGAGAAAAGGACAGGAGGGATGAGAAAGGGAACCCACTGGAGCCCCACAGGATGAAATCAGGGCTCCAGCAACTCCTCCTTCAATCCAGGCTCCAGCTCTTGCCCAAAAAGCTGGGAGCAGACCAGAGAGTCAACCCGCGCCTCCCATCCGTGGCCCACCAGGAACCAGCCTATGGGGAGCATCACCGCAGCCCTCCATTTCCTGGACCATCCTGGCCTTCGCTCTGGACAAGCGAGGACAAGGCTGGGGGTGGTTTGGCCGGCGCCACAGCCATAGCTAGGCATTGCTCCCAATCCATGTGCTCAGAAAAGAGCATATCTGCCCAGGTGTGAGGGCAGGTTTTCCAGGGAGACAACCAAGCTGCTCCTGAGGCTTCTGGGCGACTTCACCTTCAACGAATTCTGGGAATGAAAAAGGAGAAGCGAAGCCCCCAGTTGGCCTTTTCTGCAGCAAACGGTGGAATGGGAAGGAAAGGGGACAACCCTTTGGGAGAGAAAACGTCTGGATCCGGCAGGTGCTCCTCCTCTTCGTGATGTTCCTCCACGGTGACGCTGAGATGAGAAGAGAACGTGTCAGAAAACAACAAAAGCCTCAGAGGATGAAACAATTGCCCCTGGAAATAGCCCCGGCTCCTGTTTCCAGAGGTGCTCCATGAAAACCCCCAGCAGACCATGGAGACCACCCACACCCCCAGGTCCACTGCTTTCCCACAACTGAGAAGAGCTGAGCACTTACAGAACTAATCCCTACGTGCCTACAGCTTGTAAAAGCTATAATTTTTTCTCAACCATGATTCCTAGCAATCCCTGAGTCCCATTGCAGGATTTGAAGAACCACAAAGATCCCTCTGGACCTGTGGTTGGCGTTCCTTTCCTTCCTCACCCCTGAGTCCTCCTCATCTTCCCCAAGTTTAAGAGACTCAGAGCAATCCCTCTTTTTTCTGTCCTTCCCTCCTTCCCAACCCTTGTGTCCTCTCCCTCCCTGTTCTCGGCTGCTGCTTAGGAGCAAAGTGGATCGGGACTGGATTCCCCTTGCGGGCAGGGACCTGGATTGAGTTTGGCTATAGGCAAGGTTCCTGATGTCAGCAGGTCATGCATTTGGGGTCCTACCTTTCAGGTTCAACCTCGACTCCTGGGGTGCCTCCACAGCAAAACAGGCACCACCTCCCCAGGTGCTGGAAGAGAGAAAGCAGAGCCAAAGATTAATGCCGGGAGAGGCAGGGGTGGTTGAGTGAAGTGACCCCCTCCTGGACCACTTCCGAGAGATCAGGGTGGACAAAACTCTGAACTCACCCGGGGGACTCTTTCCAAAACCCAGCTCCCGGTCCACAAGTGTCTAAAGAAATGGGGTCCTGGGGGGTTGGTTGGGGGCCCGGAATGGGTCTTTATCCTTCTCTCCCCTTTCCTTTGGATGCGTGTCTGAGGGAGAAGAGGGACTCTGTCCTCATCCTTTTTCCTGCCCAAAAAGTCTGGAAGAAGCTCCACCATACTGTACTGGGGTATCTCAAGATCCTTCCCACGAGGTCAGACAGAAAGATTGGGAAAAGAGGATCCACCGCCCCTGTCCCCATCCCACTGGCCTTATTTGGGTCTCCTGAGCCTGTCCCAGGCCCAGGGTCTTCTTAACAAAGTGGAGGAGACCCTCCCCTCCCATCCCCACGGATTGCTATGGTTTTAGGATCCAGGCCTCCCTGCCCATGGAGAAGCCGGGGAAAGTGGCGGCCATTTTGTCTTCCCTGCTCCAGGAGGACATTTTGTTTCCATTGTCTTTCCATCACAAGCAGCTTAAATGTCTTAAATACATTTAAAATGTATTTAAAAGGAGTTTTCCCACTTCTGGTGACCCCTTTCCTCCATCAGTAAAAAATGACCTGAGAAAACCCGGTGAGACGGAACGCCCCCCCCTCCACCCCCAGGACGTGGATGGACTTTTCTGGGAAGAGAGGTTGAAAAAGGGCCTCCTTGCTTTTAGAGGACTCCCATTGCCATCATTTTGACTTGATGGAGGTTGGGGACCCGATTCCCCCCCCCCCGAGAGCGCCAAAAGACTAAGGACACCCAAAAGGGGTTGAAATTGGTACACACCAGTTGGTGGGGCAGAGGGATCCCCTCCGGGTCACTCACCCTGAAAGCCCAAAGGATCCTTCTCAGTCCCATCACAGCAAATATTTACTCTGGAGAGCCACGAAACAAGAGAGTCCGGCATCTCCTCTTGTTCGCAGCTCAGCCCTGGGTTGCAAATGACCGGTCGCCTTCTAACCTGCAAGGCACCGTCACCTCAGCATCAACAGACCTCTCCTGCTCCTTCGGAGAACTTGGCTGCCGAAGGCCAGCTGAAAATCTTTGTGTCTTTTGACCGACATCTTCCCTTCCTCAATGAGGAAGGGAAGGGTTTTGGGGTTAGGCTCCCACCTTTTTTCCCTGCAGCTTCCCTGCTCCCAAATCCTTGGAGAACCAAGAAGGGGAAAGAGCCAGGATGATAATGGCCGTGATGAGGCTAGAATTCTAGAAACTACAGTGGTGCCTCGCACAGCGAGGTTAATCCGTTCCGGATTAACCCTCACTGTGTGAAACATCGCTGTACAGAAAGAAAAAAGCCATTGGAATGCATTAAACTTAGTTTAATGTGTTCCAATTGGCTGATTTACTCACCGTACAGCGATGTTCCTCTATGGCCGGCAGCCATTTTCGCGCCCTCCCCTCGCTTAACGAGGGCGCGAAAATGCTGCGCACAACCATTTTGGGGCTTCCGGCGGCCATTTTGTAGCCGTGGAACAACTGATCGGCGGGTCGCAAAGCAAAGGTCGGTAAGCAAACTGCTTACCGACCTTCGCTCTGCAATTTTCGCCCATTGGGGCCGTCGCTCTGCGATCGCATTAGCGCTCGTTGTGCGAGGCACCACTGTATTAAAAATAGGTTCCCCCTCTTGGTTCCTGCTCCAAATGTACAAACGTTCACGTCAACTCATCCCTTGACAGCTCATGAACCCTTGCCGGTGAGGGCACTCAGAGGACTTCTGGATTTTATGTGGAAGCTGTCTATCCGGCTGGGACGGGGCCAAGGCGTCCTCTCTGAGGGATGAAGGAAATGGGGATGGTGTTCCTACACCCCCCCCAATCAGTTAATATGAAAACGGTGGATCCAAAGGAACATTTAGCTATTCTCCTCTGCAAATCTCTGTATTTGAACTGCATCAGAAAAAAGGAATTTTTGCCAGGAACACAAAACTCCGAAACCTACTCGCCCCATAAAAACAACCATTTTTGATAGATTTTCCATTTTTTCATCCCTAGGTCTAAGAATATTGTATTTCTGCTTCTAGTATACAGTATTAGATTCTGTAGATCTTATTGAATGGGAAGCATTTTGTAGTAATGTAAGATCCTACTGCGTTGATTCAATTACTCTGGATAGAATGGAGACAGAAGGAAAACTAGGGAGTCTGGATGTCTGGCCAGTCGGCTTTTAGGGTCTGTCTCTCTGCCTGCCAAGAAGAGGGGGCAGGAATTGCACTGCTGTGGGTCACATGCACCGGGGGGGGCGGCTGTGTGTTGTGTCCCTTTTGGGCTCTAGTCCGTGGGGAGGGGGATCGGCCCCATCAGATGCTTACAAGGGGTGCAATTCTATACTTAAATGCTGTCCCTCCTCCCTAAAGCCCCAAATAGCTTGCCTGCCCCTCCAGAAAACAAAAAAAGATGGAAAATGCCCCCCAACTCTTCAGTGATTGAGCGCCCCCTAAGTAGAGAAACTCCTTTCTGAAGATTTTCTCAGGGCTGGACCAGAAGTGAAATATACACCCATCGATCCCATGATCTCTGGAAGAGCATCCCAAGCATTATGGGATGTATCTGAACCTCATCTGGAAGCCGCCTAGAGTGGTCATAACGACCAGATAGGCGGGATATAAATTGAATGAATGAATGAATGAATGACTGACTGACTGACTGACTGAATAAATAAATAAATAAATAAATAAATAAATAAATAAATAAATAAATAAATAAATAAATAAATAAATAAATAAATAAATAAATAAATAAATAAATAAATAAATAAATAAATAAAGGCCAGATAAAGGGCTCCAAGTTAGGGGTTGTAAACCCAGCTCTCTGACTCCCGTCCGCTCTGGCAAGCATGGAGCCAATGCGGGGGGGGGGGGGGAAACGGTTTCTTCTGGCTTCTTCCTTCCATTTATCGTGCACCGTTCCTTAAGTAGACCCAAAGCCACCTACTGGGATCTCCTTTTCCCCACTTTGTCCTGCCAATAACCTTGGAGGGCAGGCTGGCTGAGAGAGAGGGATGGGCCCACGAATGGCATCTTCTATCTGCCCCTCTCAGGGGACAGACCTCTCCCACTTGAGAAGCCACGCTGGAACATGGGGTTGCTGATCCAAAGGCCTGGGGAGGGGCGGTGGGCGGACTGCAGTTCCCCACCCCTACTTTACATGCTTTCCCGTCTCTCTCAGCACCTCAATAATGCCTTGCAAGCTGCTTTAGGTCACACCATTTCCCAGTCTGAGCATGGGCTTTGTAATTCTTTGCAGAATGTGAATGGGATTGTAGTCCTTGATAATTTCTGAAAGCCCCCATCTTCTGGGGGTGAAGGATTATTTTGTTGTAGTTCCTTCCTCCTGCTGCTTGCCTTCTGGTGGTCAGTAGAAGTGTTTTGAGGTCGTGTTAGGGCAACCCCTTGCCTCGGATAGCAGAGAAATGAGGATCTCCCCATAATTCTTCCTTGTTTTGCTCTTGGTCAGGGGTTCTCCCCTCTCTCTCTCCCACCCCAAGCTGGTTTTACACCCGAGATCTCCTGAGTGATCACAGCAGCCCTTGCAAGATGAGCTGAATGTATAGGTTGGGGGTTTTCCCCTCCTTCTTTCCAGTGACTCTCCTCGTGCTTTCCTGAGGGGCCTTTCATGGACCTGGTTTTCTGAGGGAAGACGCCAGAGCTGTTCATGGCTGCTGGTGGTGTGTGTGTGTTTGTGGGGACCATCACACACTGTCGTGTGGGGACCAGTGACGTGCTCATGTTGTGCCTCGTAGACTCATGTAGAAGTATTGGGCTGGAAGGATCCCCAAGGGATTTGAAGCCTTAGAAAAGGGTGCTGTGAGAAAGGACCGTACATGATGAAGTATCTCCTTGGCTCTATAGGTCTCTGTCATAATTTTTGAATACAACCCCAAAATTATCTACATTACACAGGTCTAATTCTGCATGTTGTAATCCACAGACATAAATCTCTAAACCTCTAGATTTCACCCTCTCACACACAGAGAAAACAGCTTTTGGATTCTTAACCTCCAAGACTACTCTTAGCCACCTTCTCCAACCTTTGCCTTCTGTTGTTAATGTTTTGAAGACGGATGCTGCCATCTTCTTCTTCATAGGAGTTGTTGTTCTTTGGGAGGTGCCCTCCATAGAGTGTAATTGGCAGCAAGACTGTGACTCCCAGTGTCCTTTGTACCCAGGAGGTAAACTACATTATTTCACCTTGTCATTCTTGCCCTTTATGGATATGAACATTTCTCAGAGTGTGTCTAGACAAGGAGGCTGCCCGCAGCTTGAATTTGGTCGATGTAAAGTTTCCTATGACACCTAACAGACTGTTATCATTCACACAGAATGTTGAATTATCTCAGGCAATGTTTAGGGCAAAAGTATAGGCCACACTTCAAATTGCTTCATTTCTCACCAGGATCATAGATTGATGGCTCTCCTCTGTCTTTAACACCCCTTTCTTCCTCATTTCCTTTTTAAAAAAATAAGTTTCCAACAAGTGACATAGCGCTGAATGGATACTAAAACATCTGAAACTGCAGTGCATATTTGGAAAAATGCTAATTGGAAAATATAATTTAAAAAACTGTTTGGAGGAAATACAAGAGATACTATTTGATGGGAGTCATCGCCCTGCAAAGGCATAACACCTCCCCTTGAAAGGTAGGGCAGTACAGCCAGAGCATCCTGCTTAATGCTCATCCAGTTTAGCTCAATGTCAAATAAGCACGACAGTTTCACAAGTTGTATCAATGCAGCGCTATGTCAATGGCCAATTTTTTCTTCGATGCCCAGCTCTCAGTGTTGTCCTAGGAGACACCCACGAATGCTCCTTTGGACTGACACGGGCGATGACGTACGCCAAAACCTGGAGAAAAAAAAACACAAAGCAAGCAGAATTGCTACAGAAAAACACGAACATATAAACACTAGCCCCTGCCAGCTGAATCAAAAGTTACAAATACCTGTGGGAAAAGTCCACGTTGAGTCCCAATTAGCTGTACATCGCAAAATCATATGGGGTTGTAATTTTTAACTGTAATTTTAATATTAATTTGTAAACCACGCAGAGTAGTGTTTTCACTAAAAGAGCAGTCAAGCAAGCAAGCAAGCAAGCCAACAGAAAATACATTGAATTAAACCATTCCAACTTCAGCACAAACTAGTCGCGCCTTCTGTCTTCTTTTCACTACTTGACTGATTTCACTTGCATGTTGTCTACATTTGGTTTGTGGGGGGCGGTTTCACATGGAAATTTGTAGATCTTATTACATGCCCTTTTAAACATGTTGCTTCATAGTGTGTCAACATTGGAGGCATTCAAGAGAACTTTAGACAACCCTCTGCCCGATCTGCTTTGATTTGAATTGCTGCTGTGAGCACGGGGTTGGACCTGATGGCCTTATGGGCTCCTTCCAACTCCATGATTCTATACCTATTCTTGTACGCTTAGCCCCATTCACTAAGGTACGTTTTCATGCATTTTTGAAAAACATACATTTTGAGTTTTGTACATTTCTTTGTTTATGATTCAGAAAGGATGACGGGAACAAAACGAGCGGGTGCTTGTGACAGGAAACGGTGGCCTGTGATAGGAAACTGAAATATATGTGCACGCTTTCACGAATGCTCTCACACATCAGGATGTGAAGAAATTAATTTCAGATTCGGTTAATGGGTAATATATTCTCTCACCCTGCCCCAGTTTACAACCATGAGGAAAAGAAAACACTATTTTACTTTCAGATTTTTTAAAAAATCACTTGCTGGCTGCTCCATAAAATAACACCTTTCAAATGGTAAGAGTTTAATCACCACAGAGAGGAATTTCATGACACCCAGTAATGACTTGGTACATTTTTATGGAATGAGCCCAGACTTTCTGCTGAGGGCTTACTGATTAAGTACAGTCATGCCCCACTTAACGATTACCCCATATAACAACAAATGCACTTCACGACGATGTTTTTCAGATCGCAATTGCAATCACAAAATGATGTTTTAATGGGGTTTTTTTCGCTTTGCGGCAAGCAGTTTCCTGCTTCAGGAACCGATTCTTTGCATTACGACGATCAAAACAGCTGATTGTCGGGTTTTCAAAATGGCCGCTGGCTGCTCAAAGTGGCTCCCCGCTGTTTTTAGGAGGCATTTTTTGCTTAACAGGCACCCAAAAATGGCCGCCATATGGAGGATCTTCGCTGGACAAGCAGGTATTCAACCCATTGGAACGCATTGAATGGTTTTCAGTGCAATTCAATGGGCTTTTTTATTTTGCTTGATGACATTTTCGCTCTACAGTGATTTCACTCGAACGAATTAACGTTGTCAAGCGAGGCACCACTGTACCGAGTAACCAAATAATGGGAGATCAACAGACAACTCTATGAGCTGTCCCTTAGCTAAGAAGAAAGAGGAGATTCCATGCCATCATCCTTAAATCTACGTGGCCCACGAATCCAAAAATATGTCATCAAAATATTCTTATTTCTCTTATCAGCCTCGCTTTTTTCTTCGGCTGAGGAGATTGTCGTCCCACTGCTATCAAGACTCATGAAACGGCTGCAGGAGGCGAACGAGCAGTTCTGGAGCAACTTTTGCTGAAACTCCGAGGTCATGAAATAGTAGATAACGGGATCCAGGCAGCAGTTGAGGCTTGCGAGACACAACGAAATGGAGTGGAAATATAGGACTCCGTGACGCACGGAGCAGGCCCGAATCGCCTCCAGCTTCACCATCATAAAGAGAGGGAAGTTCATGTGGTAGGGCGTGAAACATATCAAGAAGACCGCCACGCATCCTAAGATCATGCGCCAAGCTTTGTGCTTCTCATTGGTCTCTTGCAAAGGAGGATGGCCTTCCTTCAAAGATTGCCTCATTCGCCACGTGCAAGAAAGGATGATCGCGAGAGGTACCAGAAATCCAGAGAGCTCTGCTACAACGACCATCGTGACGGAGGCTCCCATAGTCAATTGTCTCACTCCAAGATCAGCAAAGCAGGTGTCGGTATTGTTGGTCAGGCTTGGGCTCCTCAGGATCGGAAGGGGTAAACAAGCAGCCCCCACCACAGTCCAAATGGCGGCACTGACAGCTACATCGTACCTGCACTTCCAGTCTTTGGCTTTGAAGGGATGCCTCAGGAAAAGGTATCTTTGGATGCTGATGCAGGTCAGGAAGCAGATGCTCGCATACATGTTGAGATACTTGAGATAGAAGCAAAGCTGGCAGAGGACGCTTCCAAACGGCCAGCTGCGGTTGATGTAGTAGTACATCCGTAAGGGCAAAGAGCAGACATGGGCCAGGTCGGCGACAGCCAAGTTCACCATGAACACCACGGCTTTGCTTTTCTTCTTGATGAAGTGGCACAAAACCCAGAGGGCGACGGCATTGCCTACAAGGCCAGGGATGAAAATGATGGTATAGGTGGCTGCGTACATGGAGGCATGGAAACCCACTGGAGGATCACTGCAGTTTTCAGAGGAATGCCCATCCTCCATCTCCAGAAGATCGTCGGGCTTCCCGACGACGGTTTAAGGCAGGCTGGAGAATCACTGGGGAAAAGATAGAAATCCTATTATGAAAAGCATGTTGGAGTTTTGTTTGCAACCTCGCATGCTACCCTGTGGTTTGTGTGACTAGGAGGGATGTTTCTGGGTTGGATAACTATCTGTCTATCTATCCAGAACTAACCAATCAGTCCTTCTAGCCTTTGAATTCCAAGAGAGCCCTACCTCTCTACTGAGTGCTCTTTCTGCTCTCACTTTCCTCACTTAGAAGCAGTGTTGTTTGTTTGCTGTTGATCAGTTTGGTTGGTTGCTAAGGATGTGTGCATTAAAGTGTGTAAAGCAGCACAGGCAAGTGTGTAATTTCAAGCAACTGAAAGCAAAGAAATGTTTTTATTCTTTCTCTTAGAAATGTCTCAGAGTGAGTTATTCAGACTTTAAATGCTATTAAAAGTTATTGTCCTCTGTGGATCTCTACTTGTACTGCGTAGCAAAAAGAGAATTTTCCCAGAAATTGAAAACTCTGAACACCCTCCACACCCAATCTTATGGACTACAAGCCAGGAGGAAAAAATTGCTGGTCTATTTGTGCGACGTGACACATTTTGGATATTGTCTCTTTTGGGTAGTTTGGTTAGTTAAACCTTCCAAAATACACCCCTTTTTCTTTTAAATGCCATTCTGTCTCTGTTGTGGGCCAAAAGGTATGTATTAGAAGAGAATAGGCATGGGGAAATTCTAGAGTATGGAAAATCACTGTTTTGAGCCACTTTCTTCCAGGAAACATTTTCAGTGGCCAAACTGGGTGGGGAGTTTAAGGGATCCGTCCAAAAACCTGCAGAAATTTTACAAGTAAGCTGAAGACCATTTTCTGGGCTCAATTCATTTCTGTCTCCAATTACATGTCCTGGTTAGAGATCCAGTCCCCTCCCTCTCTTCCCCAAGTGGAATCATGCACTCATCACAGTAGTTTGAAAATCTCAGGGCTTTTTCCATGTAAATCCTTGCAATGGGAAATAATTACACAGCCTCAGAGTCATCGAACCAGAAGGGAGACTGTTTAGGGCAGGTACTTCTGGAAATGTACAAAAACATCTGTTGCTAGTGACACACAAAACACACCCTTGACATTTCACAGGGTCTCAGTACCTTGGCTAAAAATATGTACGACCTTAGTTCTGCTTTCTAAATGAATCTCTTTCATCAACGGAGCTTACAGTGGAAAAAGTTAGCATTTCCGCAGCTGGGCATGACGAGTGGGAGGGACCCATCCTGCTTGAGGGCATCTCACCAACAACCAGTTGATTTCAGAGGGAGGTGGAGAATAGTGAACTGGATGCCTAGGGTCTAATCCAGAATGGCTCTCCGGATGTTCCTACCAAAGGGAACTGGAAGCAGTGTGGAGGTGAATAGCCAGTGTGTTTGTGTGGAAACGTCGTATCAGTTTTATATAGGCATAAAGGAATTATAATTTTAGAACTGCAGAGTTGGAAGGGACCCTATAGATCATCAGGTCCAGCTCCTGTCAAGGAGGCTTGGTGGGGAATCGAACTCCCAACTTCCAGTTCTGCAGCCCAAGATCTAAACCAAGAAGTTGACTTACGCTGCCTCAGATCCTTGGTCCATTGAGCCAAGCGCCGTTGACAACTGTCAGCAGCTCTCCACAGCATTTCAGAAAGAAGTCTTTCCTACTCAAGGCTGTACATAGAACCTGTGTGTAGAACAGATGCTCTACCACTGAGCCACAGTTCTCCCCCCAAAGACGGAGGTTTGCTTCTTGAGACACCAATATGTCTTCTTGAACTATTGGGTAATCCTGTAGTTAAGGCTACACAACCAATTCGGCTGAATCTCAGATCTTGAAACAAGTTGGTCAGATTTCAGATCAAGTCTGAATTGGATCAGACTGGGATTGGATCAGATCCGGATAGGTCAATACTCTTTGAGGATAGCCAGGGGAGATCCTCTGTGGTCCCCTCTCATGCTCTTTAACACCCAGCCTTATTCAGAGTGCAATAACAGTGGTAACCAACTCCGATTTCGGGTTTTATTCATGAAACATACAACCTTGTTTCTCTTTTCTCATCAAAAAGGAAGTCCTACCTTGCTAAGGAGTAGGATGAAAGAGGTAACTAATTTGCATGATTGGAATTTACTAATTGATGTAGGGTGTGTGTACTTGTTGCAGAGATGAAGATTCAGAAGCCTTCGCATTCTGATTATTTAAACAACCAATGGATTGTGTCCAAAATATTGTTCACATAGCAATCCACAGAAGCCATCACATTGAATGGCAGGCCATTGAAAACTAGGAAGTGGCCTAGGAACCATTACGATGTGTTTGGCTTGCAGAACATGTCAAAAATGCCACTTGGATGTCTCAAAACATGGTTTCCTAAGATGTTCAAGAACAAAAGATCAAAGAACTTGACATCATTATCCTTGTTGCCTATTCATTGATGTAAGCTGCCTCTTTATTCATTGTTCATAATTTTTTTAAAATATTGCTTTTTAATTAATTAAAGGGCCAGTTTGCAGAACATGCTTTAAAGCAGTGGTTCCCAACCTTGGCTAATCCAGATGTTCTTGGACTGCAACTCCCAGGAATCCTGGCCAGCACAGCTGTTGGTGAAGGCATCTGGGAGTTTCAGTCCAAGAACATTTGGGGGACCCAAGATGGGGAACAGCTGTTTTAAAGCAACATCGGTGGAGCAAAAAGCCAAATCAGAACTTAAAGCAAGAATAAAAAATATATTTTTAGTAAATAACTGATAAAAATATCATTTTAGTCTCAATACTCAGAAAATCTCATTTTTGAGAACCAACTGTCCCCACCCCATCCCGGATATATACGAACATAAAACTAATATCATTTTTCTAACTTCAAATAGCACTTAGGCAAAGTTTTAAAAAGAGATATAAATTGTTCCATGCAACTTCATTTTTCCCCTCTGCGCCCCCCCTCCCCCGGCTTAATCCTTAGAAAACAGTCAAGCAAATCTCACATATTTCTGGTTCTAAAAATATAAGATTCAACGGTGGGATCTGGCAGTGCCAAAGCAGTGCCTTTTCAAGAGGAAATGTATTTCCACGGCTGATGCAACTCTGCAGTCAATCGATTAAAATCGTGCCTTTCCTAGAGCCAATTCTGAATGAGTTTGTTTATAAGCAAAGTCTCTTGAATTCAGGGCAAAATTTTAATGTGTTGACCCTAACCGTATTACGTGGGAAAGAAAAGACATCTGTTTCATGGGGATTTTTTTTTCTCTTTCTTTCTCACGCCAAAGTCTGCTCAGAGTCGTGATCTTCATTTGCCAAAGGAAACATTTTCGAGAGACGAACCAGCCTTACCTCACTCTGACTTCCACGCTTCCGACCGGCGACAACCACAGGGGAAACGGAGAGGGTCGAAAAGTAAAAGAAGCCCCCTTTGCGGGTGGTTTTGGCTCCCCATGTCGGCCAAAGCGTCTTGTCCTCACCCTCTAGAACTCTTGTCAGTAGCAGAAGTTTTCAGCCTGCCTTGAGGTCCAAAACCAGGAGCAATGACTGTTTGAAAGGAATTCCTGAGTCTCGCCTCTCTTCCCACTTAAAAAAAAAAACAACACTCACCACAGCATTTGGAAGTGAAGCATCTGAACATCTGACATCACAATTATAGGTTTTGCTGCCGGAGGAAGAGCTTGGCTGTAGATTTTCAGTGACATTCCCATTTTATTTTTATTTTTGCATTCATGCTCCACTTGTGTACCTTATACTTCCTTCTCCTCAGAGGGTTAGCCACTTAGGCATAGAAACAGACATGACGAGGAACTGAGTCCAGGAAGTTACAATCTCAGATCAATTCCACGACAATTAGGCACGACAATTTTGTCAGCCTTATTCTTATCCTCTCCGCAGGCCCGCAAACATTAGAAAGGAGAGAAGGGAGCCAAGGAGTGAAGTGATCCTGAGCCAGACAGGACTGCTTGAGAGGGCAGCCTGGGATCATGAAGGATCTTGGCATCCGCGCGCAGGGATCCGGTGGTTTGGGAACAGGAAGCTATGCCTCACCACAAAATGACCCTCTTTGTTCTGCGACTCCCTGTCAGCTTCCACGGGTCTCCATCCTCTCCTGCTTCCTCCTGAGGGAAAACTGATATATCACTTCATTGGCTGGTCACTGAAGTAAAACAGCGCTAGATTGTAAAGAAAAAGAAGGGGGAAACCACCCTCTGTGTCCTGTTCTGTCATCCCCCCCTTGCAAGAAGCAGGGAAAGCTTTTATATATAGCTTTTACAGTGGTGCCTCACTAGACAGTTACCCCGCATGACAGTTTTTTTCGCTAGACATTGACTTTTTGCGATCGCTATAGTGATTCGCAAAACAGTGATTCCTATGGGGGAATTTCGCTGGACAATGTTTGGTCCCTGCTTCACAAACCGATTTTTGCTAGACAACGATTTTTACAGCTCCCTCCGTGCTCGCAAAACGGGTGTTTTCAGGACCTAAGCTTCTCAAGACAGCTATTTAAACAGCTGATCGGCGGTTCGCAAAGCAGCTTTCCTATGGCCGATCTTCGCTAGACAATGGCGATTCTTCCCCATTGGAATGCATTAAACAGGTTTCAATGCATTCCAATGGGGAAATGCTTTTTGCTAGGCGATGATTTAGCTAAACAGCAATTTTAGTGGAATGGATTATCATCATCTAGCGAGGCACCACTGTATATATACATATTGACATATTCTCTCTCTCCCCTGCCACACACACACACACACACACACACACACACACACACACAAACAAATAAACCAATATCCCCTGCAAGGGACCCCCCAAAAGCTGCAGGTAGTCACAGATAAGGACCGAGCTGATTCACAATGGCCCTGCATCATGTGGTCACTGCAAAATAGCATGAATCAGCCCGTTCCCAGAGGAGTCCAAAATGGGTTGTAGAGGGATTCAGCGCTGACTGAAGGACTGCTGAAATTTTAATTTCCCAGAATCCCCCTGATGATCAGCAATTTCACCGGGAAGTGGATACTGGGAGACATCGTTGAAAAAAGACGAAAACTCAAGAAAAATGCACGGGTTGAAGGATCTGCACATTTGAAATGCGTTACAAGAATATGGTTAATGCTCATATAGGCATTGCGTCTTACTGCGTCTTTTAGTATCAGCCCTGACTACCGGATTCTGCCGTGCCATTATGCTGCATCAGCTACTGGTCTTTCATGTTGCAGAGTGGTGTAACAGCAGTATCATCGGACAGCGATTCCATGATGTCAGTAACAATGATACTGATCACTCAAAGATATTATCTTAAACTGAAAGCATCTTTTTTTCATTTCCTTTCCTTTTTTTTTCCTGGCTGTGAAAGAGAATGGGCCAGAAAAACTGCAGGGCTACCATAAAAAAAATTGAGGTCTTTACACAAGTGCTTGTTCTGTACTCAGAACCCCCTAACAGGACTATCCCGTTATGTGTCTTTCACCATCCATGAGGATTGTTAGAACAAATCACTCTGTATTAAGAGTGAGCAAAATCCTCTTGGGTAATGTTATGCCAGTTCCAGCACTGGTTAATATATCATTTAAATTAATCAAAAGCTCCCTGTGATCGTTTCCCGAGGCTCCCCAGGGCTTCCTTTTGGTTTGGCAGAGTCTTTGGAAGACTTAGGATTTAGGGTGCGGGGGGGGGAGGATTTTTAATTAAAAAAAATTTAAATGCCACCAAGCCACTGTCCCCAGTGTTGGAACCTGCAGTGGTGATCAAGCAGTGATGTTTAACTCTTAAAGGTTCTCATTCCAAGGCTCCCGAAAGCATCCCAGGGGCAAAGAGGAGCGTTAGGAAGCCTCGGAAACGGGAAACGGAAGCCTTTGATTCAGTTATATTGCATTTTCCTGCACCAGATTTGGTTTATGCTGGTGTAACTCCACACAACAAGATTTGGCCTGCTGTAAAATAAGCACACAAAATGCATAACCAGCGCAACAAGGGAGCACCTATTTATTTATTTATTTATTTATTTATTTATTTATTTATTTATTTATTTATTTATTTATTTATTTATTTATTTATTTGTTTGTTTGTTTGTTTGTTTGTTTGTTTGTTTGTTTGTTTATTCATTTATTCATTTATTCATTTATTCATTTATTCATTTATTTCTACTTATATCCCGCCTATCTGGTAACATGACCACTCTAGGCGGCTAGTTTATCTCCTGATATTTTTCTTTTGCCAAATGAAGAAGTGAAGGTTACAATTTATATATGCTAGAAGACTGTTGAAACTGGTTTCCTTAGTGACTGGTAGATCAGATAATATTTTGTCTATGGAGATGGGGAGGCGTTTGCAAAATGACTCAGAGGTTTTGGCAAGGGCTGGCAGAAATGGGCAGATTTATAAAAGGCCCATGTTTTTTTTTCCTGCATCTCTGGTGGTTTCCTTTAGGTTCAGAGCCAGCCCTATCATTATGCGGAATGAAGTAACCGACTCAGGAAGCACATGATGGAGGCAGGACTGGCAGCCCCCCATCATTCTTCTTGAGTCCCTGCCTTCTGTTGAGAAAACAGAGCCACGCGTGCCACATGGTTTCTTCTGCACCCCTTAAACAACCCTGTCCCCCTCGAGGAAACTGGAGGACACTGCTTCACTGCCAGTACTAAAATCTCTAGATAAGGTGAGGAAATGGGTGGGAAGGGCTAAGCTCCATGGGAGATGCAAGGAATTAGGGAGTTTAGTAGACTTTACATACTAGATTTTGCTTGTGGTGCCTCCCCAAAAACACTGCAAGACCTTTAAAACTTTGGATCTCACATGGAACTTTGCCCCACTGACTCAAGATTTGGGAAAAATAGGTTTTATTCTTTATAACGGCAGAACATGTTCAAGCCAATTTCCTATTTTGTGGCCTTCTTTAGGGCTTCATGGGGGGGGGGGAAGGAATGCAACAATACAAGCAATTAGACACTTATTCCTTTCTTTTATCTTTATTCTTTTATCGTTTTTAAATAATGTGCCATCCGGTGAATTCTGACTTACAGTAGCATTGATTTTTATCCACCCAGCCAAGCAGCATGGACATGGCCATTGGCCCTAGGCCAGGTCTGTGGACTTTCTCGCATTCAAGAGATGGGAACTACCGCTTGGTGGAAAACTGAAGCTCTCGGGCCCTACAGCCAGGATGATAGTGGCCATGATGAGGTTAGAATTCTAGAAACTATTAAAAAAGGGGTTCCCCCTCTTGGCTGCTGCTCCAACTGTACAAACGTTCACGTCAACTCATCCCTTGACAGCTCATGAACCTTGGCTGGTGGGGGCACTCAGAGGACTTCTTTCCCCCCCGAGGTGGGCAGGTCAGCCTCCTTGTGGCCAAGGGAGCTGTAGATAGGAAGGGGTGAGCCAGTGGTTGCTCAGAAGATGCAGGAGACCTTTCTCGAAAGGACCACATTGATGGGTGGGAGGGCTTCCTCCAGCAAACCCTTCCAGTGCTGGATTTTCAGTGGAAGCCAGTCTATCTGGCTGGCAGGTGGCCAAAGCGTCCTCCCCGAGGGATGAAGGAAATGGGGTTGGTGGTCCTGACCCCCACATTGGACCTCTGTGGTTAGCCTGTTGGTATCAGCCAGAAAGTATTTCACTATCCATTCTGAGGATCTTCCAGGAAATCTTAACACGAGGGGACCAAGGAATCCAACACACTCGTCCCTGTAAAAATTGTGTGTAAAGTCAACCCACAAACAATTGCATGCTCTACCGCGGTGGTTCCCAGCCTTGGGTCCCCAGGTGTTTTTGGACTACAACTCCCAGAAGCCTTCGCCACTCACTATGCCTGCTAGGATTTCTGGGAGTTGTAATGCAAGCACATCTGGGGAACTAAGGATGGGATCTGCTGCCCCAGAGGGTCATTTGCATCCATGCAACGGTGTTGCCGATTCTCACAAGGCCCTCCTTGGGATCCCCTTTCCAGAAGTGGAGATGGAGGACAACGGAAAGGGGGAACCTTGACTGTTCTTGGGAAGTGTCAGTTTCCCCAAATGTCTGGCTTAATCGGGACATTCCAAATTCAACCTGAAATGGCAGAGGGAAGAAGCAGCTACAGTGGTGCCTCGCTAGACACTTACCCGCATGACAGTTTTTTCACTAGACATTGACTTTTTGTGATCACTATAGCAATTCACAAAACAGTGATTCCTATGGGAGAATTTCGTTGGACAATGTTTGGTCCGTGCTTCGCAAACCGATTTTCGCTAGACAACGATTTTGACAGCTTCCTCCGTGTTCGCAAAACAGGTGTTTTGGGGACCTAAGCTTTGCAAGACAGTGATTTAAATAGCTGATCGGCGGTTCGCAAAGCGGCTTTCCTATGGCTGATCTTCGCTAGACAATGACAATTCTTCCCCATTGGAATGCATTAAACAGGTTTCAATGCATTCCAGTGGGGAAGTGCTTTTCACTAGACAATGATTTCGCTAAACAGCGATTTCAGTGGAACGAATTATCATCGTCTAGCGAGGCACCACTCTACTGACATTCGAGGTCAAGAAGAGCAGCAAAACTTCATTCTGCAAGGAGATTTTTATTTTTTATGGGTTGGAAGACTGACATCCAAGTGTCTTCCCCTGTCATTGAAGGGACTGGCGGGGAAAGAAGAGCGTATTAATTTTTGCTTGCTTTAAGACAGAAATTGAGTGTCTGCCTTTGGTTCTCCTTTTTTAAAAAAAACCCACACTGCTAGTCCGTGTGTTCTGTGAGCTGTTTGGGCAGAAATACGTTCAATGTGTGGTTTATCTGCATAACACCCTGATGATTTATCGCTCTGTCTGCACTTCCTTTCCAGTAAAAAAAAATGTATATCTTTAAGTTGTTTCATTTCTGTCTGTGAACCTTACTGCAAAACAAGGTCTGCTATGCTGTTGCTAATGATGATCATGATGACGTTGATGTTTGCAGCCTAACCCTGGGAGGAAAGGCCAAAGAAATGGGGACCTTTCACTGAAAAGCAACATTCATGAGATGAGGACCTCTTAAGAAAAATAAGTTTTGTCCTTCATATCGGCTCAACTTGTTCCAGCCAATCTCTTATTTTGTGGCTCTCTTTAGGGGGGTCACGAAAGGAAAAGAGACATTAAAAGCAACTGCTTCCACAGGATGTCAAAATAAAAAATTTTCAAGAGTCAATGACCTCATCATCGTGTCATACCAAGCTATGGTTCCCACCAATCATCAGCTGCCACAGCAACACAGAATAAGAACAATCAGATGGCCTCAAGAGTCAGTTTCGACTCATGGAGTTTTCCGGGTTTTCCAGGTAGGGACAACTCCGAAGTGGCTTGCCATTCCTTTCTTCTGTGGACTGTCCTGGGACGCTGCAGCTGGCCCAAGGCCACCCAGGCTGGCTCTTTTGAGAGGCCCAATGGGGAATCAAACTCCCAACTTCTGGCTCCGCAGCCACAGACCTCAACCATGGAGCTCTTCAGTTTCATGGACAGAGGGAAGGCACAATATTTATAGCCCGGGGCTGAGACTCCAATGGCATAACATCATCCTCAGTGTCTTCAATGACCCAGTAGACCCTGAAGACAGGCCACTGGCAAGGTGCTCCTGGCCACTGCCACTCATTGGTCAGCCGGGCATGACGGACAAGCGGTTGAACGGGTGGGAGTGTGGTGGCAGCAACCGCAGTTGCACCAGCTGTGTTTTCAACGGCCAGATTAACACCCTTAGTGCTACTTCTGCCACCAATGCGCTCCTCAGCCACTGCCATGCAGCCACATGGAGACACATGGAAACAAATGCCCATTTCAGGCCGCTTCATGCTGTTTCGCACATGAAGTAATAAAGCTCATTGTGGGTTACCTGCCGATGTGTGGTTCCTCCTTCTCTCTCCCTCCGTCTCGACTTTGGCTCCCTCACCCTCACTCTGTGGCTTCTTTCTCCTCATTGTGGCTCTCCCCCCCCCCAGCCATGTTCGCTGCCTCTTCTTCCCGCGGTAAGATGGCAATGTTCATCTACCCACACCCACACCCCACCCAGAGGTAAACCCACTTCCTCTCCATGAAACTCAAATCCTGAGTTTCCCCATAGAGGACCCAGGAGTCTGGCCATTGCTATGAAATGCTTCAACAAGGATGTGCATCCAGTGTTTACAAACGATCTGCTCCATCAGATAGGTCTGTTTCAGGTCATGCCTCTCCTCAACGACAAGACGGATCATCTTCCTATAGAGAAAAGGAGAGGGAAGCCTTTTCTTTTGAGTAAGCAGGGACAGATGTTTCGGGACATAACTAGTGTAACTACCGTGGACTGCAAAAATGGTATTGAAATGAGTCAATAAAGGGAACATTTCTCCAACAAAAGAAAAACCATTAGAACTTCAAAAGGACCGCTCTAAAGGGCTTCAGATTTGCTACTGAGCATGCTCGTTGTGTCTGCTAAGACTCTGCAAGACTAGGGTTCAAAAACCAGTTTAAAAGCTATCACCTTTGGTTTGGACGGCCCCCTGCTATCCGTCAGGGCTGTACTAACCCGCCACGAAATATCAGAGGTGCATTCCTCAGCACCTCACATTGATCTTGGTTGCCTATTGGAGTGAATCATGGGCTGGGCCAGGAGAAAGGGAGGGATCCTGCTTGCTACACTCAGGAGCTGACCATGGTGCCTGTATGTTTGTGGGCCATAATGGATATTCAAGGGATTCAAGGTCAGGACCAGCCCAGCATACACAGCTCCAGTTTCCTGTGCTCTGATTCTCACATTTTGCTCTGACGTATTGAGACTGCACTTCTGAAGGGGGCCTGATGTTTGTCTTCAATGGTTGTCAGCAGTATTGTACTCTATATCCTCCCCTTTTCTTCTGAATGATTATTTTATTCATCTAGTACATATTTACAGAGAGACACAATGAATAAATTCATGGACGACCAACTGAAAACTCATGATCAAGCAACCTAGGCTGCAACCCAGTGTGCGCACGGGGTGAATTAGTCCCGTTAATTCAATTGAAATCAGTAGGGTTTCTCGTTAGCAAATGTGGAAAGCAGTGGCCTGCGCCATTTCTTCAACCGGAAGGCTTCTTCACAGACACATTGTCCAGAAATCTGTCACCTAATTGTCAAGGACACAGCAGCTCAGTGGCGTGGCATGGCATGTGCTTGGCATGAAGTAGGATCCAGTTTAATTGCTGGCATCTTCAGGTACATTTGAGAGATGGCTCTTAAATCTTTCAGTGCCCTCCTGTGTCCACCTTGGGAAGAATGCATTATCATTTGGTAAATTTTCTAGCATATCCCATTAGAGATGGCCACAAACTCCTGGTTTGTGGCCTTCTATATATCCCATAGAAGAACTGAGTTCAATCGCCAACATCTTCAGGCAAGGACGAGGGGCACTGCTATTTGAAAACCTGGTGAACTGCTTCCATTCCGTAAAGTCAACAGTCTCTAGCAGGAATGGAAACTGGACGCAAACACGCCTTCCTACGCCTATCGTTCTTTGTCCAATTTGGAACCCCCATTCATTTATTCCTTAAAAGAGGACGAACTGTCTTTGCTCATCAAACGACTCCGGATGGCCAAGCTGCTATGCCTTAATATCTGACCCTGGAATTCGGACGTCATGAAAAAATAGAGAATTGGATCCAGACAACAATTGAAGCTCGCCAGGCTTAAGCAGAAAGGGTGAAGGTACAGAATATGGCGTCCTATGGTACAGTCCTTGATGACATTCTCCTTGACCATCATGAAGAAGAAGAAGACGATGTGATAGGGAGTGAAGCACACAAAGAACACAACGGCACATGTGGCAACCATACGCAATGCTTTCTGTTTTTCCATCGTGCTTTGGTGGGGGATTTGACGTTCCTGCAGTGAAGCTTTTGTTTTCCACGTGCAATACACAACAACGGTAAGGGGGACAAAGAAGCCAACGACCTCAGCCATCATCACGGCCACAATGGAATTTGTCTTGCTTCCGATCTTCTTGACGCTGAGTTCGGTGAAACATGTCTCGGGGGAATCAAAACTTCTCAGCAGCGGAAAGGACAAGCAAGCGGCCCCAACCACGACCCACACTGCAAAACACACCGCCGCGTCGTATCTCCGCTTCCAGTCCTTGGCTTTGAAGGGGTGGAGCAGGAAGAAATACCTTTGCACGCTGATGCAAGTGAGGAAGCAGATGCTGGCGTACATGTTCAGATATTTCAGATAGAAACAAAACTGGCACAAGAATCTCCCGAATGGCCACCTGTAGTTGATATAATAATAGATCCGTAGAGGTAAGGAGAGGACGTGAATGAAGTCTGCCACGGCCAAGTTTACCATGAAGAGCACAGTTTTGTTTTGCTTGCCGACAAAGCGGCATAAAATCCAAAGGGCCACGCTGTTGGCCAGGAGCCCTGGGATAAAGATGATGGTGTACGTGGCGGCATAAAGAGAATGCTGGAAATCTTGACCAGGTCCACAGTTTTCTGTGGCACTTGTGCTCTGCATCAGTAGCATCTCTGTGCTCCAGTTAAAAACCCTGTGCCCTGGAGGGGTTACTGCCTTGGAATGATTATATACTCTGTAAAGTAAAGGAAAAGAGCATGTTGGTTATTTTCACCATAAATAGCACACACATGAATCAGCTACTGGATGCACCCATGCGGTGACTGGAATCCACTGGCCCACAGTGATGATGTCATCAGTAGAAGCCAATTGCTGCTGGTTGAAGGTGGCCTTTCTTGAGTTTGAGCTGCCTGCAACTCTCTTAACACTGCGTATGAGTTGCGTGTGGCTCATAATCGCCTTGAATCAGCAGCAATTTGTGTCTGACCGCAGGGACTTGCCGTTGCTCTCGATGACATCATTGTTGCGCCCACAAAGCTGCACAACGGGATTTCAGCCATTATAAAAGTGCTTCATAAATCATTTCATAAATAGCTGTGTTCATTCCAGTGTTTATATTCAGCCTTACTGTGCTACCTCCGGGATGCTCAAGGTCGCAAATGCCAACAAAGCTTGAAAAACAGTTGTATAGTTTTCCTTGTTCATTTTTTATAGTAATTAACATAGAAGGAGCTGAAGAGTGGGAAAGCATTGTGAGTACATTCAATGGGCCAGTTGTTCACTTCCAGAAGCATTGCACCGGAAACTTGCTGATCTGTGCAGTGCTCTGATATGAATAAAAAAATATGACAACACAATCAAGATAAACAAAAGCATAAAGCCCATTCACTAAAAAGCTGAGGTGGGGCAATGGAAGACATGGTCCAACTGTACGTTCACCACAACAGAACCTGGCCATCAGTGAAAAGCCATACTGAACCCAGGGGAGAGTGATGATCATCAGGGTCTTAGTTCATTTGCAATAGGGAGATGGCTAATGTTCTGGTGGAAATGACCACTACAGGGTGGAGATCTTTCAAAGATGACTTCCCATGATCAGACCTTGGCAAAGTTCCTTTTGTTGGACTATACATAACAGAACAACAACTGGCTTCCAGCTGATATTCCAGTAGAGCAGCTATCTATGGTTGATATTCTTGAACCTAGATTTAGAGTGCAGTACGACACATGTCTACTTAGAAATACATCTTCTCAATTTCACTAAGGATCCTACCAGGTCAAAGGGTATAGTGCAGTGGGTCCCAACCTTGACTCCTCAGAGGTTCTTGGACAAAAACTCCGAGAAGCCTTCACCGCTCGCTGTACTGGCCAGGATTTCTGGGAGTTGTAGTCCAAGAACATCTGGTGGACCCAAAGTTGGGATAATGCACAAAGCTTCAGATTTCTTGGTTCATCAGACTTGCAGAAATATCAACGTCTTTACTGATTTTTTTTTAAGGCTGTTGCCCCAGAAAACTTTCTAGTTCTTACAGATGGTTTGGGTGTGGTGCAAACTACTTTTACAATAAAGCAGGATTTCCGTTCTCACTATTCTCTCTCTCTCTCTCTCTCTCTCTCTCTCTCTCTCTCTCTCTCTCTCTCTCTCTCTCTCTCTGTGCAAGTTGTTTTATGCTTGCTGGATTTAGTATGCAGCCTTCCTGTAAAGTGTCAAACAGACTCTGTACTTTTGCAACAGTTTTTTTTTACAAACCAACTACAGTTAAAACAAGAGAGAGAGAGAGAGAGAGAGAGAGAGAGATCAAACTGTTTCTTCTCTCCTTCCATGTACCCATATACCAATGTTGCTCTTTTAAAATGAGTTTCCTTATAGAGTTGAAGGACCTCCAGTCCAGTCCCCCGTCAGTCAGGAAGCCACAGTCCACTTCCGTGACAGAACAGTCAGCCAGCCTCCGTTTAAAAATTTCCCACAAAACCCAGTTGACCTCCTTCTGAGGTTCGACGGTTGAACCCATCATTCAAGAAAACATGGGCCTTGTAATGCAATGTTGCAATGTTTTGTTGCAGATGTTGGGTAGTTCGTCAACATCAGTTGTGAGGTATACGGTTCCAAACTCAAGAAACCACAGTAATCAATCGATCAATCAATTGATCAATCAATCAGTCAGTCAGCCAGCCAGCCAGTCAGTCAGTCAGTCAGTCAGTCAGTCTGTCTGTCTGTCTGTCTGTCTGTCTGTCTCTCTCTCTCTCTCTCTCTCTCTCTCTCTCTCTCTCTCTCTCTCTCTCTCTCTCTATCTATCTATCTATCTATCTATCTATCTATCTATCTATCTATCTATCTATCTATCTATCTATCTATCTATCTATCTATCTTGCACAGTCTTCTCCATATCTATCTATCTATCTATCTATCTATCTATCTATCTATCTATCTATCTATCTATCTATCTATCTATCTATCTATCTATCTATCTATCTATCTATCTATCTATCTATCTATCTATCTATCTATCTATCTATCTATCTATCTATCTATCTATCTATCTATCTATCTATCTTGCACAGTCTTCTCCATATCTATCTATCTATCTATCTATCTATCTATCTATCTATCTATCTATCTATCTATCTATCTATCTATCTATCTATCTATCTATCTATCTATCTATCTATCTATCTATCTATCTATCTATCTATCTATCTATCTATCTTGCACAGTCTTCTCCATATCTATCTATCTATCTATCTATCTATCTATCTATCTATCTATCTATCTATCTATCTATCTATCTATCTATCTATCTATCTATCTATCTATCTATCTATCTATCTATCTATCTATCTATCTATCTTGCACAGTCTTCTCCATATCTATCTATCTATCTATCTATCTATCTATCTATCTATCTATCTATCTATCTATCTATCTATCTATCTATCTATCTATCTATCTATCTATCTATCTTGCACAATCTTCTCCATATCTATCTATCTATCTATCTATCTATCTATCTATCTATCTATCTATCTATCTATCTATCTATCTATCTATCTATCTATCTATCTATCTATCTATCTATCTATCTATCTATCTATCTATCTATCTATCTTGCACAGTCTTCTCCATCTCTACCAAGAGAGAAGACCAGAATTTCCAGTCAGCTAGAGTTTTGGGTTAGAGTCGGAGTCTTAAAAAAGGAACTTTTGTGTAGTTCTGAGGATTCCACCTTAAAAGGCCAATGCTTCGGGAAGGCATAGGAAGAGCAACTGTGTCATTTCCAAAGAGCTGTTGGCTTGCTTCAGCAGAACAGACGTGATGGCTTGTTCCCATCCTTATTAGGTTTCATTTCTTTACTTCATTTGTTTACTTCCCCTCATAATCTTCCCAATAAGAGGGAAACAAACAACGCCACTTTAGGAGAAGTTTCTTCCTCGTCCCGTGTGACACAGACACGTGAGGGCTTGGGATCCTCTGCAGGCCAATGTCCCTCCTGGAACGTCCCCAGACAAGCCGAGAATGCCTTCTGCTTTGGCTTTCTTGCGTTGTCCTTCCATAGTTGTTATTGCACCCAGCGTAGGCCTTTCCAAAGTTGTACAAAGAAGTGCTGCGACGCTGGGCAAAACCCCCTCTGAGGGAAATTTATTCCTCCACTTTCAAAAATCTCATTTGAAAAGAACAAGAACAATCAAGGGTGGTCGGGAGACATCCCGCATCCAGCACAGGCCTGTGCGTTAAAACGTTCGGGACTGCTAAGCTTTTTGCTCCTGGGTGTTAATGCACGTGAATAGGGCATGAGGAACTGCTCTGTGAGATGGGTGGGGCAATTAAAAGGATCAGATTAGGCATGGAAAAGGGAGAAATTAATAGCTCTGTGTTTCTTTTGGTATCTGGCTGAGTCGCCAGCGGTTGGGGGTTCAATTCCCCCGTGGTGCCTCCTTGGCAGAAGCTGGACACTATGATCTTTCCAGCTCTGCAGTTCCGAGGTTACTATCAAGATTGTCATCATCTTAGAAACGCAGAGCCGGAAGCGCCCCTATGGATCATTAAGTCTAGCCCTTGTCGAGGACGTACAGCGGGAATCGAACTCTCAACCTTGGGCTTCAGATGCCTAAACCTCGGAGCCATCCAGTTCTAACATTTTCCACCATGGGGGGAAAAATTCTCTAAATAAGGAATTAGAAGCTCCTTTCCAAATTAGGATGTTATGAAGAACCCCACCCCACCCAAATTGTGGAATAAGTTATAAAGATGGGTTTTCTAGCTGAGGTTGCTTCTGTAGAAACAAACAAAACCCAAAATCCATATTGAAGAGAGCAAAATCTCTGTACAGACCTATTAAGTATTCATCTCATTTTATTTATAGTCCACGAGGCACCTTACAAAATGAGGTGGGGGTAAAACGATGGACCCCTATATTTGTATTCTCAAAGGCTTTCACGGCCAGGATCTGATGGTTTTTGTGGGTTTTTCGGGCTCTTTGGCCAAGTTCTGAAGGTTGTTCTTCCTCTTTGGCCGTGTTCTGAAGGCTGTTCTTCAGAACACGGCCAAAGAGCCCGAAAAACCCACAACAGCCATCAGACCCATATATTACCATCTTAAAATCAGACTGAATGCATCGTATGGAAGTAAAACCATCTCAAAACATTAAAAACCAAACCAAACCCCAGGAGCGCACAGGGTTTTGTTTTTTTAAAGAAGAAAAAGGCACCATTCCATGATTTTTTTAAAAAGCACAAAACAGAAAACTTTCTCTTTAGCCCACACAGTTTCCTAAAGCTGGCCAGAAAAATATTTGCTAGCCCGTGGAAAGAGAGTGCTGGGGGAGCCTGAATCACAAGACGGAGAGAAAGGCGTTCCCTTGAAGCTCTGAAAATCTGGGGAGTTTTCAACGGGATCTGGAAAGGGACCAGTAGCCAGTGGCGGTGTGGTGTGCATGCCAGCTGTATATTCCCCGTCCCTCTTCCACGCCAACATAGCATTTTGGATCAGCTGCGCTTCTTCAGCACTCTCTCAAAAATTAACCTTTAAAGCTCCCCCTCCAGGAAAGTGCTCTCTCGCTTAGCTCTTCTAGCTGACAAAGTTCCCGATTCTCTCCTCGGTGAGTCTTCCAAGTTTGTGGGGGGTTTTTTTTGTTTTTTTGTTTTTTGTCGCTTTGGGCAGTGGCACCGAGATGTATGTGATCACTTCGCTCCGGACGCTTCCTCTGCCAAAGCTTGGCATGCATCGCAACAGCTCTGCCTGCCCGGCTCGGAACAGAGGTGCAATGTCTGAACAGCGTTTCCTAGGCTGGAAAAAAAAAGGGAGGGAGGGCCTTGGTTCCAGTTTTCGGATTGCACGCAGACTGAGACACCATCAACAACTGGATGTCATGGGCAAGAAGAGATGGAAGTGGGCCACAAAGCTACCCTGTTGACAGCATGCAGTAATGTTCTCAGGATTGCTCTGTTGAGAACGACTGGGTAGCTCCATGGTTTAGGTCTCTGGCTGTGGAGCCAGAGGTTGGGGGTTCAATCCTCCACTGTGCCTCCTTGAGAGGTGCTGGATTCGAGGATCCATTGGGTCCCTTCCAGCTCTGTAGTTCTAAGATTATTGTTGAGCAGCTGGATAGCTCGGTGGGGTTTAGGTCTCCACCGGTTGGGAGTTAGAGTCTGCGCTGTGCCTTCTTGACAGGAGCTGGACTTGATGATCTATAGGGCCCCTTCTTAGAACTCTGCAGTTCTAAGATGAAGACTAAGAGAGCTTCTGCATTATGAAGTGCACGAGCAGGACCTCTTGAGCGGTTTGTGCTGTTGCTGTGGTTTACGCCTTTCCTGTTCACTTCACACCAACTGAGCAAGCTTTGAGTGAGCTGTTTGGGCTTGCCCCCGCGGCGGCCTCTTGGCCCACACCTTGTTATTGCACCATATCTATTGATAATAAACACTCATCTGGCATTATACTAGCATAGCCGTGTGAGATGGCATCGCAAGAGAGCAGCTTTGCTGTATATATCGCTGGTGGTCCACCCTTCTCCCCGCTTGGTTGAGAAAGCACACAGGAAATGGCCACTTACTGGCTATCAGGCGAAAAGGAAAGAAAAACATTAAAAAATTAAAAGATGAGAAAAACATTGTGGCGCCTTAACAACTAACTGCTGTATTTTTAGGTGAGCTTTCGTAAACAAGTCCACTTCCTCAGGCTTGTCTACGAAAGCTCACATTAAATATATATCAGTTAGTCTTTATGGTGCCACTGTGTTTTCGTCTTCTTTAATTTTAATTCTGCCTGATATGCTAGCACAGAGTAACAAGGCAACCTCTTCTAAATCTATACATATTCCAGATTGCTGGTGTAAATAAATTCTTTATAGCTAGGAAGTGTTAGCTGCCACCTCACCTCAACCATATTCTACACACACGTATTGTCAACTTTCTCTCTGGATCTCTCTAAAGAAGGAAGACATCTACAGGTGTTGTGATGAGGGTTATAATATACCTAACTTTCTCCACTCCAGCGTTTCAACAGGCTCCAAAAAGTATCTCAAACACTCTCAGTAGACAATTCCAAATTTTTAAAAATCTATTCATTACAAAGCTCATCCCATTTACAGCTTTTGTAGAAGATGCTTGTGTTTCTTTGCCTGTTTTGAATCTAAGAGAGAAAAAATAAAGACTATTTAAAAAAGAAAAAAGCAGGGTGTTTCCAGTGTGGAATGAGAGGCCTTGATAATTTTTAGACAAAAATAGCATTTCTTCCAATTTGCATTCTGCATCGAACAAACTTGCTCCATCTACTTTTTAATTTTTTAAAAAAATAAAAACGTATCCAATTAATCAGTTGCCTAAAAGGCAGCCAATTAGTCAAGAAATTGATCTCAACAGCCTCGCTCAATCTTTCAAGACAGCGATGACTCTTAACATTTCACTGCCTCTGGCTTTTGACCACTTTGTAGGCGCCTTCAAACTGTCTCTCCCCCCCCAAAAAAAACCCGAATGCTGGTCTCAAACCTTTTAGTTCAGATTTTGTCTCCCTAGGTGGAAACGTCTTCTTAAAACTGGAGTCCCACAAAATATTTAGAAAGCCTTACCCCATTGGAACATTCTAGCATCGGCAAAAATGAGTCCTGGTGGAAGGAAGCGCAGACCTGGTGCAAGACGAGTGACTCCTTCGATGCTTTATCGTCTGATGGAAATACAGAGAAAGAAAGAAAAAACACCGAAAAACCTGCCACCTGGTAAGAACAGGCAGTCGCTGTACAGTCAGATTCTCTTAACAGGAAATTTTACAAGCTGTTGTAAAGGCACCTAGTGTTTAAACCACAGAAACCGTTTTTTGCATAGGAACAAATCTGAGCAGCAACGCTGAGGTGGGTTGTGTCATATAGAAACCCAGCAAACAACATCTGGGTAAAATTCACTCCCACACAAAGGTATAGGGGGGTGGTCATGTCACAGCACCCTCCTCTCGCTCGCCTGACTGGGAAATATACATCCTTGAGTATTGAGTTCTTAAGTGTCTTAAATTTATGGCTCCCAACCTTGGGCCCCCAAACGTTCTTGAACTGCCACTCCCAGAAGCCTTCACCACTAGCTGTGCTGGCCAGGATTTCTGGGATTTGCAGTCCAAGAACATCCCACATCTGGGCTAGAACAATGGTTCCCAACCTTGGTTCCCCAAACATCCTTGGACTGCCACTCCCAGAAGCCTTCACCACTAGCTGTCTTGGCAAGGCCTTCTGGGAGTTGCAGTCCAGGAACATCTGGAGACCCAAGGTTGAGAACCACTATCTTAAACCATTTGTAGGCAAGCTCCGGAGGTCCAGGGGCATCGACACCCAAAAATAAACTGAGAAGTGACTGGACGTCCATTTCCCAGTTCGAAAAACCCAAACAGAGGGAAAAACAAGACACATGGAGACTCCCAAGAGTTGAAACGGCTTCGTGTTTTGTGGTGATGGGCTTCAGGAGAGTCTGAGCAGAGCCCGGGAAGAAAGAAAGGCCCTTAAAATCCAGGGTGGTCTATGGTTTGCAGGATTTCTATGCTTCTTTACAGTATTTCTTCAGAAAATAAGGAAGTCTCGGGCGAAAACTGAGCAGCGTCCAGCTGCAGAGACTCTGTAGATTTCCTGTTTCGAACAGGAAGTTGACGTTGTCTGGGAATAGAAGAAGTAGCTGTGTGATCCATTAGAGTGCTAATTTGGGTAACAACATAAATATCTGGGGATTTTGGACTAGAAGTATTAGACTCATGAGGCCAATATTAGCACTTTGGGGATAGAGTGTATTTCCTATCTCTGGCGTGAGACTCTCTGTCAGTCCACTTCCTGTTCTTTGGTTCCACTATTTGATAAAGAGGCCATGGGAAGACCAACAATCAGACTTTAGCTGGGCTAAGCAATTAAGGTGTGCATCATCTTTTAAAAAATGAAAAAGCTTTCGACAGGTTGACGGGGCATGACGAGGTTACTGTATCAGAAGGGTGGTTTTTGAGCCCTCTGCTTTCCAGACATAAAAAAATGCTCTTCCCAAAGCGGTCCTTGTTAGTTCTAAAAGGGAGCTACCCAGCCATCGAATTTTTGGCCTCGGAAATCCAATCCGGAGAAAACACCGTAAGTCAGACAGATGTCTTTCTTCACCTAAGATGCCATTGCTTTGAACAGTGACTACGTTTGGCTCATATGTCAATGCGGTTGCGTGGTGGTGATTAGAGATGTAAAATTTCTGAAATTTCCATTTTTTTTTCTCTCTCTGTTTCGTTCCAGGAAAAAAAGAAGGAAGTTTTTGGAAATTTGACATCTCTAGTGGTGATACGGTACCGTCTTCCCTGACAGAGGCATCTACGTCTTCAAAGATAGAACATCCATACTTTTTTGCAGCCTGGTCTATAAATCTGGATGGGGCCCACATATAATCTATGGGGAGTCGGGGGGGGGTAACAGGATGTAATTTTGGATCATCCTTGTCGGCCCTTGGAGGTCTACCATGCTGTCCCTGTGAAAGTTAAGGTTTCCTGAGAAATGAGACTCAAGGAAAGTATTTTCGCTTGATATGCAGATATCTGCAGAGATGCACAGGAGGACTCATCTCAGCTTGATGCGCTGTCCTGGCAAGTGGTTTCAACCATGTTGCTATACAGATGCGAAACATCCGAATATTCATGTTCCAGGTTTCTGACAGCCTTGGAAAGGTTGGGAAGGGTTAACACCCAGTAGTCTGATGACTCACAGATATCAGCAAACCAGGCTCACGGAGGGCTTCTAAATCACCAGCCAGAGCTTCCTTTCTCTGTTATGGTTCATCCTCTTTCTTCGGTTGGCCATGTGGAAGATGATCCCAAGGCAGCAGGGAACGAGAAACCACTAAGTAGAATCAGGGCTGTGAGGAACTTGTTTGTCTCCCAGATTACACTTCTCTGCTGGTTATCCAAATACACCTGCTTGCATTTTTTTATTTTTTGGCTTCTTTTTACCACTTTTGTATTGTTTTTTAAAGTTTCGTCTCTGTAGTTTTTCTTCCTTGCATTAACAATTTTTTTGTTTTGAATGTGTTGGAACTTTAAAATCAATTAAAGTTGATTTTAGTTGACGTGGTGGCGCTGTGGGCTAAACCGCAGAAGCCTGTGCTGCAGGGTCAGAAGACCAAGCAGTCGTAAGATCGAATCCATGCAACGGAGTGAGCTCCCGTCGCTTGTCCCAGCTCCCACCAACCTACCGGTTCGAAAGCATGCAAATGCAAGTAGATCAATAGGGACCACCTCGGTGGGAAGGTAACAGCGTTCCGTGTCTAAGTCGCACTGGCCATGTGACCACAGAAGATTGTCTTTGGACAAAACGCTGGCTCTATGGCTTGGAAACGGGGATGAGCACCGCCCCCTAGAGTCGAACACGACTGGACAAAAATTGTCAAGGGGAACCTTTACCTAAAGTTTAATTCCTCCCTAGATATAATCCCGCTTGTCCATCCCCTCTCTGCCTAACAGAGAGTTTCCCAGTTAAGCAAAAGGAAAGCAAACCATGGTTTTGGAGTTGTTAGTAGTAGTAGAAAACACCAGGCACAGTCAATCAAAATTATAAAAATGCTGACTGGTATTATATAACAAATACAATTATTATTATTATTATTATTATTATTATTATTATTATTATTATTATTATTATTATTATCATCATCATCATCATCATCATCATCATCATCATCATCATCATCATCATCATCATCATCTGGGGGAACCACCTGGACCCTGTTGGGATGCTAAGTGTATTGTGGCTCAGGATCTCAGTGGCCCAGAGAAAGGTACCAGCTGAGAAAATAAGCAAATCTACACCAGTTTGCACAGACAATGCAAGGTGTTCAGTGTTTTTAGAGTCCATATTTTGGGTCAGTTTCGTGCATTTTTTAAAATTACACCTCAGAATAGAGCAAAGTTCATCACCAGCTAAATTCTTTTTGAGCCTTTCCAGGGATTGATCACAAGATGGCAGCATCTCTCTTAGAAACAGCTTGTTTCCTAATTTCAGATTTCAGATTTCAGGTGGTCACTCAGGGCAGAACCCAATTTCACGCGTGTGTTAAACACACCCTCACATCATTGGGCCCTTTTAAGGAGAAAGATGGGTTAAAACATTGTGAATAAATTAAATAAACAAATTGGTCTCTATCCACAGCCATATCTATATTGTAAAAAAAACCAACTGAAAATTTGGATGTTTGTGCAGGCCTTCCCTCCAGCGAATGCTTGATTTCTTTTTCCTTTTTCTTTTCCTTTTATATCTTTTTTTTCCTTTTCTTTCTTTCATCCTGAATAACTGCTCTATTGATTGTAAAAATTTGTTATATTTTATAAATGGTTTACATGTTGGCAGCCCCCTAGAGTGGTCGTTTGACCAGATAGGCCGGGTACAAATACAATCAATCAATCAATCAATCAATCAATCAATCAATCAATCAATCAATCAATCAATAAATCAATAAAGTAGTCCAGCCTTGAGAAAAGAAGACTGAAGGGAGATAGGAGAGCATTTTTCAAATATTCACCCAGAAAAGAGGCAGGAGGATTTCTTGATCATCCCAGAGTGCAGGACGTGTAATAATGGGGATTGTCCTGTGGATGATCAGGTGTAACAATCTGGGCATTTTGTTTCTTTGCATTGCTAAAATATTCTAACTTTTTACATCGTCTGCGTTCCTCTGCCTTAGTACTTTTTCACTCATGGTCCAAGACATTTTAAATACCCTTCAATAAACCATGTTTTAAGTTTTTTGTGTACAGCAATGGCTTTTTACTGTAGCTTGTGTTAAAGCCCACGATTCACGGCCATAGCGCAGATCAAAAATCTGTAACCCCTCAAATACTTTCTCTTTCTCACATAAGCATAGAGGCCAGGATTCTATCAGCCGTTCACACTTGTGTCAAGGAAATGGTGTAAGCCAACATGGCAAATCTCATTAACAAGGTGTTTTGTTAATGACTGGCAATTTGCATGATTTCCTATGCCTGCATGAACAGCCAATAGAAATCTAGATAGCATATACATACATACACACTTACAAGATTGATTTACAAACAAATATTTCAGCAAACTGTTGCCCTGGTAAAAGCAAACTGTTTCTTACTTATGTTATTGCTATGTGCCATCAAGTCAGCATGGATTTACAGTGACCCTAATAGGGTTTTCAAGGTAAGCGAGCTATTTGAAGAGTAACCATTTTACCTCCCCAGTGAGTTTTCCTAAATTTTCTCCCCAGTGAACCCCAACATCTCTCAACTCCTAGCCCATTACTCTGTGTGTGTGTGTGTGTGTGTGTGTGTGTGCGTGTGTGTGTGTGTGTGAGAGAGAGAGAGAGAGAGAGACCCACACACTTTTGTCTTTCTCTCTGTGTGAGTGTATATTAATCTCTCTGTATGCACCCATTTATCAGTTTATCGTGGTGGCGCTGAGGGTTAAACTGCAGAAACCTCTGTGCTGCAAGGTCAGAAGACCAGTTGTCGTAAGTTCAAATCCACGTGATGGAGTGAGCCCCCATTGCTTGTCCTGCCAACCTAGCAGTCTGAAAGCATGCAAATGCAAATACTGTAGATAAATAGGTACCACCACGGTGGGAAGGTAACGACGTTCCGTGTCTAGTCACGCTGGCCACGTGACCACGGAAGATTGTCTTCAGACAAACGCTGGCTCTACGGGTTGGAAACGGGGATGAGCACTGCGCCCTAGAGTTGGACATGACTGGACTAAATGTCAAGGGGAACCTTTACCTTTACCTTTGTAAACCAATTCTGAAAATAACAGGTTATGAAAGCAATACGCAGTTAAAAAGAGGAAAAAATGAGCATGTAAGTCAAGATTCAGTGATGCCTGTGGGAATCTCTAGGCTGAGTTCTTCTCTAGCTCAGCTTTGTGAAAGGGGGGTGGCCAGGAGGAGAACCTGCGATTATGCAATGTTGGCACTGAGACCAAGCAAACACAGCATATCTTTATCAATAGTCCTATCCCACCCTCGTAGAACTTCACTATTCCCTCTCCTTCCATTAATACTTGGGATGATTATATGAATTTTACCCAGGAGAGCTTCCTGTCCCTGCCCTCACGTCCACAATGCTGGACAGCTATAATTCTGAGCTCTAACCACCCTCCCCTCCGGCACGGTATTCTCCTTGAAGATGCGTACATATTGCAACGTGGAATTTCATCTCTGGATCTCAAAGAGTAGGGAAAGGTTTGCGTTGCCTACAAGTTCCAGAAACCTACAGGAAGTCCGGCCACTCCTTCTGCTGGCCGAGGAGGGGTTTCAGAATTCTAAGAATCAAGGCTTTTCCATTTGAGAAAACAAACCAATCCTTATCTGTTAACATACCTCTGACCAGCTTAAGGAGTGGTTTACATCCTAAATTGTCTGGCGCTGGAGATATTTGCATAGCAAAGAGATCTGGATAGCTTTTGAAGTGGTGACACAGCACCGCAAACTCTGGGTTTTATTTTCCTGTAAAACTTTTTTTTTTAAGTTGAAGGACAAGAGATATAAAGCCATTTGCTCTTCCTTCCTTCCCACTGCTAATCAGTGAAAACATGTGTCAGCTTCTCTCCAGAATCGATTGCCGAGGACTGAACAAAACTGTGTTTTCTCCTTCAGTTCTTTCCTTAATCATGTTGAACAGGACAAAAGAAAACAGGACACGTTTTCTAAAGTTTTAATATTGCTGTACGCCACTCAGAGACTATTTGTAATGGCGCGGCTAAAAAAATTATCTTGTAAATAAATAAATAAATAAATGAAAGGGTGAGACACTATGCAGCAGATTGATCCAAATGGATTCCTGAACTGCAGACCTGGAAGGGACCCCATAGATCATCGAGTCCAGCCCCTCTCAAGGAAGGAGGGACCACGGGGGATTCGAACTCTCAACCTCTGGCTTTGCAGCTGGATGCCTAAACCACTGAGCCATCTATATCAGACATCCCTTCAAACAGAGGATACATTCAAATAGAGGACTGCCTTCTGCAATAGGTCATGTGGGCAATTGATTTGACAGATCTACAGTTTCCCAATTCTGATGATGATGATGATGTGTCGTCAAGTCGATTTTGACTTAGGGTGACCCTTTCCAGAATTTCCTAGGTAGAAAACACACGGAAAGTGGTTTGTTACTCCATTCTTCTGGAAGAACTCTGGGGATGGTGCAGCCGGCCCAAGGCTGCCCAGGTTGGCAGCCTTCTCTCTGGAAGCCCGGTCGGGAATCGAACTCCCAACCTCTAGCTCCACAACCAGAGACTTACGGTAACTGACAGAGCTATCCAGCTGCCTCCGATTCTGAGGTCAAGAGAATTTACAACACCGAGATGCAGGCCCAGTGGACCAGCCGGGGTTCTGTCTAAACTGGGTTGATTGTGGAGCTGGAATCTGGAAGGGGAGTACTCAAGCCTCAGCTGAACCAGTCTGAACTTGGACTGCCTTATAAGGTTGGACAAATAAATAAATAAATAAATAAATAAATAAATAAATAAATAATTAAATGAATGAATGAATGAATGAATGAATGAATGAATGAACGAATGAATGAATGAATTTGCATGTTGAAACTTGGGCTGTCCTGCTTTTGAAAACAGGAATTCTCTGGAAAAGACAAGAATGCTGGGAAAGTTTGGAGGCAGCAGGAAAAGAGGAAGGCTTAATGTGAGATACATTGACTCCCTAAATGAAGCCACAGGGTTAAGTTTACGAAGGCTGAGCAGGACGAATGAGGACAGATTCTGGAGATTACTCATCGCTAGGGTTACCATGAGCTGGAGACAAATGGATGGGACATAAAAGCAACAAATAAAACTAATGAGTGAATAAAATCTAGAATTGTCTCCTTAAAATTAAAATGAACAGAAAACCCGGTTCAAAAGCATATTGTTTTCATTATTTCTCTAGCATGAAAAATAAAATGGTTAAGGTCGCAACTTAAAAGACGAAGTTTCCGTGTATTGTTTTCCCAGCGATTCTTTGATACTCTTTGGACGGATTTCTTTAAAAAAACCCCGAGCCAGACAGAAACGCTGGCCTTTCTTTTCCTCCCTTGCCAAAGAATGAGCGGAGTCGTCTGCAGCCTGTTCTCAGCCGGCTCGCTGGAGCAAATACACCAAAGCCATCATCTGACTATTATGGTCTTGTGATGACCCAGACAGTCAGAAGTGGTCTAGAGCAGGAAAAAAAAACCAACTTCAAAGAGGAATATGATGTGGATCTAAAGTCCCCTCTAAATAAGATGCTCGTGAATGTCTTCTCTTTTTCTGAGGAAACGAGAAGGAAAACAAAAGCAGAGAATTGACTGATGGGGATGAGAAAAGTTTCAGTTCTTAAGGAAACAGAAGCCACGCAGATAGAAGAGTGTGGGGGCTGGAGGTTTTATATGTGTTGTTTATGCGGCTGGTTTGGAAAGCATAAATAGCAGAAACTCAAGACCGAACATTAAGGAGCCTGTGGTGGATTGGGTCCCATGCACTGGCCGCAGGCCTGCTCGAAATCATGCCGTCTACAATTCCAAGAAAACACCCTCAAACTCGCCATGAGTCCAGCAAGTGGTCCAAGGCTTTAGCTAGCCCTCCTCAAGGAGTGCGGGAAGGTTGGGATTCTGAAGGAGTCTGGAAAAAGCAAGACCAGAAGGAAGTTGACCACGCCTTCGGCATCCCATAGTTTTGCCCCTTCATTGGCCGCGCGCTCAAGCGAAGAGCTTTGCTCTTGTGAAATCGTCTTCCCCCCTCTTAACACCCAAAAGGAAGCAACGTGCATGTCAAGGCCCTTCCAGTTTCATTCTCGGCTTTCTGCCTTTCCCATGGGCCGGTGACGTCCAGAACTGCCCAAACGGCTCACTTCTGCCTTAGAAGGATTATGCAACTACGCAACAGGCTCATAATATTTCACATGCTACTACTACTAGCTAACCCAACAATAATCCATTTCGGAAATTGGTTCCAAATCTGTTCTAAGCACCGAGGTGCACGGATGGTCGGCTGCATTCCAAATAACGGAAACTACCCAGTAACGTGGTCCGTAAGGAGTCGCCAGCATGCATATTGCTGCTGCGCTAGTTTAATGCCTATGAAATATTGGCTCATCCCAAAGGGGCAGGACTAAGAAAGAAAAGGGCTATGAGTAAGAGATTTGAATCAGAAAGAGCAGGAGAGCTGCTGTTGCCACTTGGGACTGCTAAAGCCCTTGCCAACTTGGTCTAGGTATGAGGCCTATATGTTTTTATTGGAGGGGTGAATGCACATAGTGAATTCAAGAATTGCGTGCAATGGAACAGTTATTTTATTCTAGGGTTTTTAAGACTGCATGGAAATCGGATTCTTCTGTGTAATGGACACCCAATCCATTTGAGAAAAATACTGTGGTGTTGTTGGTTTTTTTGTCTGAATTTGAATTCGAAACGACCCTGAAACTTTGCAGTTCTACAAGCAACTTCTGTATTGGCAGTCCTTGGGTGCACAAATTGTAGCATTTTGTTGTTGTGATAATTGCTCATGTCGCCTGTTATATAACTGTAAATAAGAAGAAACTAATTTTGTGAACTTGTGTTTGCAAGGTTCCTCAAGAGATATTTAAATAAACAAATAGCCCCATAAAACTTAAAAGTGTTACATTAGTCACACTGTGGCTGCTGGCTTGTTTTTTTTTTTTTACAGTAACTGTTTAAATGCTGTAAGAACATGTAGAACTGGCTTGACCACAGGCCACATCATGATACACAAAAAAAGGAATACCAAACAGACAAGACAAACAGAAGGGATCTAAACCCAGTTTTGGGGGATTAAAAAGATCACACGCGCAGCCGTTGTGATGCTGCTTCACTTGGTGAATGATTTGTTTTAAAAGCAGGTCACGAAAATGGATATAAATGAGCAGTTAACCTAACTCAAATATGCAAGAAACCTAATGTTTGACAAGCTTAATTCCACGGCAAACTAGGTTGAAGACAATTATAATTGTCAAGCCAGCCCTTTGGACTCAATTAATTATGTCGACGAAGGCAGTGATGTAATCTTTTGAGTTAAACAGAACCATCTTTGGGGAATTATAGCAAAAGATCATGGTTATCTTCCCAACCAACTGAAGGACAAATTCTCTTTAATTCAAAACATATTCAACTCCTCTACTGTTGATATTGTTATGTGCCGTCAAGTGGCCTTGACTTAGGGCGGCCCCATGAATGAGCAATCTCCAAAATGTCCTTGTCCTCAACAGCTCTTCTAAACTCAAGGTTTGTGGCTTCCTTAAGTCAATCCGTCTCATATTTGGCTACCCTCTTTTCCTGCTGCCTCCAACTTTTCCTAGCACGATTGTCTATTCCAGAGAATCCTGCCTTCTCAGGATGTGCCCAAAGGAAGTCAGCCTCAGTTTCAACATTTTTTTTACTTCCAGAGATAGATCATTCAGAACTGATTCGATGTAGCACCCACTGGTTTGTCTTTCTGGCAGTCCAAGGTTCAGAAGCCAGGATATGCCTGTTCCAGAACAGAATAATGTTATTTTTTTTGTGAGTCCACAATTCTGCCTCCGTGCTCCAGCACTCTTAAGCGCTGTAGAACCTGTGATGCCAGATTTGCAAAAACACCCGGAACAAAATCCTGGCCTGGTTTGAAGTTGCTCCAACATGAGATGGATCCTGCAAATTCCGGATAGATTGGAGGTCTTTGGAGGTAACATTAAGTCACCTTTCAGTGGAGGCTTTCTGCCATCTGATGCAGGGCAGTTTTACTGGACAGAAATGGGCCATCTAAGTGGTTTTCAGGATCACAAACATGAGAACTAGACGCTTACTAAATCTTGCCTCTCTGCACTCAGCAATATAATCACATCCTGCCAGTCTGCATGGTTTCCACATTTAAATCAGCATCTCTGCTTTTACCTACTAACGACATTCACCTTCCGTTCCCAAATTTCTACGCCGAATTCCTCCCGAAGGAACGGCAATTTTTTTTGTCTTTTAAAAATTGCCTCCTCCCCCCCGTTACAATGAATTAATTGATTTTTTTAAAAATCTGAACGCAGACTCATACAGAGACACAGGCAGCAGAACCCCGTCAAAAGAAACCCATTTGTTCTGATTTCAGTTGTACGTGAATTAAAAAAAAATTAAAGAACCAGGTTTCCAATTGGTAAACTTTGATCCCAAATAGTCATGTCCGGAGACGTTTAGTAAAGCTGTCCCATGATTAAAATAGTACATCTTTTCAGTTCCATGTCTGGCACCAGTGGATAGCCTTGGGTTTTACATGGGAAAAATAATCACAACTTTTAGCCCATTAACAAACAAACAAAAAAACCCTTACAAATAAAAATGCTGCAGGGAGAGGGAGGCCGAGAGAGAAACTGAGAGCAAGCATTATGCTCACATTAGAGTCTAGGTAAGGGCATCTTGGAAATGATACAGCTGAACGAGTTTTCTCTCCCTGCTTTCAGCTTTCCATCCGGAAGGCTAGACTGTGGTTTCTCCCAAGGCCTTGGAAAGGAACAGTTCCAACGCCCTAAAAAAACATACGTATGTCAGTCTCTCGGGGAGAAGGACAACATAAAACTCTCTCGTGATATTGAGTGTTAAGGAGCCATGCCGTGTCGTGAAATTCACCGGTGACCCTGAGCTTCTCTCTCAGTGTGATGTCTCATAAGACTGCTGGGAGGACCATGTGAGGAGGAGAACTCACTAGAGGAAAGGAATAAATGAAATAAACAGATAAGTAGCTCAGCGGTTTAAGTCTCTGGCTGTGGAGCCAGAGGTTGGGAGTTCAATTCCCCCCACTGTGCCTCCTTGACAGGGTTGGACCTGATGATCCATAGGATCCCCTTCTAGCTCTGCAAATCTAAGGTTATTAAAACACTTTTTGAGCGCTGTAACTGCTGTAAGGTAAAGGTTCCCCTTGACATTTAGTCCAGTCGTGTCTGACTCAAGGTTGCCGTGCTCATCCCAGTCTCCAAGCCATAGAGCCAGCGTTTGTCCGTAGAGAGTTTCCGTGGTCACGTGGCCAGCGCGACTAGACACGGAACGCCGTTACCTTCCCACCATGGTGGTACCTATTTATCTACTCGCATTTTGCATGCTTTCGAACTGCTAGGTTGGCAGGAGCTGGGACAAGCGACAGGAGTTCCCTCCATTGCGTGGAATCAATCTTACGATGGCGGGTCTTCTGACCTTGCAGCACAGAGGCTTCTGCGGTTTAACCCGCAGCGCCACCACATCCCGGTAACTGCTGTACCAATTCCATTAATGTTACAGTTACTGTTCTAATAAATTTTCTTGAGAAAAGAAGACTGAGGGGAGATATGAGAGCACTTTTCAAATGCACGTAATACTGGGCTCAAACTACGGGAAGCCAGATTTAAGCTGAATGTCAGGGAGAAAAACTTCTTAACTGTTAGAGCAGTATAACAATAGAACCAATGACCTTGGCAGGCAGTGTGTGCCCCAACACTGGAGACATTTAGGAGAAATTTGGGCAACCATCAATCAGAGCTGCTTTGACAGATTCCTGCCTTGATCAGGGGGTTGGACCTGATGGCCCCTTCTGCTATTAGAGGCCCCTTCCAACTTAATTATCTGATGATTCTGTAATTAATGACCCTGTTTCCCCCAAAATAAGACCTAACCTCAAAATAAGCCCAATAGGATTTCTCAGGATGCTCGTAATATAAGCCCTACCCCCCAAAAAATAAGCCCCCGTTAAGTGAAACCCTGCCCTCCACCCTTGTGCAGCAACCAGAAGAAGAGGACACAACTGTATTTGAATAAATGTAGATGGTTGTACATGAAAAAAATGATAAAACATCCCCTGAAAATGAGCCCTAATGCATTTTTGGGAGAAAAAATTAATATAAGACCCGGTCTTATTTTCGGGGAAATACGGTACTAGTATAATGACTGTACAGGAATAATTGCATCTCCCCTCATTAGCCCTCTGGGCAAAATTTGATCACACAGGACTAGTAAGAGGGAGTACAGTGGTGCCTCGCTGGACAGTTACCTGGCATGACAGTTTTTTTGCTAGACATTGACTTTTTGCGACCGCTATAGCAATTCGCAAAACAGTGATTCCTATGGGGGAAATTTCGCTGGACAATGTTTGGTCCCTGCTTCGCAAACTGATTTTCACTAGACAACGATTTTGACAGTTCCCTCTGCGCTCGCAAAACGGGTGTTTTCGGGACCTAAGCTTTGCAAGACAGCAATTTAAACAGCTGATCGGCGGTTCTCAAAGCGGCTTTCCTATGGCTGATCTTCGCTAGACAACGATGATTCTTCCCCATCGGAACGCATTAAACAGGTTTCAATGCATTCCAATGGGGAAATGCTTTTCGCTAAACAGCGATTTCAGTGGAACAGATTATCATCGTCTAGCGAGGCACCACTGTACATATCACCTCCCCCTCCAGTGATGTTGCTCACTTCCCAATAGTTCTTTTTATGGCAAGCCCCACTCTATTTTTCTTAACAAAGCCCCTTGGTTTCTTTTAGCCTCTTGGCCCGTGTTTTTTAACATCTGAATTCCTGATCCCAGAGATTGGTTTGCCAGTATCACAGGAAGTACATCCTGCCAGCCTTGCAATGGAAATATCCATTCATTCATTATTGTCTGCTAATTGTTCTCCTGAGTTCAAGGCCAGAAATAGAGACACAAAGGAAGGAGGGGGGTAAACCTCTGATTAAGCCTTAAGAAAGGACAAGTGGCAGAGACCATATCCTGCTTCAGGGCCCTTTCCAAATGTATGCAGATGCTGATTGTTTTACCGGCTCCTTCTGACCTGGTTTTGGGGGGGGGGGGACAGGAATAGCAGACTGCAGGCTCAAAAGATCAGGGACTTTTAAGATTAGCAGGGATCTCTCTGGCCCTGCTCAAAAATCATGACTACAGAAGAACTATACCACTGAAGAAACCAAAATGAAGAAGCCGGGGGGGGGGAAATATCGGGAGGTTTTGTGTATCTTGGTTCAATCATCCATCCAAAGGGAGACTGCAACCAAGAAATCAGAAGACTGAGAATCAGAAGGGCAGCAAGGAAGGATTTAGAAAAGATGGTTCAAATCTAAGGATGCGTCACTGGAGACCTAAGATCATCCCAAGAAAGCGGACAGGGGAGTAAAAAATTGATTCAGTGGAAATGTGGTGCTGGAGGAGAACTTTGTGCATAACCCGGGACTGCTAGAAAGATGAACAAGTGGGTCCCAGATCAAATCAAGCCCAAACTATCTCTGGAGACAAAAATGTTGAAGCTGAGGCTGTCCTACTCATCATGAGAAGGCGAGAGTCTCTGGAAAAAACAAGGATGCTGGGAAAGGTGGAAGGCAGCAGGGAAAGAGGAAGGGCAAATACAAGATGGATTGACTCCTTAAAGGAAGCCACAGGCTTAAGTTTACAAAAACTCAGCAGCGCTGTTGAGCAGAGGATGTTTTGGAGATTACTCATTCATAGGGTCAACTAAATTGGAGGTGACTTCATGGCACATAATACCAACGACGTATTGTTGTATTACACTGTCTTCTACTCATTCCCTCCACTCATTGGCTCTTCTTGCATCCATCAGAATTTGGAAATGTCCGTTTTTTGAATCCAAGTTCTAGAATCCTATAGGGTGGCTAGCAGATTCTGAGCGCTGTAGTTGGAGGAATTAAGTTTTCTAAGGTCTAGTAAAGAGTGGATGACTTTCCCCCCATCAGACACAGCATTGTTACAATGATCATGCAACACACTGTAACCAGACAAAGTTGTTTGTTTTGGCTTGGTCTGAAACAAGTACAGCGGTGCCTCGCTTAATGACGTTAATTTGTTCCAGCGAAATCGCTGTAGAGCAAAAAGGTCGTAAAGCGAAAATAAAAAACCCACTGAAACGCATTAAAACCCGTTTAATGCATTCCAATGGGCTAAAAACTCACTGTCCAGCAAAGATCCTTCATACAGCGGCCGGTTTTTGTGCCTGTATAGCGAAGAATCCATCCCTAAGCACAGCGGAGAGCCATTTTGAGCACCCAGCGGCCATTTTGAAAACCCAATGATCAGCTGTTTTGATTGTTGTAATGCGAAGAATCGGTTCCCGAAGCAGGAACTGATCTTCACAAAGCAAAAAAAAAAAAACCCATTTAGACCATCGTTTTGCGATCGCAATTGCGATTGCAAAAGCATCGTTGTAAAGCAGATTCGTTGTAATGCGGGGCAATCCTTAAGCGGGGCACAACTGTAGTATGGACCCATTAGCCTTTCAAAAGGCCTGCCTCTGTTAAAACAGAAACTTCTAGAAATGGCCTACGAATAACCCAGTCTTGTGGCATCGTAAGGCTGAAAGGCGAACACATTTCTTTTGGTGTAAGCTTTCACAGAGGGTCCGAAGGAAGTGTAGACTACAGTCCCGGAAAGCTTACATCAGATAAAACTTGCACACCTTTTAGTTATCACAAGAGTCCTTGTAATTTTTTTTTTCAGCAGAAGACTAAACACAGTTATCACCCACCTTTTAAAATCTTGGTTTCCTGATATGGAATAATATAGCTACCTACATTTTGGGGGCATTTCCTCGGTAGCCCTGCTATGAGGACTGTCGAGAGGAACCCTTAAGCCACCATGTTTACTACAAATCTCCTGGAAGGGGCTAACTTCTCTGAAGGAAGGTCTTCTCCCTTACTTGTCACGACAGGGGAAGTCCTGCTTTAGACCTCTTTTGTCCTTGAGGCAAGTGGGGGATTCCAACCCACAGCCTTGGTAAAGCTAAAAGCGTGAGAAATACCCCAGTGTATCCTGCTAGCTCCGTAGCAGGCAAGCTATCTCTAGAGAGGTGGAATTATTCCTACGACATCGATTATAGGAAAAGTTGTCCTAACCATGAAGCAATCAGATATGGTAAAAAAATTATGAGAAAGTGACATCTTTTATTATTTCATAAGCTTCAAAAGCAAAACAGACGTATGGGCCATGTTACTCAAGTTAGTAGGATGATGGATTTTCAGAAATGAGGAAGAACATCGGCTTACAGATAGATACCTACAGGTGTAGGGACACACACATACGTTCCTACGTGGTTCTCATGATTCATGGTTTTCGTTCCTTCTTTCAGACGAAAGAAAGAAGGTAATCACGGAGTCCTCTGAAGTCTAATTCACAACCGACAAAGCCCCCAGAATCAAAAATTGGATTCAGAGGTCAGATCGGCTCCGTTTGTGATTGCCTGGTGGCTCATGTCCTCCTGCGCGGCCGGCAAGACAAACTTTGTTAAAGGAGAGCCCGTTTTGAGGTGGGGGGTTATGTAGAAAGACTTCTGGAACGATTCGGAGGTGAAGTAGTAGATGAAAGGGTCAAAGCAACAGTTGAGGGTAGCAATGCACAACGTGATTGGGTAGAGTGTCTTGGCGAACCTCTCTAAAGAGCAGCTGGCGATGGCTTGGGAGCGTACAAGGGCGTACAGGAAGAGTATGGAGTTGTACGGCACAAAGCACACCATGAAGATGGCCACATGCACAACAATCATCTTGAGTACTTTCTCTTTGTTTGTGCCAATCTGCGAGAGGGTGGCTGGTTTCCGGAGAGTTCTCAGGACCAAGGATGAACAGGTGAGGTTGAGCATCAGGGGGATGATGAAGCCAACCACTTCAATAAATATTGTAATCTTGGACAGGTAGGTCTTCCATATGCTTTTCGAAAAGCCTTCGAAACACGTGGTGCTGTTGTTGGTGGTGTTGGTGGTGGAGAACAAAGAGGCCGAGATCCCTCCGCTGAGGACCAGAATCCACACGCCCGCACACACGATGGCCGAATTGCGTCTCGTCCTAATGGTACGGGATCGGAACGGGTAGACGATGGCGAGGAAGCGGTCGACGCTGATGCAGGTGAGGAAAAGCATGCTCCCGTAGATGTTGGTCAGGAACGCCGTGCCGGAGATCCTACACAAAGGGTCTCCGAACGGCCAGTGCCGGTTGAAGTTGTAGAAGATCTTGAACGGGAGCGTGAAGACGAAAAGCAAGTCGGAGAAAGCCAGGTTGGTCATGAAAATGGTGGTCTCGTTCCGCATGTTGATGCGGAAGCAGAAGACGAACAAAGAGGCGCAGTTGGTGATCAGGCCCAAGACAAAGACCACGCTGTACACAGCGCCATAGAGGTTGTATTTGAAGGTGTCATCTGTCACGCAGGTATGGTTGTGGCTGTGATTTCCCATTCCAGCTTCACAGCGACTTGGAAAGCCAAATCAAGCAGAAACCATGCAAGGTGAGTCAGAAATCTCGGTTGACTCTGAACCAGTGGTAGGGATGGAATTCCTTTTGCTGCACAGCCATGATGGGCACTTCTGTCCTGAGGAAAACAAGAACAAAATTAATTTGCTAATACGTATCTATCTATCTATCTATCTATCTATCTATCTATCTATCTATCTATCTATCTATCTATCTATCTATCTATCTATCTATCTATCTATCTATCTATCTATCTATCTATCTATCTATCAAGCAGTAAAGCACATTTTAAAACCCCACTGAGACAGCCAGACCCTAAGGTTAAAACCTGTCTGAAGAGAAAGGTCTTCAACGGTTTGTGGAAGGAGAGGAAAGATGGGGCCAGTCTGGCCTCCAGTGGGAGGGAGTTCCAGAGTCTGGGAGCAATGGCAGAGAAGGCCCACTCCCATGTCTCCACCAAACACACCTGTGAAGGTGGCAGGACCATAAGAAAGACCTTTTCAGATTATCTTAACACTCAAGCAGGGCCATAAAGGGAGATGTAGCTTGGACACAAGCCATTTAGGGCTTTATAGCTATGATGAGAATCAAAAACAATACACTCTTTATGTCAGGGCTGAGAAACCATTGACTCTCCAAGAGGTTATTGGACTGCAATTATCTGTCAATACAGCAAATCATGAAGGATGAAAGGCACTGTCGTTCATCAGCATGTGGAAGCTACCAGGTTCTCCGGTTCTGCTCCATAGACTGCTCTTATACACACATTACAAACTAAGTGACATTTAATTTTTTGTTGTATATGCTTCTCAGCTCCCCTGCAGCTCCCTGAGAGAGAAATGAAAGGCGGCTAAACCTCACGGAGCAGATGCTGGCTGAGGCCACATTTGGCTTGCCTCGGCTTTCCTGACATCTGGGAGAAATTATTTATGATCTAGGGTTTGAGGTATCCGTTTTCAGGAATAACTGCCCATGATCTAACCCAGTGGTTAGACCATGTTTGGACCCGACCAATAGTGGCTAGGCTATATGGCCCTGAGTTAGGGATTCTGGAGAGCCAGAGGTTTACAATGACTAAGTTGGCACACCCTATTCCAGCCCAGAAGCATCTGGCTTTCTTTTTGTTAGTCATCTGAGGAATTGTTCTGCGTGACCCAAACCCCTCAGCTCCTGTGTTCCAAATACAAATGCATTTGTCTCGCTTGCTCACCATTTCCTGTTTTCATCAAGCCAAGACGGAGCCTAAAGACTGTACATCATCAAGGGAGGGGGGGGGGAGGAGATTTTAAGGAAAGGAAAAACAATATATTTTTCTGCCTCTTGCTGCTTTACTTCCTGTGTCTCACAATCTGGACCTTGCTAGCAACAGTTCTCCACTTCCACCACACTTGTGTTCCAACAAAACACCACATGGCTACTTAAACACGTGGGCCAGAAGCTGTTCAACGGGCGAAGCCGCAAGGACTTCACTGATTTAGATGATCCTCAAGAAATCGGCTCCTCTCGTAAAAACCCTGAAAGTCATAAGCAGAAATCAAAAGACCCTGGAGGGGTTCAAGAATTAATAATAATAGTAATAATTAAGTCAATTTCGACTTCTGGGATCCTTTTCAGAGTTTTCCAGATAGAAAGTACTCAGAAGTGCTTTACCCTTCCCTTCCTCTAGGGGCAACCTTGGGACTGTGCAGCTTGCCCAAGGCTACCCAGGCTGGATCTTCTCCCAGGAGGCACCGAAGGGGAATCAAACTTCCAACCTCTGGCTCTGCAGACAGATACCTTACTGACTGAGCTATCACAGCACACGAAATGCATGCTCTGTCATCAAGCTTCTGTCTTCTCCCATAACAGAAGGATGGAGCGACTTCTTTTGCAGGACAGGATTCTGAAATCCTTTCCTGTCTTGGAAAGTCAGGCCATCTGTAAGACAGACCTTCCCCCCCCATTGCAAAACAATTGCAAACTAGAACGCTTTACAATTTCCTGTCTGATTAGATGAAAACAGATCAAGAGGTGTACTTAGCAGCATCCGGGTAAAACCTGCTCCGGGTTATTTCTGTATCCAGAAAGGACGAGAGGATTTCTCTTTGCACCTCCAAGTGAATAAACCATCCAGAATGTAATCATTGAAAAATGGGTTCAACTCTACTTGCGTAGTCCTTTTCTGCTTGGAAAGGTTACTTTTTTTGGACTACAGAATTTCCCAAGGAGGCTCTAGGAACTGTCATTACAGTTCCAAACTTTGATTTCACTCTTAGGTTTTGCATTATCTCATTATCTCAATTTCTGGCTGTGACTATACCATGTAATGGAACTTAAGATCTCTCCCTCTCTCTCATACGTGTACACACACACACACACACACACACAGAGAGAGAGAGAGAGAGAGATCTTAAGTTCCATTGCATGGTACAATCACCGTAGGACAGGCTGCAACAACTCAGGCTGAGCACATGTTAAACATCTCAAAGGAGGTAGATCCGAACTCTGGACCTAACAAGCTCTAAACATTATATTGCAGGTGCTGGAGGGGGCATCCATCAGGTCCGACCCTTGTCAGAGGAGACCATAAGCAAATACAGTATGGCCTCGCAAGACGATTTTTATTCGTTCTGCGAAAATCGTCGACTTGTGAAAAAATCGACTTGCGAGGTTCCCTATGCATCAATCTAAAAAAAAAAAAAAGCTTGCGAAGCTTCGGTCTCAAAAAAAGTCTTGCGAAGCATCAGCCTAAAAAAAAAGTTTTGCGAAGCACGGTCATAGAAAAAAAGTCTTGCGAGACACCATAGTGATCGCCAAAACATTCGTCTTGCGGGTTTTTCGTCCCACGAGGCAATCGTCTAGCAAGGCACCACCGTAGACAGGCAAAGGGGTCTCAGCTGGCATAGGGCAGCGTCTTCAATTTTGATCACTGGGATAGATCGACCCCCCTCCCGTTGATCAAAAAAGAGGAAAGCCAGAGACTCAAGATCTCAGTTGGAGGAAAAGTCCTGTGGCTGCCCCTGGGGCAGAGGGAGGGGGGAGGCGAGTTACAGGGAGACTTAAGTATGTGAAAGAGAAACATCTGCAGTGTGAAAAAGAACAGGCATTCCAACAGCTGGTCTCCTCTTGTAAGACATGATCAGACATCTTGATCAGATCGGCCTGCAAAGCAGCCCGAGGAGCTTTTGCTGAAGGCCTTTTTTTCTTCTGCACACGAACGAGCTTTAAAGTCCAGGAGGAAGAGGGCAGATCTCGGGAGAAAACCCAGCCTGCACAACCTGGCATGCTTTGTGTCCATTTCCAAGAGATCAGGAGAAAAAGAAATCAATCTCTCCTTTTTTTCCAGTGGTTGGGAGGCGTCTCGACAAGTTTGGGCTCTGTCTTTTCGAACCCCGCATATTCCTTTCGTCCTTCTTTTCTGTTTCTCCATGGAGGTATATGGTGTGCACTGCACCCAAGATTTGTCCCAGAACTTTGAAGAAAAATGCTTCAGGCAGAGTGAACACATTTTGGGGCATTTACTTTTCTTTTTTTTGTAAGGGGAAAGTAACAATAAATACATTCAAAACTAAAGATACAAGTGGAAATGCGTCTACTGTAATAGTGTGATTAATGCATTTTCTATTTGCTTATAGGTTGCTTTTCAAGAGACATTTGGGGGTGAATTTTTTCAAGATATATCTCATTCTCTTAACGTTCTCCTCTCCAAAGGAACTGAAAGTAACCAGCAATGCAATTTATGCTGACTGAACTGAACGAATTACTTTCGAAAAGAACTTTCCCAAACTCTGCGTATAATAAGATTGTTGCAGACCTTCTGCCTTTATTTATTTCTGTTTTGCACTTCTGCTTTTCCTCTCCTATTCTGTGTTTTGTTGGCGGTGTTACAAAAATGACCAAGTGTAGGTTTTCTAATAGCCTGAATGCTGAACTAGGTCTGGAGAGGCCCGAGTTCAAATTCCAGCTCAATCAGGTGGCTGACACTGCCTCTCTCACCTTGAGTCAATGCCTCCCTCTTTCAACTTGCCCTACCGCGTTGGCTTTAGGTGCAGATAAAAATAATCAGCAGGAACAAATTATCTTCAGACTCTTGGAGGAAAGCTGGGTTATAAGTACCACCAAGGAACAAATGAATATAAATATCCCCATTTCCCCCTCCTCCATTTCTCAGTGTTGCTGTTTATTTTCAATTTTAAGTCCCAAGGTGCCCCCCCTTGCTTGCACGCGCGCACGCTCTCGGGCGCATGTGTGAAGCGGTAGGGGAACACGTGTGTGCCCACGCTGGCGTGAGTGCTCCCCAACCCCTTTCCACATGCGCAAGAGAGCCTGCACGCTCTTGCACCCACCCCTTCGTGCGGATGCTCGGACACATGCGTGAAGGGGTGGGTGGCGCTCATGCCGGCGCTGTCACGTGCATGCATGCGCAAAGCAGCTGTGGGGAGGGGTGTGTGTGCAGGGGGCGGGCAAAGGTCTGTCTCCGTGGCCTGGTCTGTCTCAGGCCACGGATCAGCACTGAGCTGCAGACCGGAGGTTGATGAGGGGACTCATTCATTCATTTCTGGTGTTTGTTGTCAGCTGACGGTCACTTTTCTGTTAATTTGATCATTTTGATTAGGATGTCTTTTTCCCCCTTTTTTTGTTTGCTTGCCCCCACTGTATGGTACATACTCTATCTGTGCTCTAACTCCTGTCTTCTGAAGATGCCGGCCACAGAGGCTGGCAAAAGGTTAGGAACGAAAACCTCCAGAACACGGCCAAACAGTCCGAAAAACCTACATCAGCCATTGGATCCCGGCTGTGAAAGCGTCCGAGAATACATTGTTCCTTCTAGCTTTTGAAATTCAAAGAGAGTCCAGTCTCTGCTGAGTGTTCTATCCCTCTCCTTCATCAGTGGGTGGCAGGTTGTTTGCTGCTGTTGATCTGTTTGGTTGGTTGCTAGTACGCGTACAGTAAAGAAAGCAGAATGCACAAGTCTATAGTTTCAAGCAACTGTAAGTAAAGAAACTTTTTTTATGTTTTCTTCTACTAATGTCTCAGAAGGAGTCACTGAAACTTTAAGTGCCAGGAAATGAGAAGGGGGTGGATGCTGGGAAACTCGTAGCTACTCTCCTCTGTAGAACTCTGTACTTCTACTGTGTAGCAAAAAGAGAATTTTACCAGAAATTCAAAGCTGTTCTTAAAATTAACCCTTGATAGTTAACTTTGCATATCCACAAATACAACTACCTCTGTGCAGAGGGGGAGGTTTCCAGAAACCCTTTTCCCCCCCTCCATTTTGTACAAAGCCACTTCTTTTCTTCAAACGGAGTCACTGAAGATGCTGCCTCCTTGTGCCTTCAAATTTGGCCCGACCGCTATGAGTGCTGGCCTTTATGCAGGCTCGAAACACAGGGCTTGTGTGCGCCCGCTTGAATAAATATGTGCATAAGTTATATAAAGCATAACAAGCTGCGCCCACAGCTCTGACCTTTTTGATTTCCTCAAACCCTGCATTCAAAAGCAAGGAAATGCGAACGTAAAAACTGGTGACTGGTCGCTGGCCCCCACTGTTGACAACTCGGTCTTCGGTTTACTTTCTACAGTCCTTTCGCCTGAGCGACAACATCATTAAAGCTACAAGCAGGCCAGCTAAATAAAGGAACCATGAGCCCACTCTAGTTACTTCAGCTGGATAAATACTACTTGTCTTCGTTGCTTTTTGCCCTTCTCCTGGCGAATGGAAATGTTTTCCCAAGGAAGGCTTGCAAACGGGGCAAACGATGCATTAGCCCTCCAGCTGGGTTCTGTGCCCTGACAGGTTTTCTGCTAGCGTGCTGCTTCCTTTCATTCTCCACTCTCCGGCGGGGCAAACAGGAGGGCGTTCCAGGCTATAATGTGACGATGGTTTGCTGTGTTCAAACCTGCATCAGCTCCCAAACGCGGAGGTGAGCAAAGGTGTCCGTGATGGAGAGGCACCTCCTGTTGGGAGCAGCCAGGCCGTTCACCTCCCGGGCGAGAGGGGCTCCCCTCAGCCAAGAGGGCAAAAATGTTGAAACGGAGCCTCTCCTACTTTGGGCACCTCGTGAGAAGGCAGGGTCCTCTGGAAAAGACAATCATGCTGGGAAAAGGGGGAAGTCAGCAGGAAAAGAGGAAGACAAAATGTGAGCTGCGTTGACTCCCTAAAGGAAACCACAGGCTTGAGTTTGCAAGACCTGATCAGGAAAGTTGAGAGGGGGACATTTTGGAGAACACTCGTTCACAGGGTCGCTGTAAGTCAGAGGCGATTTGACAGCACATTAAAAAAACAATATTTGCATTAAAATGATCTCCCCTTCTTCCCAAACAACGGGCTGGAGGCGGAAGGTTTCATCTGAATTCTCACGGAGAACCCGCCTGGGGCCCCAGTGAAGGAAGGTTGCCTCCAGTCCCCCCCCCCCCCAAGTCTCCCCTAGTAGAAAGAAGAGCGAAAACATCCCTCTAAGCTCATGGGCAGCATGTGTAAACAAAGGGTTTTCCTAATATTAGCGGAGAAGGGGAAAGAGGTGAGCTCTTCTGGTCTGAGGCTGAGGTGTGTCTGAGCTGTTTGCACGCTTCTGGCTTCTTGTTTGCTAGGTGCAGGGTGCTGGGGGTGTAGGGTCTGCTGGAAAGCCCCCGAAACGTGGTTAAATTGGCCCCCTGCCAGGAGAGTTTTAGAGCAATACATTGGAGGTGTGAGAGGACCTTGTGGGGCAATTGTCGCTTTCCCCGATTTAGAGAGAGCAAAGGGCAAGGGACAGGTCCACTCTGTGGTGAAAATGGGAAGACTAATAATGGTTGACAGCGAAAAGACAGAACTGTTCAATACCAAGGTACTATCTTGACTTTTTCATTGGCTGTGAAGTTCTCCGAGAGCCCTATGAACTGGAGAGGTGGCGTGATGGTGATGATGATGACATGATATCTAGTCCATCCTGACTTATGACGACTCTTTTCAGGCTTTCCAGGTAGAGAATATTCAAAAGTGCTTTACCTTTTCCTTCCTCTAGGGGCAACCCTGGGACTGGGCAGCTGGCCCAAGGCCACCCAGGCTGGCTTTTCTCCTAGGAGGCCCAGTGGCTCCGTAGCCAACACACTGAACTATCCAGCAGGGAACAGATAAATAACAATAAATAACGATTTGCTCTCGTTTTTATATCCCTTCCTTTGAAAAGGCAAGGAAGCGTACCATGTGCTCCCAACCAAAGGTGGGGGAACCTCGGCTTTAGTTTAGCCACTGGAGACTGGCGGGAAAATATGATCGGCAATTAGTTTTCTTCCCCGTGCCTTTGTTAGTCCATTTGGGATCGCTCAAACAATCCGGCGTGTTCGTTTCACGTTCCTGCTTGAGTCACAGCAACTCTCCCTGGCTGGGGAGAGTGATGATAAAGAACATCAAAGCAAGAGGCTAGCCAGAGCCGTCTGTGAATTCTGAACTCTCCCATCCGCTGTGTTGCATCATTTGTAGGGGCTGGAACCAGATAATGGGGCTGCATCTGGTGTATCATCCCTCATCTCCAGGCCCTTCCCTCCATATTAAATGTTCAACAGAAAGCCAAGAAGCTCTGATAAACGAAGCGAACAGTCTTACAGGGACAGACAGTCATCATCATCACCATCATGATGTGCCGTTGAATCAGTTTCTGACTTATGGCAACCCTTTTCGTGGTTGTCCAGGTGGAGAAATACTCAGGCGTGTTATTTCCCATTTTCCCATTCCCTTCTTCTGGGGTGCATTTTGTGACTGTGCAGCTGGATCAAGGCCACACGGGCTGGTTCTGGATCGGGGAGAACTGAACTCCCAAATTCTGGCTCCACCGCCAGAGACCTAAAACCACCGAGCTATCCAGCCAGCTTAAGTGACGTCAGTTTTTTACCTCTGGCTGAAAAGCACCAAGTCAACAAACTGTAGGGGGAAAATATCTAGTGAAAATGGATCACAGTGATTAAAATATACACCATGGTAGGAAAGGAAGGCATCTCTTAATCTCCCTTCACACCTGGGAACCTGTCCAGACAATAGCCTAGATTCTCGAATGTAAACTGTAAACAGAATGGGACACAGCACGGCATGCTGGACTGACACATGTTTTTACCATCACATGGCCCGGGGTGGTGACTCGCTAGACAGTTTTTTCGCTAGACATTGACTTTTTGCGATCGCTATAGCGATTCGCAAAACAGTGATTCCTATGGGGGAATTTCGCTGGACAATGTTTGATCCCTGCTTCGCAAACCAATTTTCGCTAGACAACGATTTTGACAGCTCCCTCTGCACTCGCAAAATGGGTGTTTTCGGGACCTAAGCTTTGCAAGACATCTATTTAAACAGCTGATCGGCGGTTCGCAAAGCGGCTTTCCTATGGCCGATCTTCGCTAGACAACGACGATTCTTCCCCATTGGAATGCATTAAACAGGTTTCAATGCATTCCAATGGGGAAATGCTTTTCGCTAGATGATGATTTCGCTAAACAGCGATTTCAGTGGAATGGATTATCATCATCTAGCGAGGCACCACTGTATACAGCTCTAAGGCACTGAGCAGGCACCCCAGAAGTCAGGTGAAAGGATCTTCCATGAATGGACTGCTCCTACTAGTGGGAATCAGGCAGTCTGTGCTCACATGCATCCTGCTGAAGACTTGCGTAGTCCTCCGAGGGTCCACCATCACTAAATGACTCTCCACGTTTGCAAATAATAATAATGGGAGAATCACCCTCCAGAAGGCACAATTCTCCCGTATTCAATGCAACTTGAGAGCTCTCTCTCCCCCCCCCTCTGGTTTTGCCCCGAACCGCATGCTGGAAGGGGTTGTTCCAAACGGAGCAGCCTCCCGCCCTGCGTTCTAGGGAAGCCAATGCCCATAAACAGAAGCAAAATGGAATCAAGCCAGTTAAACCCCCAAGCGTTGGAAGGAATTCCACAGAGTGCGTGCAAAAGCCAAGCCACCCACAACAGCCACAAGGGTCAAGCCGATAAATCATGAATCCGACAGGGCGGGATGGAGCAAACTGAAGCCGGTCCAAGAAAGTCCAAATCAACAGGCGGGAGTTCCAGATGATGCAATGATTAAAAAGTCTGTCCAGGATTTGGGAGAGGGGGGGTATTTATTCTTTGGCTTGGGACCTTTCCCTTCCTCAGCTGGCTCCAAGCAGTTATTTACTGCAGATGTCCAACCTTGAGAGACGACAGCCTTTGTTGCTCTCCCTGCTGTAAAGCCCAGTTGCCAGCATCCTCTGGGATTGGACGATTGTTATTCATCACACTGCTGTCATCTCCTGGAGGGACCGAGTCCTCCCTGAACATCTGGAAGAGGGCTGTCAGCAGGCGTCCGAACATCTTCCCCAGGTTTGGTCTCCCTCAAGAGGACTCAGCCAGAGCAGATCCAAGGTGAGGGGTTTTCAGAAGGATGGGAATATCACCCCTCATCTCAGGGACAGCCCCTGACTGTAAAAGGGGAGATTAAAGTCCAGGAGGAACGAAACCTTACAACACTCCCTGAAGTTACTATGGTAAATAACAATACTGTAACTCGTAATGCTATCAGTGAACACTTCAACTAGAGCCGACGACACTTAATATTTAAAGTTTCTGATCAAGCTGGATGTAAAGGTAAACAGAAGGAGATTGTATAATTGAAACGGATGTTTATTTTTCAGAACACTCGTTGGCGGACGAAGCTTGGTGAATGCTCTATTAAAAGCACAGAACTTAATGTATAAAACAATACCCAGCGTTGCGTCGTGGGTAGAGTGGCAGACTAGGACTCAAGAGGCCTGGGTTCAAATCCCTGTTCAGCCATGGAAACTCACGGGGGGTGGGGAGGAGGTGTAACAGATAAACCTAATCCTTAAATATCTCACTTACCCTGCAAGCCCTATTAGGGTGATTATAAGTGATGTTTGTTCTCTCTTGGCCAGACTTCACGAGAACGACTCATCCAGTCCTAGGCAACACAGTTTGAGAAGGATATTAACAAAATGGAATGGTTTTTTTGGACCTTGGTCCCTAAAAGGGTGACCAAAGTCTGGAAACCAAGCCTGAAGAAGGGTTGGTGGAGATATGTATGTTTAGCCTGAAGAAGATAAGACTGAGAGCTGATATGATGCAATAGATCGATGCTGTTCATGCAGAAGGTGGGACAAACACCCCGAAGTTTGCTTTCTGTGTTTCCAGAGGGTAGAACCCATGCTAATAGATTCTAATAATCTAATGGAAAGATACTTGAGTTATTGTTAGGAAGACTTAGTAAGAGGTCATCACAAATGGAAGGGACCACCTGGAAAAGCAATGGACTCGCCTTCATCACAAGTGTTCCAAGCTGAAGTTGGATGGTCATCCAACTCCAGATGCTCTTCTGTGAGCCTCATGGCACAGTGGTTGAACTGCAACAATGCAGTGAAGACTCTGCTCATGGTCTGAGTTCGATTCCGGGATCAGACAGCTGGCTTGAGGTTGACTCAACTTTCCATCTTTCCAAGGGTGGTAAATTGAGTACTCAGTTTGCTGGGGTAGGGGGGGGGCAATGTGTAGCCTACATAATTTACTTGTAACCTGCCTAGAGAGTTCTTTAAGCTTTATGAGGTGGTCTATAAGCAGCACACTTTGCTTTGCTTTTTTGCAAGAGATGTCCATTCAAGATCTACAATGCTATGGTTTTTATTGACTTACCTACATATTACCCAGTAGAGTAAAAGATGGGATACTTCATTTTACTTTCCATTGGGTACTAACAACAGACTGGGGATTCAATGCATCTCTCTCTCTCACACACACACACACACACACAGAGAGAGAGAGAGAGAGAGAGAGAGTAACCCTCGGATAAATGCAGAAACCTCATCATCATCATCGTCATCATCATCATAGAACTACAGAGCTGGAAGGGATCCTATGGATTATTGAGTCCAGCCTCTGTCAAGGAAGCCCAGTGGGGAATCGAACTCCCAACCTCTGGCTCCGTAACCACTCAAGCCACTGAACTATCCAGCAATTCCGAGGATGCTCAGCCTTTCAGAGCACTCTTTTCAAATGAATGTCAAGGCTGCATCTCCAAAGTCTGTTGGATGCTGCTGTTTCACCAGTGGAAATCCGGCATGAGAACCTGTGATCCATTAGGATCCTGGCCACCTCCATGCCTATCACACAGTCGCCTCAGGCGGTGGAGGTTATCCCAGATGTGGAGTAAGGCATCCTCAAACTTCAACACGGATGTCAAGGGTTTGCTGTGTGATGTCATCTCCTGGACTCCTTAGTGCTTTCCAGATAGGAAAATAGCAGTCTATAGTGGTTGTGGGAAACTGGCCTAGCCTTCTTGATCATCTCTCAAGAGATTTCCTTTTAAGGTTTAGACCAGTGGCTCCCAACCATGTGGCCCCAGATATTTGCGGACTGCAACTCCCAGAAGCCTTCGCCCCTTGCTGTGCTGGACAGGATTTCTGAGAGTTGCAGTCCAAGAACATCTGGATTACCCAAGGTTGGGAGCCACTGGTTTAGACAGTGGCTAGATCCTTTGGTGGACATGATCAGGACTTCCACTTGGGCATTTGCAGGAAAGAGCCTTCATGGAATTGTGAGCCCTCAGGGCTGTCACAACCAGTTCGCTTGAGATGCAGAGAGGCTCCTGGTAACATATCTGACGACAAGCAGAGATGTCTTTAATCCTCTTGGGCTTTTCCTTTCCTAACTTGTGATGAGGCTTTGATCACAATTTAATCTGCCATTTTTATATTTGAGTGCTTCTTGTTGGGATCGGTTGGCTATTCTATGTAGAATAACCAACTTGAGAACAGCCATAAGCATTTATTTAAGGATTGCAATGCAAACCCCAAATGTAAATAAGCAAAGAAAGGAACCACGGTCTGGATTCAACCAGAGTCAAGCATTTACAGCTGCAATCTTAAACACACTTAATTGGGACTAAGCACCATTCAGCACGACGCAGGCCTTACTTCTGAGCAAAGGTCCACGGGGTTGTTCAGCCTGTCCCAGGGACTTCAATAGACAAACAAAGCATAAACTGGCATCTCTCCCACAAAAATAAAATTTCAAAAGTGCTTCACTGTCTGAAACATACCTAGTATGGAGTTTCAAGACATCTTGCTTCCAAGCCACATCCCTGCTATATCTGACCATAAGTATGACAATATCTCACTGGCTTGTGTGTTCTAGAAGAGGTGTCGCTGAATCACAACTCATTACATTTTCTCTTCAAATGATTCATAATTTGTGTCAAAACACTTTAAAAAAAAGCACAGGGGAAGCGAAACTATGTAAAGTACCAAATAATTACAAAATCAGGAATATTTGCGGGTGCACCCAAGAACACAGCCACAGTGCCAGAAACCCAAACCTAATTCTCAAAAAAGAGAGTTACGAATTTCGAAGGTGTGCATTTAAATGCTACATCATCTGTTCTCAATTATTCCAGAGTGCAGGACACGCAACAATGGGCTCAAGTTACAGGAAGCCAGATTTAGATTGACTACCGTGTTTCCCCGAAAATAAGACAGGGTCCTATATTTATTTTTGCTCCAAAAACACATTAGGGTTTATTTTCAGGGGATGTTTTATTTTTTTTCATGTACAGCCATCTACATTTATTCAAATACAGTCCTGTCATCTTCTTCTGGTTGCTGCACAATGGTGGAGGGTGGGGTTCACTTAAAAGGTAAAGGTTCCCCTTGACAATTTTTGTCCAGTTGTGTTCGACTCTAGGGGGCAGTGCTCATCCCCGTTTCCAAGCCATAGAGCCACCAGCGTTTGTCCGAAGACAATCTTCCGTGGTCACATGGCCAGTGCGACTTAGACACGGAACGCTGTTACCTTCCCACCGAGGTGGTCCCTATCTATCTACTTGCATTTGCATGCTTTCGAACCGCTAGGTTGGCGGGAGCTGGGACAAGCGACGGGCGCTCACTCCGTCGCATGGATTCGATCTTATGACTGCTTGGTCTTCTGACCCTGCAGCACAGGCTTCTGCGGTTTAGCCCGCAGCGCCACCACATCCCTGAGGGGGGTTCACTTAACTGGGGCTTATTTTGTCGGTAGGGCTTATATTAGGAGCATCCTTGAAAAATCATACTAGGGCATATTTTCAGGTTAGGTATTATTGGGAAAATGGGGTATCAGGAAAAACTTCCTAACTGTTAGAGCAGTATGACGGTGGAAACAATGACCTCGAGAGGTGGTGAGCACTCCCACACTGGAGGTGTTCAAGAGAAACTTTAGACAGTCACCTGGCAAATATCCTTTGACCAGGATTCCTGCATCCAGCAGGGGGCTGGACTGGATGGTCTTATCGGCCCCGTCCAACTTCACTATCCTGTGATTACACGATTCTATGATACACAGCAGGATCTTAACGCACGGGAGTTCAAGGCTCTTTCGGAACTAATGGAGGTACACTGCTGAGAAACCACTGGCTTCCAGAAATATAAAACAAGGTGGGTCATTCAAGTAAGTTAAGGCAAGGATGGGCAATCCCCTGAGCCCTCCAGATGTTGGGCACTGAAATGCCCATCATCCCCCACCACTGTGGCTGACGGGACCTGCAAGGCAACCATATTCCGAAGGCCAGGAGCCACCCACCCCAGGTTTAAAGGCTTTTAAAGAGCAGACCCCTGGCAGGGGTGTTTCCACAGCGTGATCTTCAGCGCCACAAATTGGCCAGGGTTGGAAAACATGTCCTGTGTTTCCCCGAAAATAAGACAGGGTCTTATATTAATTTTTGCTCTAATAAACACATTAGGGCTTATTTTCAGGGGATGTTTTATTTTATTTTTTCATGTACAACCATCTACATTTATTCAAATACTGTCCTGTCCTCTTCTTCTGGTTGCTGCAAAAGGGTGGAAGGTGGGGTTTCACTTAACTAGGACTTATTTTTTGGGGTAGGGCTTATATGACGAGCATCCTGAAAAAGCACATTAGGGCTTATTTTCAGGTTAGGTCTTATTTGGGGGGGGGGGGGACGGGATAGTAGACCATGCCTATGCTGTCTTATCTAGCAAGGAAACGGGTCTTGGGAAAGAAAAGGCCCCCAGGAATGGAAAGCAAGACAAAGGCAAGGTTGGCTGGGCCAGCCCATCCCATAGAAACACTAGGATTGCTGCGGGGGCGGGGGGGGGTAAGGAAAAGATGAATTTCCTGTGCCTGAATTGAAACGCACTGGCCCGAATCCTGTACCCTCTTCCGCGGGAGTCGGACGCCCTCCGTGGTGCTTACTCCCGAGTAGGCCTGCCCAAGTCCCGGCCAGGTCTACTCGGAACTCTGGGTCCCCCGTGGCATTCAAAGCCCTCCCCTTAGAAAGTGACAAAAGGGTGTCGTTCAGGATCCTCTGCTTGGATTCCGTGGCAGCTGGAGGGGGGGGGGAAGAGCTTTTGTTTATCTGTTTTCATTGGAAGGATAAGGATCCAGAGGAGCCTCCGGCACGAAGGGGGCCGGGGATCACTCTCAGCAAGCCATCCAGCCGCGTCCCACTCTTGTTGGGTTGATTTTTGGAAAGAAAAAAAAAAAAGCATTAAAAGTGGGGAGGAGAGAAAGCCACTCACCTGGGATCCGATGCCCAAGGGGGTCGGCTTCGCCCACGGGTGCCCTGCCGCCGACCGGCCAGTTCAGACCGAGTTAAGCCTTTCCTCCGTGCCTCTGGCCGGGCGAGCGCCGGATCCGACCCATCTTCTCGGAAGGTCCCCCCCCCGGCCCCAGTTTCCCTTCGACCTGGCTGTCCCCCCCCGTCCTAAAAGCGATCGCGGTCCATCCTGGCGGAGCATCCAGGGGAAAAAGGGAAACGGGGAACACACACACACAAACACACACACAAACACAACCCCCCCCCAAGCCTCTTTGTCTGCCGGGCTCCTTGGCGTGCGCTCTCCTCCAGTCCGCTCCCCGGGTTGAATGAATGCGTGCGCCGGAGTTGGCTAGAAAGGGGGGGGGGGGCGCCGGGAAGAAAGGGGAAATTCTGCCCTGGGGTGGGGGGTGGGGGGAGATCGCTCCACAGGGGACGCTTCTCATTGGCTGATGAGCATTATCCTCGATTTCCCCCCCCCCAACACACCCTCCAGATCCCGCCCCGTCCTCTTCGGGCTTCCCTTACGCAGCCAATGGCACCGCCTGGCGATCCTTTCATCACCAAGCCGGACCCCCCCCCCCTCCTGCCCGCTTGCCCCGGGAAGAGGGGTTGTCCGAAAGGAGGGGCGTCGCGAACAAGGAGGAGCAGGTCCGGGACAAGGGGGAAGGGGCCCCGATCCGGTCCTGGAGCGCTCGCCCGGGGCTGGAGCGGTTTCGCGCGGATCGCCCAGGTGCCCCTCGGAAGTCTCCGAAGGAGAGCGATGGAGCCGGGTGGCCTTGGTCGTCCCTTTGTTTGTTTGTTTCTATTTGTTTCTTTGTTTAAAATATTTTTATCCCGCCTTTCTCCTTAAAAAAAGGACCCAAGGCGGCTTAGATCCTTAAAAAGACGGTGTTTAAAAGCAAAACACAGTCAGTACGCAAATGTTTTTTAAAAAGAGTGAAACAAGGATGCTATTAAAAAGGGTAAACAAAATCAATCCTGGAACGCGTTGAGCAGGGCAGGAGCACAACCATCTATTTAAAAACCCCTCTCAGACCCCCCCCCCAGGCATTCAGGGAAAGCCTGTCTGAAAAGTCTTGGATTGCTTGCAGGAGGGCGGCCAAGATGGGGCCAGCGTGGCCTCCAGTGGGAGGGAGTTCCAAAGTCTGGGAGCAGCCCCAGAGAAGCCCCCCCCCGCTCCTGCGTCTCCACCAAGCACATTTGTGAGAGTGGTGGGACCAAAAGGAAGCCCCCCCCCCCATGAGCATAACACTTGGGCAGGCTCATAGAGGGAGACGGTGGTCTATTGTGTAACAGAGGAAGCGAAAATTTGAGCAAATGTGCCTTTCCTTGAGCTGGGCTGTGTTATAGCTGCTAAAGTATAAAACGGTGTGTTATGTGTCTGGCTGGGAGAAAAGCCAGCCTATGTAGCCCTGGGCACACGACGCAGTTTCAGGGAATGTTAAACCACCTCTGAGTATTCTCTGTCTAGAAAACTTCGGGTAAGGTGACCCTAAGTCAGAATTGACTTGTCAACCTGTGATTATTTATACGGCTGAGGAAGGTTAGATTCAGTTCTTAGTCCTAACTAGAATAAACCCTTTGACTTGTAATGGTGGGTTTGACACATCTGGATTCATGCACTGGATCTGTTGTCAGGATTGACACATGGATGTAGCAGCTTAATAATCAGGTCCTTTATTACATCACTCAGAGACATTGCTTTGCAATTCTCAGCCACCAGGTCAGGATTCTAGATGTGAAGATAAAAGTTTGCTGACATTGACATTTTCTAGTAAGAGCTACATATGCCAAAAAGGTTCATAGAGTTAGAAACATACATGGTCACTCAGCGTCTCCTCCAAAGTTATCGTTTGCCATAAAGGCTGGTTCCATTGCTGATGGACCTTAGTGATACAGACTGTGGCATGATCAGAGTTGGAGGGCAAATAAATTGCCCAAAAGGCTACAAAGAGCAAAACGCTCGCTACTGCAACGCCTGACGACACTACCAGGCAAGCCTGAAAATAGGGTCTGCACGCAGTGAGAGGCTCCAAATTTTAATCACGCTTACAGGAGAACTGCTAGAACTGATTTCAATGGGTCTGCAGGAAGCGTTACTAAGGGAGTGCCATTCGTTCTCCCGTTGTCATGGCTCTGCCCTACGGATGCCTGGTTTTGTATACATCAAGCTCCTTAAAATTCTCTGCTGTAGATCGCGCTAGTGTGATAGAGCGCTTGAGCACAGAGGTCTCGGAATCCCGCCCGACCGCTCTAACAGCTTAGAACAGGTATCTCTGTATTTCACCCTAAAACAGTCCACGGAACTGACCGGCGAGTCTCTGAAAGCTTCCACGGGAGGCACCGATTTTAATCGAGGGAACCCAATTTTCACCGAAAAGGAACTTCTATTCTTTTCCTTTGAGGTTTCATAGCAACCCCAGGCTGTGAGCAACTCAGTGAGCAGAATTCCATTGGGAGGCTGAGCGTGCAATACAGGCCCATCAATAGCCCATTCTGCATATCTTCTACACAGGCCCTTGTGTGGCCTGACTATACACCGCCTGCTGCAATGGGCTTCTTTCCAGTGGCCCCCACCAGTTTCCTGGGTCTCCCAAACAGCCATGTTGGCTCTCTTGCAAGGCAAACAAAATCTGGAATAGATTTCGTGCTTTTCCCAACGCCTCCTGTCCTCACCATGGCCACCTTCCTGTTCTATGGATGAAAGCCACCCCCTAAAAAGCCGTATTCATCGTCCATTGACTGTCGGCAGAGAGAGTGTCTCTTGGCCGACCAATTCGGACAGACGTTTGGTGAGTCTTGAATACAGCACGGAGGGGCCTTACAGGGTCCATTCAGATGACATCATGAGAAGGGAGAGGCCTTGGGGGGGGCCTTGGCAAACGATGAATGCTAACTCTGCAGCAAAGCACGCCAGAGCTAATGAGAAGCATTCGGGCTGTAGGGGGCTTTCAACCCCCGCATGCACATTATCCTTTCTGAATATTTAGCAGCCTCGTCCTACCGTGAATCAAGCCACGCAGAGCAATCTGTTCTCGCAACAGGAGTGGGTGACCTCCGATCACTAGACGGGAACGGCATAATTTAAAGAAGCTGACTTGAAGATGAGGAGAAGTCGGGGTGCCACGGGGCCAGGATTGTAGCAGGAAAGCAGGACAGTCCTCAAAAGGCTGTGTTGTGTTTTTCCTTCTTCTTCTGCAGCTGTAGATTTGGTGGTTATGCGTCATCAAGTCATCTCCGACGATGGCAACCCTAGGAATCAGCGATCTCCAAAATAGCCAGTCCTCCACTGCCTGGTTCAGTTCTTGTAGGCTCAACCCTGTGGCTTTCTTTAAGGAGTCTGTCCATCTTCGTCTTCCTCTTTTCCTGCTGCCTTCAAACCTTCCCAGCATTCTTGTCCTTTCCAGAGAATCCTGTCTTCCCAGGATGGGCCCAAAGTAGGACAGCCTTGGTTTAATCCTTTTTGCCTGCAGAGATGATTCAGGCTTGATTTCCTCTAGGATCCAGTGGCCGGTCTTTCTGGCAGTCCAAGGTATTTGCAAAGATTTTCCTCCAGCACCACCTTTTAAGTGAATCTTTTTTTTCCTTCCTCTCACCTTTTTTCACTGTCCAGCTTTCACATCCAGACATGGTGACTGGAAATATAATAGTATGGATAATCTTGATCTTGGTCTCCAAGGACGCATCCTTAGACTCGATGAACTCTTCGAATGCCTTCATTGCTGCCCTTCCGAGCTTCAGTCTTCTTCTGATTTCTTGGCCTGCTGTCTCCATTTGGATTGAGGATTGAACCGAGGTGTAGAAAATCTCATTCACTATTTCAGTTTCTTCATGGTCAACCCTAAATTTATGTCAATCTTGAGATGAAGGATGATTTTACATTGGACTGGTCAGGAAAACAGTGAAGGGTTTTATACAGCTGTCTGCATCTTTTAATTCATTCATTCATTAACTCCAGCAAATCTTTTTGTCATCAACATTGGTCACAATGCTAGATGATTTCCAATGTAATAAAGGCCATACTCCCTTTTTGGGAAAAAAAATGAAATTGACCCTTTTCAGTGATGCTTTGTCCATTTCCTGTTGCAAGCACAAGAAGGTGCTAAACTAGTTTCTAAAGTTAGTCAAGTGTAAACCTCAACACCAAAAATTAACATTTTTACCATTATTTAAATTTGCCATTTCTGATTAATCAACAGGCACTTTAGTTAATGAACATATTTGCACCATTTCATTTAAGCTGGTTGGTCTTTAAATGCTGTCTGCAGTTTGTTTGCTTCTAGTCATCATCGTCGTTTAGTCGTTTAGTTGTGTCCGACTCTTCGTGACCCCATGGACCAGAGCACGCCAGGCCCTCCTATCTTCCATAGTTGTGTCAAGTTCATGTTGGTTGCTTTGATGACACTGTCCAACCATCTCATCCTCTGTCGTCCCCTTCTCCTCTTGCCTTCACACTTTCCCAACATCAAGGTATTTTCCACACTCCAGTTAATGCTGCTTAGATGTGTCTCCATAAGAATGAGTGGCTAATAGAGAAATCCTGGTTTGTGATGCAGCAGCAAAAAAAGCAAACACAATACTTGATTGCATCAGCAGGATTATAGTGTCCAGATCAAGAAAAGTAATAGCACCACTCTATTTCTCCTTGGTCAGACCTCACCTAGAGGCCTGTCACCAATTCTGGGCACACCGGTTGAAGAAGGGAAGTGGCGTTGCAAAAACATTAATCTGGTTAAAACTAAGCATTGTCCCAAACCTCTTCAAATCTGCAGTCACTGGGTTCCATTATACATATGCAATGCAACATATAGCAACACCCCTTTCCATGGGGTACCATTTTTAAAAGTGTTTTGCCATGCCACTCAGAAGTCTTGTGAAACTAGATCTGTGAAGTACAAGGGCTGTTACGGGAAAAGGTCACTGGCTGGAAAGGAAATCTTAGCGTCTGGATAAAAAGAGCAGGTGTTTTCCACGAAGCTGTGTTTGGTTGCTGTTGTTAACTTTGGCAAGCTAGAAGCTTCATCGAATACAAAGCAATAGGCGGGTTGTGTCATTCTTGTTTACATATCACCCCTCAGTCACCAAAGAGATGCTAAAGTGTTGCCCATTGTTCTTTCAGAAGAGAAGGAAGCTTACATAAAGGAAACGCATAAGGAGATTCCCAAGTCAGCCGGCAGCCTACTTATTGTTCTTAAACTTACTAATAGTGTTTCCTGTTCCAGTGAGATAACATCCTGGAAGGTCCTGTTATTTTCAAGACTAGAAAGCATTGGCGAAGGGGAACTGGCTTCCGGTGAGATGGGACTTGGATTTTCCCCTGATCTGTGGGCGTCTCATCTTCCAAAGTGGGTGGGAAACTGAGAATGGTCAAGGACAGGCTTAAAATGTAGAGAATTTAAAAACAGGGTTAGAGAAACCCGTTATTTTCTCTTCCTCTTTCATTTGAGTTTCTTATATACTGATGGCGAAACCCCGTAGTAAATAGGAGCGAATGCAGTTCCACTGAATCAATGAAACTTACAGAAGAGTTGTCTCACTCTGAGGCAGGTATGAATTTAGAACAAACCTAGGAAGCGCTGTAGCACTAAATCACTCCTGCCTTCCCCTGGAACAAAATAATCCATGAAGGCAGGAGGGACAAAAAAAAGGTTCAAGAAGGCAGGATTTTGTCACTTCTTTTACTATATGAAGCATCATGTTGTGTAGATTAGTGGTCCCCAACCTTGGGCCTCCAGATGTTCTTGGGCTACAACTCCCAGAAGCCTTCACCACCACCTCTGCTGGCCAGGATTTCTGGGAGCTGAAGTCCAAGAACATTTGGAGGCCCAAGGTTGGGGACCACTGGACAGGAAAAGTATGAAAACCATTTGGGACAAACCAGGTCATTTTACAAAACCAGGTCATTTTACAGAACCAGATCCACTGCCCAGATAACCCCTATCTCTGGATAACGTGCCTCTCGCTTTGCGAAAACAAAATTTAAAGCTGAAGCAAAATACACAATAGTAAATGGAAATGACGTCTCACACCCTGACATGGTGCTCAATGGTTTGGGTATTTCGATATAGAGAGAGGTTGGGAGCTCAATTCCTCACTGTGCTTCCTTGATAGGAGACGGACTTGATGATCGATCAGGTCCCCCTTCCGGCTCTGCAGTTCTGACATTATTATTATAAGACCTGTGGAGTCGCTCAGTGGTTTAGGATATCTGGGTATGGAGCCGGAGATTTGAAGTTCGATTCTCCTCTGAGCCTCCTTGACTCAATGTTCCATAGGGTCCCTTCTCGCTCTGCAGTTCTAAGATGATGATGATGACATATTAGAAAGCTGACAACGTGGCATGCAGGCCGCCGTGAGGGAGGGGAGCGAGATACTCTGCCGATTGTTATTAAGTTGTGAATAAACACGAACGAACAAGTAGCTGAAGAAACAGGAAGAAGGCTTTTATGACCATGATGTCCTGAGATAATGTTGTGCTCCTTAGAGAAAGAATGGACGCAAGAAGAACTAGTGAGAGCAATGAAGTCATTCTCCACGTGGTTCTGGGACAAATCGCAGAAAACAAGATGGTGTCCAAAATATTGCTAAGATCTATCTGTTAACGAAAGGCAGTGTGGTTGCCTGAGATCTCTCTGTCTGCAAGGGCACTGTTTGGTCGGGAAATGTTGGAAGATCTTGTTTTGTGTTACGTGCTTTGTCTGCAGAATGATAGTTATCCGTAGAATAGGATTTGTGTTTCATTTCTACACACCACCACGGAAGCCCAGTTTAGCTTCTCTCTCTCTCTCTCTCTCTCTCTCTCTCTCTCTCTCTCTCTCTCTCTCTCTCTATATATATATATATATATATATATATATATATATATATATATATATATATATATATATATATATATATATATATCTGTGTGATATAAGGGATTATGAGTAGTTGTTTCTAAGAGGCAGCCTTTATAGGCTCTTATGAAACTACCAGCTCCATCATCCTCCTAGCTGTTTCCTTCTTCCTCAGAAGCAAATGGCCGCCACTCCTGAGCCTTACTGAGGACCACATGCAAGTGATGGAAGAAATTCCTCTGTGGACTTCGACTTCTTGGCCCGAGCCCTCTGAATTCTGTCTGGAAGAATTATAGGGGTGGGTTCAGGAAGCGGTAACGCAGAAAATCCGAAAGCCCCACGCCTAGGGTGCTCCCTTCCCAGCAGGGATGCTGGCAAGCCTTTGGGTCCGAGTCTCAAGTCAGAGACCCAGTCTTTGGTGCCAAGTCCTAAGTCCACGTCTTTGGTACCAAGTCCTGAGTTCCAAGCCCCGAGTTCGAATCCGTATTAAAAACAAACTTTTCCCCCCAGAAAAAAAGGGAGGGTACTGAATCGCAAGTCAAGTCTGAGTCACTGAAGGAAAACAAAAAGCAAAATCTTGAGTCTATGTCTTAAGTCTGACTTGATAGCAAGTCCCACTACCCTGCCTTACAGGGAGATATCTTCATTGAAGAGGAAGGATCGGAGTTTTCTGGTGGGCGGTAGGCAGTTGGCCAAACATCCCGCTACTTTGGCAACACTGCAACAACCCTCACTCTCTTTCTCTGTAATGAAAAGGCTCCCCACCCCTTGAACACACAGACGGGGAGGAATTGCCGTTTCTGGAATCTCACAGCAGGCAATGCTGTGGTTCCCCCAAAAGCTGCGCTTTCCATCTGAACTAAGAAAACATGACCGCCTTTCCTGCGCTCTCAGTATAACTTGAAACCCAAAACAGGTATAAAACGGGGGGCACCGATATCGGTGAGGCTACTTGCTCTTGCAACTCAACTAGCAGATGTCACATTTCCTACAGCAACTGTGTAGTATGTTGCGAACACAGGGTTGTTTTTGTTTAACGAACTTTCTTTCAGCACTCTGCGCTGTGAGACAATGGGAGGAGGAGACCCAAAGGCCTTCTGAAACTGTCATTTGATCCCAATGAATGTTTTCTGGAACTAAAAAACTGACTGAGGAAATGGGCTGCGGTATAAGCCAGCTAAGGTTTCTCCATGTATAAATATCTGCCTGGCGGATTAGCTCCTTTCCAAGCATTCAGAGAGAGAGTGCCTATTGCCAAGCCATTCTCATGCCATGCTACCAAACAGGTAGAAGGGCCTCTGGGTGAACTGCGAGTCACGCTCCATTTCTTCCCTCCCAGTCACTCTCTGGTGGAGTGACCGCCTGCGTATCACTAGAAAAGGAGGATACCCGCTGGAATCGTGTTGCGTTTTTTGCAATCGGAAGGAAAAAGGAGTAACATTCACTCAGTCCTAGCCAACAATTAAAGAGTCTCCACTGGGATTCTTTAATCCCAGGGAGCCAGCGGACAGGTTGTCCCGGGAATTTCCTTCTGATTGCACATGATCCAACACGATTTCAGCCAATATTGTCTTTTCTCTTCCTTTGTAGTGATATGAAGGTGGTCGCGCTACCAGAGGGGGAATGGGAAGAAAGAAATGGAGTGTGAGCTTGGAGAAAGATAGATCCCTTCCCAATTGAGTTGCCATTCTCCTACTCACAATCAACCTTGCAATTCCATCACTCTTCAACCTGTGGAAACTGATGGACTAACAGAAGAACTCAGAGACTCTAGCAATGAGAAAAAAATAAAATGATTCAGCTTACTCACAGTTCTTCATATATAAAAACAAACATCATATTGAGTAGAAATATTATTAACCAATTACACAGTTGAGCTTAACTGGTTAACTAACTTTATTACTGACTAATTGATTGGTTACAAAATGACAGAACACTTTGCTCTCCTGTCCTCAGACTCCATTGCTGAGTGATGGAAACCTAACTGGGAAAAGGGAAGAAAAAGAATTTTAGGCAGAGAGGGAACAATTAACTGCTACTTGATTGATTAACATTCAGCCCCGGTCCAGAAAGGTCCCTCCCAGCCAAAACCTCTTAAATGCCATCATCTGCAGCTTGCAATATTCCAACAGAGGCAGCATATCCTAGTGGTTAGAATTTTAGTCGGGGACTTGGGGGATTCAGGTGCGACATCTGATAAGGTGAAAAAAAAAAACCTCCTGGTTGGCCTCTGCTTCTTCATCTCTCGACCGGATCCATCCCACAAGGTTTTTGTGATGATAAAGCAAGAACGAGGAACCCTGCCTTCCACTTACTGCAGGAAAAGCATGATGGAAACGTGACGGAAGAATAAACCAAACAGTCTGGCACCCAAACTCTCCCAAAATTTGATCCTCCTGGTGGCCTCGGTTGTGTAAGTTGCTCCTCAGTTTTTCCTTCCTTCCTTCCTTCCTTCCTTCCTTCCTTCCTTCCTTCCTTCCTTCCTTCCTTCCTTCCTTCCTTCCTTCCTTCCTTCCTTCCTTCCTTCCTTCCTTCCTTCCTTCCTAGACTCTGATGGAGTTAAATGTCTCTCCTTTTTTTGGCTGACTGGTCCTTTTTCACTTGGCGAAAAGGAATTGTGAGCTGCTCCACTTCAGGCCCGGCCCTCTGCCAAAATAAGTAGTGACTGCTGTGAACATTAACAGTCAAAGCCCATCGTTCGCCTTGTTTTCCTGGGCACAGGTTTTCCAGCTGCTGGTTTCCAATGTTTGCCGAAGTCTTCTCTTTCGTAATGAAGAAATTACTGCCTTGCTGAATTTATCGCCCTCTATTTTGTCTGCCTTTCTTGAGACGTACTGTCACCGACACATTTTAATCAACCTAGTTAACATCGTGGCATGTAAATGTACCTTGTTCCCTGTTATTATCCATCTTTCTCGTTCTCCAGGATGAGCCCGTGACCAGGGTATTTGTTTACCCATTCTTGCAGTGAATATATTTAGTAGCTTCGGACACTCGTCTTCAAGGAAAAGGTGCTTGAGCGGTGAGGAAGCCATTGCCTGTCCTCTTCTAACCAAGGGCTGAACGCTGTTCTGGGTATTGCTCTCTACTCCCACCATCCGATCAATCCTTAAGAAAGCTCAAAGAATTGCTCCTGATGGCACTAAGCCAAGAAAGCATTGGTCAGAATAAAACCATTTGGCTAACTGGAAGTCACTTAATAGACTTTGAAGGGAAGAAGGAAAGACCAAAGACTAATAATCAAGTAGGATGGGGCTACAGTTCTTGGATACAGGACAAATCTTCCGTGACTGTGGAGAAATTCAATCAATGCAGTGCTTACGTCCATGCCATTTCTTATTCTTTGCCTGGAAAGTGTCATGATGGCTGGGGCAATCCTGGGAGCTGTAGTTGGAAGAAATAACTTCTCTGGAAGCTCTGATTAGAGATGATTAGGTGAGGATCGATGACTTAGTTCACCGTAAGTCAGAGGTGACTGCATGGCACATCACAACAACAATGTGCCATCTAGTTGCTTCATAGGTATGTGGATTGTGTAATGATACCATTCAGTCACTAGGTGGTGCTCAACTTATTTGTCACCTCGGAGCAAGGAGGGGCCACTCCTCATCTGCTCAGTTGTGAGAAATACACACATTTTGATGTAACTGCCTTATTTGTGTGTCTTTTAATCTTTTGATCACATTGAGTGTAATAATGAGTATTTACATCCATGGTAGGAGCTCGGACATGTAGAAAGAGAACAGCTGTATGGCATTATGGCTGTTTATAATACCAGCCAAGGTTTTTCCATAAACCCCTACACTGAAGAATGTTAAGTGTTTTCTGTAGTAAAATACAAAAGTCCCATCTGGTGCCTGTTAGCAGCGAGTTTCACAGAAGACAAGGTGAAATTATCAGCAAAAAAGCTTAGGGAAGAAAAGATGTGAGTGACAAATTGGAATCATCCAGAACTTTAGGAAAATGGATGATTTAGTTGCTGTCATCCAGTGGCCTGGGAAATACTGTATCCAAAATTAAGAATTGAAGAAATGCAGATAAAAAGGAAACCTATGCAGCAGTAAGTCTGGAGTAAGCAGTGTCGTTTGTATAGTAGTAAGTAATAGAGGTCATATCCTCCTAGTTTTTTGCAACACGGTTGGCTTGCCTGGACACAAGATACCTTACTTTAGGACGGTAGTCCCCAACTACCAGACGTTCTTGGACTACACCTTCCAGAGGCCTTCACCCCCAGCTGTGCTGGCCAGGATTTCTGGGAGTTGTAGTCCAAGAACATCTGGAGACCCAAGGTTGGGAAGCGCTTCTTTAGGAAGAATGGTGTTGAGCAGTGGTCCCCAACCTTGGGCCTCCAGATGTTCTTGGACTTCAACTCCCAGAAATCCTGGCCAGCAGAGGTGGTGTTGAAGGCTTCTGGGAGTTGTAGTCCAAGAATATATGTAGGCCCAAGGTTGAGGACCACTGGTGTTGAGGACTGTTGATCACACTCATGCCACCATCTTGATTTATGTTCTCAAGACACACGTGGACATATCCATGGCTGATCACGTTCCTGGGTCACATCAGGCGTGGGTCCGGGTCCTTCTTGATGAGCTACGGGAACGACTGTTCGTCCCCTTGTGCGCGTGGGGGGGTGGGGGATTGCAGGATTCTGTCCAAAATGGGGGAATTCTGGAAGTAACTGTCTGGAAAGGTAACTATTCTATGCTATGTGCTCTTCCTTGTGATCTGACGCTTAAGGATAGCAAGAAAGGAGGCAGTTCCCGAGAATAGTTTGGCACAGAAAGGAGCCACTTCAATCTCAAGTACCAACTGGCCCCCACGAATCAACTTTGGCCTTATCATACTGGACAGAACTGCCTTGGAATCCGCTGTCCATTCGGAGGACGCTTCTTTGGTTTGCTCTGTCCGAAATACACAGGAGAGAGATATCCTGGAGCGTGTTTATTCTGAGTATACAGGGAATTCCAGCGGCAGGCAACTCTATTGAGAACTGAGACTCCACTGATCCCCTCTCCATCACACATCTGTGTAAATACGCAATGTCAACAGCCTCCCATTAACCCAGCATGAACTAGGTAGGCCATTAAAAAAAAATGACAGTATTGAGAATGAAATCTTCCCCTGCTCAACGCACACCCACACCAATATGGAGACAGGAACACGGAAGACCCCCGCACAGGCATCGCAAGGCAAAACATAAGTATGAGATCAGAGGACTTTTGTCTTCAGCTAATAAATTACCTTGACTGCAGAGTCTGCAGAGTCATCCACCCGGTTCGCTCGGAGTGAATCCTTCATGAATAGAGGGAACCGTGAAACGGAAAATAAAGATCACTATTGCACGCAAGCATTTTCGTACTCTTCTGTTCACTGCAGCATTCAAGTCTTTCGTGGGAAAGTTACGCCAGGACAACGTCGAAAAAGTGAAATACACACACAATTAGCCTCAAACTTAATTTGAGAGGGGAAAGGGTTTATTTTCAGTAAAGGCTGGAAGGACAGGTTTGAAAATGTGTGCCAAAACAGATGTAATTAATTATACTAAACCATTGCATAATAACCCCTTACTTATAAATAACTATGATCAGTGATGAGGAAATGTATTTTTCTGAATACAGCTTCTGGACCAGTGGAACTTAAATTTTTACTGCAAAAGGAGTGAACTCATCCTTCTATATGGCTGGATAGCTCAGTAGTTTAGGTCTCTAGCTGTGGAGCCAGTGGTTGGGAGTTCGATTCCCCCCCTCGGTGTCTCCTAGGAGAAGAGCCAGCCTGGGTGGCCTTGGGCAAGCTGCACAGTCCCAAGGTTGCCCCTAGAGGAAGGGAAGGGTAAAGCACCTCTGAGTGTTCTCTACCTAGAAAACCCTGGAAAGGGTCACCATAAATCAGTACAGTATTGACTTGATGACACATTATAGTCACATCATAATAATTAGAGATGAGATAAGTTAGTTTTCTGAACAACAGTGTCCTTCAGAATTGGCCACAAATTGCAACATATTCATGGTTCAGAGAACATGAAAATAAAAATATTTGAATGTTAAAGAAAACACATACTTTGCTCATTAGGGGCCACAGTTTTTTAAGATGAATGTCAACAAATCTGGATTTGAATCCCTTGGTTTTCAACCACTTTGGCCATGTTGAATTTGGGTTGCCACCTCCTTTCCTGGGAGCCTCCTCATCCTTAATACTGATATGGCAGACTGCTAAAACATGGTCCTGTTCATACTGGCAATATCTGTACCTACTAATAAAGCTCGTTGGTCTAGGAGGTTGGGAGTTTGATTCCCCACTGAGCCTTTGGACATCTTTGGACATTCGCAGATGAGGTGTGGCACAGTTTCATCTTTTTCTTGGCAGAGTTGTCATTTGCTGTTTGCAGTAATACCTTGGATGTTAGCTTTCATCACCTTGGTTTGGAGTGCTTGTTGTGCAGCAAAAATCAAGCCTTCAGTTTCTTTCTTAAGGGTCCCCATTTTTATTCATGCCCATGCTGAATTATTATCATGCTTTCCATCAATATTTCTCCATTTTTGACCATGTAGTGGTTTATTTTTCCTGCTATTTATTTTCAAATTGTTGTTTCTTATATTGAATCTTTGTTTCTGTTGTTTTCAAAATACTCTCCATTTTCACCACTTTAAGTAATTTTTCTCCACTTTTACTAATATAATGATTTGGGCTTCTTTTTTTCCTCCTTTGCTACCTGCTGTATTTGCAGTAATCCACAGCCTCTGATTTTTCCTGGTAAATATCATCTGTCCACATCACTTTTTGGAGGTACTGTGTGATGTATGTTTCTGTGTTTTTTGATTCAATTCTTCTAATTCGTTTTGAGTCCAATCTATTATTTCAGCTAGGTATCTAATTAATGGAACTGCCCATGTGTTTATGGCTTTGATTGTATTTCCACCATTTAATTTTGATTTTAACATTTACTGCAGTCTTTTGATATATTCCTTTTCTCTCAATTCTTTAACGTTTGTGTGCACAATGTTATTTGCTTCTAGTATTCCAAGGTATGATGATGATGATGATGGCTTGTGTAAAATGGGGAGGAATTTCCTTGGCAGATTCACAGCCAGTGTGAATTTGATTTAAATCAAATTGATTTAAATCACGATTTAAATAAAAGAACTGGATTTTTTTTCACAACTTAATCTTTTAAAAATATATATTCAGATAAGTCGTGGTTTAAATTGTGATTTAATTCAATTTGATATTTAATATATCATTGATTTTTATCCACTCTACTCACAGCTGGGATAACAAGAACTTATTTTCCATCAAGCATTGGACTTGCAAGGCGCACTGCTGAATTTCCAGCACCGGCTTGCTAAATGCCTTTAAAGAGTGCTTGTTAGATCAGTCTTTTCCTCTTGTGGTTCTATCTATTCTTGCTTGCGGTTTTTAAAAAATTCTGCTGAAGGGCAAGGATGGACTTTATCTGATTCCTTTTAACCGTTGTTTGGTTTCAATATGAGCTAGCTGAATGAACCATATGAAGCCACTGAAATACAACATATTCTGGGAAAGGCCCAAAAAGCTGGGGTGGAATGGTTTCCATTTTATCTTCAGGGTTTAGTTTAAACTGTAAATTCAGACAAGTATTGAAAGAACCGCCTTCATTGGCAGAAGCTGGGTTTTGCTTCTTGTTTTAAATAATTTCTGATCTTAACTGCCTTTGGGCATTCCTGAATTCTCGATCCCTTGCAGCTGCTGAGGAGCTGTAAATTATCTCTTGAAAATTAGGTCTTAGTTTAAGAGTCCCTTTTACAAGCGAACGGAGACCCAAATGTTTGTTTAGAGCTGGGTTGCCAAACAGACAGCTGCAATTCCGGGATGAGTTTCATTCGTACTAACCTTTTTTGGGGGGGGGGCTGTTTTATGTTTTGGAGAGTGAAGTGCACAGCTGTCATGATCCCCCCAAAAGGTTCTCAATTATTCAAGAATAATGCGCTCGTAGTCATGTGCAGCAGTGATTATATTCAATAATGGAAAAAAAAAAACCACCACTTCTTATTTAAGACCGGAACTCATGCTCTCTCTCTTGTTGGCTGATGCTTTGCTGTGTCAGGAAACTGGAAGGTAAGGTGGACAATTTAATAGACATGCCCAGTGATCAGACGTTTACTGTGCCATGCTCCAGATTGCACTAGCTTGCGTGTTATCCTACGTGTGTTGCAGAGTTTTGAATTCCTGGTAAAATTCCTTTGTGCTGTGCAGTTAAGGACAGAGACTCATAAAGGAGAAGAGCTTCGAGTTCCTCAGACAGTCCACCCCTTTCTCATGATCTGAGGAGAACGATTGGTTCGCACTGGATAAACAATCACCCTAGCCCAGAAAAGCCCCTCCCGGTCACTCAAGCTACAGGCAGCATGCGAGATTGTAAATAAAACTCCAACACATACAGTATTGTTGTTCATCTCGGGCACCAAAACATCATACTCTGGACATAACCCGGAGCGCCAGCGGCTGGGGGCCATTAGGAGAGAGGCTCGCGACTTTCCTTCCTTTCCTGCCGAGATTTCTCAGAGACTTTTCATTTGGGTTACGGTGGAAAACAGGAAGGTCAACGAGATGCCCTTTAAGGATCCCCTGACCGTTATTGTTTTATTTCATTTGTTCTTCCTATGAGACATGTTGTGAATGCCAGACGAGTAGAGTCAATGAAGGAGCCAGACAAAACAGAGGTTGGAAAAAGTTACTTTTGGCAGTTGAATTCCCTCCATCACCAAAGGCCATCGACAGATCAATCCATTCTTCTCCCTTTCCCAGTTTCCCCAGTCTTCTGTTCCTTCTAACATAAATCTGGAATTTTTAAAATCGTCTGAAAATTAATACACATGTTTCGTCAAGTTCACCAAATATGCTGATTTTTGGCTTCCCATCTTGTTGAATATATATTCAGTTTGCAAGCCGTTTTTCTTACCCAATGCTGTTTTGTGTGCCTTCTCTTTCGGCCGCATGTACATTTTTAGGCACACCTCCCTCGAGGTCCCCGGGGATTGTCCTAGAGCTCTTGAGGAGAGGATAATGTTTATTTCACCAAACTATCATTAGTTTTGTTTAAAAAAAATATAAAATGTAACTTGCAGGTTTTGCACACAGTGGTTTCAAGCATTATGATTTAAAAAACACAAAGAGAGAGCAAAAATGGGTATTCTGCCTTTTGTATGTGTGTGTCTGCGCACGCGCCAACAGTTGAAAGTAAATAAAATGATCACTTGATCCTCATTAAAAACATTAATGAACATTCACTGTTTAAAACATATGTAGAATAGAATAAAATCACAGTGCTTTGACATTTGATACTTTATACATAAACTTGTACTCGACTTAGTTATGTTAGTACATCATCCTTAAACTTGACAGAGGTAGTTACTCTAACAGATATGAAACTCATTTAACAGCTAAACCTATCTGATTATACATCCTACCACTTCTTGACTCTATCTGAGAAAACTACATCCTATCCGATAATTGACCTTAACTGCCCTTATCTGACACACTGCTAACTGCCATTTGCTTTTATTTATCTATCTGTCTGTCATTGGATAATGCTAGACTGATCCTTATTGTTCAGAATGCTTCGCTATGCAAATATCACGTTCCAGTCCTTCCCATATAAACACACATATAGTACACATACATATACATTGCTGTGTTGCACAATCACATATTCCAAGAACTGTAGATCTCAGAATTCTGCAGGATGGGTCGCAGAACTGTTACAGCGATGTAGAGACACATGCTATGCCTGTTTTATATTGCAAGGTCCATAGCAGTCTTGGCTGAAATCCTGTTACACATTTACCGGAAAATGTAACTTGGAGCCACAAACTGGCGTAAATTAAGAAACCTCCGGAGGCACAAATTTCTTCACTTACAGCAATTTGCCCTGCAGAGTTATGCCTTTTGCACAGCTGTGCAATGGGATTTCAGCAACTGTATTGTTATGTTATGTCTTTTATACACTTACTGAATACGTCTCTTATAAACTTATTTAGATATAGCTAATCCTAAATACACTTATAAAGATTTGGTTACCCCTATCAAAACCATTGGGACTTACTTCTGCATAGCAGTGCAAAGAATACTTAATACATGTCTCCCTTCAACGATGCTGAGGTTAGGAGAGCCGGACCCCTGTGCAGTTCAAAATTCGTGTATCACTCTTATGCCCCCCAAAAGTTAACTACAAAGCATAAGCAGTTGGTTAATGCACACATACGCACATTCACATATACAGAACAGTTCACTCTATTGGGGTTCTCTTCCAAAGCATTGACAATCCTTTTCACGCGATACTATGTATAATGAACCTTCAAGGTCCTTCCTTATTTGAGATGGGCACGATCTTGGCAGTTTGTTCATCAGTCGAACGGGTATCCAGCCCTTCCCACTTAGAGCTAGTGCCTTGGATTCCCTGCCCTGCCTCCCCCGGTTGCTGCCTCTGAATGGGCGCCTGCTAGAGGAGGCAGGGCTTGGAACTACCAAACGCCTGTTCAGCTGATAAACAAACTGGCACAAACTGCCAGTCTCTAGCCCTTCTGACCCCATGATCTGGAGGCTGAATTAGAGATGTTGTGTTTGGGGGCAAGGAGACCACTTTGTCCCCTTCCGTGTTGAACTCATTTATTTATTTATTGGACTTATATACCGCCCCATAGTGCTACAAGCACTCTCCGGGCGGTTTACAATTTTAATTCTCACGACGTGCCCAAGCCAATGTAGACGTCGCTGCTTCAGTAGTGTATACATGCTAAAAATTCCAGCTCGTTCTAGGACTACTTTATTTGGAACTTTGTCCTGCCAGGTGATACCAAAAATGCATCGGAGGCAAGGCATATGGAACGTGTTCAGCTTCCTCTCCTCCCATGCACGAAGGGTCCAGGACTCAGTGCAGTACAGGAGTGTGCTCAGGACACAGGCTCTATAGACCTGGATCTTGGTGTATGCTATCAGCTTCTTCTTAAGCCATACTCTTTTTCTGAGTCTTGAATTGAACATTTAATAACTGAATATTTACTCATTGGAATATTTATTTATTCACTGAAAAAAGAGCTGTGTACAGTCAAAACTGTGATGTTCAGGCCCGTGCAAGTCAAGAGAAAAGTGTAATCTCAGCTTTCAGCCTTGTTCCTCCCAGTACGCTCAGCTGTAGTGTAATGAAAAGCATATGGAAGCTATTAGCATACCAGAGCATGACCGTTCCCTCTTACTGTAGGCTCTCTGACATGTGCTTTTTTATATACAACCGTCGCAGCCCGTGTCTTCAGCAGTTCTTGTTTAAGTCGGCTTGCCAGCCTAGGAACGCTTGATTTCATTACGTCGCTTTCATAACGGGTGGCGGAAGTGTAGCGACCGGCTGTCAATGTTATTTGTGGAAAAGGATGTTGGAAGATAAGACAACTGGAGGCTCAAGCCTGAGGGCTCGATATGACTTGATCCTTGCGATTAAAGAGAATCAGGAGAATATATTTATAATATTTTTGCAGATAAGACTTGTTAGTTTCCCCCTTTTTCACTTCCTCCCATTAAAAAACGTGGGGAGATGTTTATCTATCAAGTGGGCTTGGCCAAAGGAAACACGAAGAAGAAAAGGCATGCATCTTAAACTCCACTCCCATTTCTGAGGGCTGCGGAGGTCCTTTGGATTTTCGCTTCAAAATATGGGTGTTTGGAGACGAGTCTTGCATAACATTATTTATCACTGGGTCAACCTATTGCCAGGTTTTCTGGGTTTGGCCTGGGTTCCCTCTGTGCTAACCAGGGCCTCTTTGGGTCACGCTCTGGGCCAGATTCCCAGCTTTTATTTTTGTTTAAGAAGGTAAGTTTCTAGCCCTTATGGAGTCAGAGATGGAAGACAGAATATTTGGTCCCTGTTTGGCACAATGGTGCTCTAGGAAATAAGCATTCCCCTGTGTTTCACTCCCTTTCCAGTTCCCAGAGAAATGTCGCAATGTGGGGAAAGCCTCGTTCAAGCTTGTTTGCAGACAAATGAGGTAGCTAAGCGGAGCTCTGGAAACAAGGATGTCCTAGCCATGAATGGGGGAGGAACAAAGCAAAAACAGCTGTGAAAAGCAGCATCAACATTTGCAGTATCTTCGTAAATGTTAGTATTTATAGTGCTGTGGAGACCACAGTAGGTCCAGGAAGAGAGAGGAGATGTACTCTGAAGTTGCTGCCCGTGGCTATTTTCTGGGGTGTGTGGATGCTCAGCCTCTAAGTGGATTCCACAATACGGTCCCTCTGAATAAAATCCGCTGCTTATGTCTTGCCCCATAGTGCTTCAAGCTCTCTCTGGGTGGTTTACAATTTCATTAGGCAGGCTCCACGTTCCTCCCACTCTCCCAGTGAGTAATATTTGATCCTCCTGATCTGTGCCCATGACATCTTGATAGGTCTGGCACCCGTTTTTTTTATTCTCAGATGCCCATCCCGGCCTGTTCCGTTCGATTCCATTTTGGGGAGTCCTCAGTTTTCTTCACTGGAAACAGGGCTTTCTTGCAATCACCCTGACCCAAAACCACAGGAGACAGCGAAGGCAAACCTCAGGGAAAGCTACTGCTTTGATGCCTTCAGCACTTTGAGTAGACATCTTCATGACAGCAAGAAGAAACACACACACACACACACACACACACACACACACACACACACACACACACACACACACACACACACACACACACACACACACACACACACTGACGTGTGGCAAAGAATATGAATCACTTGGAGGGGCAGAGGCACAGACATCTGGAGAGATCCAGATGTGTTTTTCCTCCCGCTTGTGTTTTCCATATTTGTATTTGTAGCAGAGTTAAGTACAGGTCCCCCAGCCCAGCCCAGAATCTAGCCATTCCACTCCACTCCACTCTGGATTTTATACAAGTCAATCAAATTCAGATAGAGACCTGAGATTTGTCCAAGGTCAAATTTAGACTGTTCTTAGAGTTTCTTCCATTTTCTTCATGTCATTTCCTGTTTCTTCTTCTTCCTCTTCTTCTAAATTTTTAGATATCTAATTTCTCATATCCCTACATGAAATTCCTAACTTAATAAAGAACTCCTTCCTTCCTTCCTTCCTTCCTTCCTTCCTTCCTTCCTTCCTTCCTTCCTTCCTTCCTTCCTTCCTTCCTTCCTTCCTTCCTTCCTTCCTTCCTTCCTTCCTTCCTTCCTTCGTAAGCTTGCAACCAGAATCTGGTGTTCAACGACCACAAAATCACTCCTAGGATACTACTGGTATATTGTTACTAATAACCTTAAAAGGAACAATGCTGGCTGAATAGCTCAGTGAGTTCGATATCTAACTGCAGAAACAGACTTTGGGAGTTCGATTCCCCACTATGTGCCTCCTGGGAGAAAGAGCCAGCCTGGGTGGCCTTGGGCCAGCTGCACTGTCCCAAGGTTGCCCCTAGAGGAACGGAAGGGTAAAGCACGTCTGAGTGTTCTCTACCTGGAACAACCCTGAAAAAGGGTGACCATAAGTCAGAACTGACTTGACAGCACACAGTGAAGTTGATGATGATGAAAAGGAAGAACAGAATTTTCTGCCACACATAGAGGCAACCAAGCTAGCTAGGAGATATAAGGCACTCTCAGCTTCTCTTGTCGGAGGGAGCCATCCTATTCTTTGAGATTCGGCTGGACCTGGAAACTCATCCACGCTCAAGTAATGAGCTGCTTAGCCAGCTCTGTTGACTAACGGCAGGGTCCCCCTGGCCTCCCATGGTTGACTGTGGGCTCCCATTTCGCCAGCAAGATGAACCTGTGTAGCCTTTTTTCAGCAACTTGTTCCAAGAGTTTGTTGAGTACAATATCGAAAGAGACGTTCGAGGTCTGTAGGGTTGAATGGCCGAAAAAATCCACACTGTTTCGGCAACGGCTGACATGAGCTACCTCCATGTCCCTCACAAAACGTCTCTGTTAAGGAGCACGTGGATGAAGAGCAGCCGAAGGGAAATAAGTGGAATGAAACCGATGAGGTAACCTGGGGTTCTTTCCATGGTTATATTTGGAAAATGTCAAGTGTCAGCTGCACCTCTTGCAGAATCATTAATTCCCTAGCAACTGCAAGTCTCAAGTCTTGATTTCAGTCTTGGTCCAAGATCTTCTCAATTAAAAAAATGCTCTCTTTTCTGGAATCCCACACTAGAATAAATATGCAACACCCTGTCTGTTAACGGACAGACCCCAACCAAATCTGTTTGTCTCAGGAAAGAAAGATCAAGATTTCCTGACATGTGTTCTCCCATAGGCATAGATGCTTTTTCTCAGTTCCCACCAGAGCGCAGAGCTTGGCCTTTGCCTCTACGTGAGCTTTCCACTTTTCCACCATAAAACTTCCAAAGAAATATACAGACAGCTTCTTCCCACACTCGTAAGAAAAACAGAACCCTTCTCCCTTTTTTCAAAGAGCCCCCGGCCTCATCAGTCAGAGTTTAGAGTAGAGAGGACAATTTGCAGACTTCCGGACGGCCTTGGCCTGCAACCTGTGGGGCATCTTCCATATGGAACAGGACGCTAGGGCAGAGCTAAGCCCAGGCAACATGAGGAAGCCTTTCTACATAGGCCTTTTCTCCAGGCGAGCCACATTCATGGGTCTCTGGGTGTAGGCCTGCAAAATGAGATTCCCAGAATGGATAATTATGAGATTTCTAATCCCGAAATAAAATAATAAAAAGCCTAGTATGTTTTGTTGATGTATGCATATAAAAACATAGTGTTTTATAAATATACATATATAAAACATACTAGGCTTTTTATTATATATATAATATATTTGCTGTTTATGAAAAGTATGTTTATGTGTGTTTCTTGTGCATCTGTCTGTCTGTCTGTCTGTCTGTCTGTCTGTCGAGATAGATAGATAGATAGATAGATAGATAGATAGATAGATAGATAGATAGATAGATAGATAGATAGATAGATAGATAGATAGATAGATAGATAGATAGATAGATAGATAGATAGATAGATAGATAGATAGATAGATATAATTTGTTACTATTTGATTTATTTCTTCTTATTCTTTCCATCTTGAATAATTTGATTATTGATGTTTATAACATTATTTTTATAATGTTTTCTTATATATGTTGGAAGCCACTCAGAGTAGTCAATTGACTAGATGGGTGGGGTATAAATGCAATAGATTAGATAGATAGATAGATAGATAGATAGATAGATAGATAGATAGATAGATAGATAGATAGATAGATAGATAGATAGATAGATAGATAGATAGATAGATAGATAGATAGATAGATAGATAGATAGATAGATAGATAGATAGATAGATAGATAGATAGATAGATAGATAGATAGATAGATCTTTTAAGATGCTTGTATTCAAAATGAGACCAATTATTCCTGGGTCTTTCTGAAGAATCTTCTTGGATCAATATCATTTTGTTTGCAAATTAGGGCTTGAGCAAGCCAAACAACTGAAACGTTATAGAGAAGCATTACAGAATTGCTCTTGTCCGTTCCCTTTAATTAGATTTTGTGATAACAGTATACACTTCATAGAGTTTGACAACATGCATGTTAGACACGGTACAGAACTGGGGCAGGATGGAAGCCTCCATATAATACGTACAAGATCATTTTCTGTTACTGCTGAGCCCTTCTAATGCAACAAGAGCCCATTCAAACATTTTCCAAGTTTATAGCGAATGACTGGAGCCACACTACATCTCTGCTACGAAGAACTGCTGCCTGAGGCCAGCCTCTAACGAGAGGTTAGATTTCCAATTGCGTATCTTAGTCCCACCCCACTGAGGAGAATGGAAAACATTTGCAAGTGCAAATTTGCAGGATCCTGACTCTATATCAAAACCCGGTTTTAATTCACATGAAACTTGGGTTGACTCAGTCTGGCATGTGTTTTGTGCAGGGGGGTTCCCGGATGTGTCAAGTTTTGAGACTCAGGAGTGTTTGTAAGAACGGCCAACAGTGCCACACGATTGAAATTTCCTTTTCTCCCTTCTTGCCCTTTCCCCTTTGCTTTTTGAAAAAAAACACATCGGTTTTTAGTTTTGCTGAACGGATAAATGGCTCGCTCTTGTGGTGGCGTCGTTGGACTACATGCCGTGAACATTGCTCTGTGCTGTCAAGTTGAAACAGACTCACAGCGACCCTGATAGGGCTTCCAAAGTAAGTGAGAAATTTAGGGTTGCTGGATACGTGGGTACCAAAAGGAGGACATAGAAAGACAAAAAAGAGGACAGAGAAGGACGTATTGAATGCTTCATTTGAATCATTCCGTTTTAAACCCGCAGTCAATACAATTTTATTACGATAGCTGCCAATAAATGTCTCTTAGTGAACTGACCAAGAAACAGTCATGTTAAAAAAATTAAAATAGATATTATATCACCAACAAAGTTAAAATAGAGCAACTGGTATTATTAGGCTGCCAGCTTGCACAAAAATATATTCCTTTAAAAATAAAATCTCCCTGCTTAGACACTCCAGAAGTTGATCTACAGTCCCCCATTAGCAGATTTTTTTTGGGGGGGGGACTTTATTTATTTACTTTAATGTTGGCATAGCGGGTGTTGGATGTCAACACCATCTGGACCTACACACACTACCCGGTGAACTTCAATGACTGAGCAGGGATTTGAACCCAGGCCTCCTGAGTCCTAATCCATCACTCTATCTACTACTATACGGTCCTAGGTATCCATGCTGTGAATGGCCTCCTTGAAAAGGATCTAAAAGCAAAGATCTTTGAATGAACACTGTTTGACCAGGACCAGCACATAGAACAGTGTAACAGGAAGACCTGATTTTTCATGGGTGGAAAGGCAACGTCTGACCTGTGCAAACAGCAGACAAACAGTGTTCAGTCTCTGTCTGGGCTGGATGGCTTGATTCACAGAACTCTCTTTATGGAGAGATGGTGCTGGTGTCTCTTTTACATACGATGGCTTCTTATTTTTTTTAAGTGCCCTTTCTTTGGCATTCATGTCATGCCCTGTAGCCCTTAAGGAACGTTGAATGCTGTCTGGATTTCAGGCTTTTAGTTCTACTCTTCTGCTAGGGTGCAGTTACACTACTGAAATGCATCAGATTCTGGATCGGAGGGTTTTGAAATCATTTCAGAGTCATGTGTTAGTCGCATGGTTTTTGTGTCGCTGTGTGTGTCCTCCTGGGACAGCTTTTAATTTCATTTTAAGCTTAGTTTTCTATCTTTACCTTTCCAAGGCTCCTGCGCATTGCAATGTTTCTATAACCAGTGCCCCAAATCCATTGTCTTCTTGTTGCCTTATTATTATTATTATTTTATTAAATTCAATTTAATTCAGAAAGCCCCCATGGCACCGTGGTTAAACTGCAGTACTGCAGTCAAGCCTCTGCTCTTGACCCTGAGTTCAATCCTAACAGGTTAAGTTAGCGTGCTAAGGTTGACTCCGCCTTCCATCTTTGCAAGGTTGGTAAAATGATTACTTAGTTCCCTGGGGTGGGGGGAGTGTTCCTTGCATAATTAACTTAGAAACTGCCCAGAAAGTGCTCTAGCGCTAGGGGGCAATATATAAGTCAAAACAACAACAACAACAATTTGTATTATTTCGAACTGACATAGCGCTAGTTCAGCATTAAAAATGGTTTTCTTGCTAATGTTCCACCCAAATTGATCCATCAGTTATGAAATAAAGGAGTCGGTGATTTCAGTGCTGACTGTTTCCCATCGTTTCCTCATGTTCCAAGTCCCTGTGCCGCAGCGCAGTGTTGTGACACAAGGTGGTGTCATCCTCTGCAGTTACTTGTTTCTCCTTGGCTGAGAAGTGATGTTGAGGAAATTGTAAGTTTTCCCCGCCAGAGCTGCAGGTGGTACCCCCTCAGCAGTGCTATACCTGCATCCCCATCCGATCACAACGTTAAGCAGACTCTCTCACTCCCTTTTCCTCCTTCTGTTCATTTAGCTACTCAGTGCAGGGGGGCTCTGCATCCTTCTTCTTAAGAACTTCACAAATATGTGTTTTGCTTTCTCTTCCTGCGAAGGGAGCAGGGACAAAGCTGCCTCTGGGTGGGGCATGCCGTTCCCCCCAAACCAAGGACACGGAAGACCCCCAGCAACATCCACGGAGTCTGCCCTCAACTGATCCCAACCTTGTTGGAAGGGTTGCCAAGTTTGGCAACCTGTAGTTACAATACAAGTACACCAATGGAAAGCAGGGTAATCCGGCCAGTATGGGGAGCAAAAGGTGGAGTCTCAGAGAAGCAGCAGGAAATAGCCTGCACCTGGCAGTTTGAGAAGATAAAAAAGACTTTGCCTGACAAGAAGGAGGAGGTGGTGGAACAGACAAGAAGAACAGACAAGTGTCCAGGAGAGGAGGAGAATATCCTGGAAAAGAGGGATATTGACACCCTTTCCACCTGGAAAAGAGAAAAGGAGGAAGTAACAGGAAGAGGAGATGGTGGAGAGAGCTGAAGAGAGGAGAGAAAGACACACTAATCACCCATCTACAGAAAAAGACAAAAGCCATAAATACTGCACTCCCAAAGCCAACTACACCAGAGCACAGAGTGCTGTCCTCTGAAGATGCCGGCCACAGAGACTGGCGAAACATTAGGAAGAACAACCTTCAGAACACGGCCAAAGAGCCTGAAAAACCCACAACAACCATTAGAGGAGAGAAACCCTGGTAGATCAAACAGAAAGAAGGGAAGGGTCTCTCCAAGATGAAAAGGCCCTCACAGAACCCACAGAGATGAAGGGACGGGAAGACACACAACCTCAGGGAGCTGAGGGGAGAAGGGCTGAGATCCAGGAGGGAGATGTCTGGGGAGATGTCTAGCAGCCGTGGTGGACGGTTGGCTTTGGGGCAGAGGACACTCCAGTATAATGCAAATAATATGCTTTTTCCCTGAAGATTGCAAGCTCCCCGCCTTAACGAGTATTAATAAATGATACACTCCATCTGGGCTCTGGACTGCCTCACCTGAAATCAGATTTTCCTTGGTTTACCTTCAAGAAATCATCATCATCTTTCAGTGCAAAGACACACACACACAGCCAACAGATGGGTGAGGAAACACCTTGATAAACAAGGGAACTTGCATAAATATCACACCAGAAGCCCGGACGTCCCAGCTGTGTTTGATCACCACCAGCGAACGGCTTGTCACCTGCCGTGACGCTCCCTGCCACGGTCAACAGGCTTCTAGGCCAGCAAACTCTCTTCTCCTGCAACTGGAAGCCAAGGGTCTCAGTATCAGCCTCCGGCATATTAGAAGGAAAGGTGGTCCCAATTCAAACTCCGGATCACAACCATGGGAATGTATATCTGGCTTCGTAGCAGAGAGTTCCGGGCCATAGCTCCCGACACACTATTTTCCCTAGCACAGCAAACACAGTTTCCTAGCAGCGCTCCTGTATACATAGCCGCTCCTCAGGACAACAGCACTTATCGTAGAATATTGTCCTGGGTGGCTTTGTCATGCCCTTGCAGTTTCCTGGATGGGCACCATGGAACGTTGAGTTCCGATAACGCAGGTTGTCCCGTACAAAATATATATCTTACCACCGGAGCAATGGAGGGCCTTGTTGAAGGTTTTGTAATTCACACGATGGCACAGAAAGTGAAGGAGGACCATAGAACACGTCATGTGTGTGTGTGTGTGTGTGTGTGTGTGTGTGTGTGTGTGTGTTGCAGTCCAGGGGACTCTCAAGAGCCTCCTCCAGCACCACAATTCAAAAGCATCAGTTCTTCAGCGGTTAGCCTTCTTTATGGTCCAGCTCTCACTTCCATACATCGCTACTGGAAAAACCATAGCTTTGACTGTGCGGACTTTTGTCGGCAAGGTGATGTCTCTGCCTTTTAAGATGTTCTCTAGGTTTGTTGTCACTTTCCTCCCAAGAAGCAGGCGTCTTTTAATTTCGTGGCTGCTGTCCCCATCTGCAGTGATCATGGAGCCCAAGAAAGTGAAATCTGTCACTGCCTCCATATCTTCCCTTTCTATTTCCCAGGAGGTGATGGGACCAGTGGCCATGATCTTAGTTTTTTTGATGGGTTCTAGTCTGAGTCTAAATCTTTGCTGCCAAGTCATAAGCTCTAAATCTGAGTCCCTATTAAAAATAAGCTTCTTTTTTTCCCCACCCCTAAATAAAAGAGAGGGATGGGTGGTTTCTAAGTCATGAGTCGAGTAGGAGTAATTGGAAGCACACACACACATACACAAGTAGAATCTGAGTTGAATCACCAATGCAACTTAAGTCCAATTGACAGTGAATCTCACGACTCAAGTTCCCACCGTTGTAAATTTCTCTGCCATTTGCAAAACAAGGTCAATAACTTAGAAAACCGATGTTGGAGAGTGAACAAAAATTCTCGGGAGATCCCAGGGGAACAGGGAGCATGACTCATTTCTAAATAAACTGGACAAAACACAGCTTTCCTCGACCTGCAGCCTACCTATCAGGACCTAAAAAGACCTCGTGGGGCCTTGGACTACGAATAAGCAGCAAGCAAGAGACATCATTACGCCCTTCACATTTTTTGAAAAATGTTAAGTTTGCCAGATATTCAACAATGAAGCTTCAGTATAAGGTAAGGACTCCAGTATCCTCGTTTCAAGATATGTGCCCAGTCGCTGTCCAACATTGTACAGAATTGAAACCCTCTGGAAAGCTTTCCACTTCCCTGTTCCTGTGGACACAGAACGCCTGGCTGCAGATCTCCATCATCAACAGAATTCGAAACAGGCTCCAAGCCGTAAGGAAAACCAGTCTCCATCAACCTGTCCCCAGAAAAAGACAGACAGACATCAATTTGGCCTTGATAACTGAATAAGTGCCCAGGTTTGTCAGCTAGCAAAACCCTTGCATAAGCTCCATCAATCAGGCTGACTTACCTCAGCTCAGAGATAGACACGAGGTTGACACGAATCATCCTGAAACGCCCAGCTCTTATTAAAGATGGCAGGAACAAACGTGTGGGTGCCAAGATTTTCGGTACTTCGTTTACTAATTTGCCTTGTAAATCTCTGAGCTGGAGGCAGAAGCAAGGGGCACTCATGATAGCCTTGGGGTTTTTGACCTTCTTATAATTCTCAAATATGGCGGGCGTTTCTTCCGAATTCCAAACCTAACCAGGGTGATTTGGACAGCTCTGAGGGTGGCCAAGTTTGAAGCAAAACAAACCGGCTAATTTCTGGATGAGCAGAGGCCTGGAAACCAAGCCTTATTAGGAAAGACTGAAAGAACGGAGTATGTTTAGCCTCGAGAAAAGAAGATTAAGGGGAGATGGAATAGCACTTTGTAAATACAGTGGTGTTTCACTTAACAATGATAATCTGTTCCAGAACAATCATCGTTAAGCAAAAATATAGTAAGCGAAAATAAAAACCACATTGAAACGCATTGAGACCCATTCAATGTATTCCAATGGGGTAAAAACTCACCGTCCAGTGAAGATCCTCCATACAGTGGCCATTTTTGCTGCCTGTATAGTGAGGAATCCATCCCTAGAAAACAGCGGGGGGGGGGCATTTTGAAAGCCGGCAGCCATTTTGAAGCTGCCGATCAGCTGTTAAAAAACAATTGCGTGGATTCGTTGTAATGTGGGGCAATCGTTAAGCGAGGCACCACTGTACTTGAAAGGTAGAGTCATACAGAGGAGGGGCAGGATCTGTTCTCGATCACCCCAGAGTGGAGGACACGCAACAATAGGTTCAAGTTACAGGAAGCTAGATATCGGTCGAATATCTAGGAAAACGTCTTAACTGCTAGAACAGGACAGCCATGGAACCAATTATCCTGAGTGCTCCAATGCTGGAGGCCTTCAAGAGAAAGCTGGACAGCCATCTGTCAGGTCTACTTTGATTTGGGCTCCTGCACTGAGTAGGGGATATGGGACTCCGTGGCCTGAGAGGCGCTGTCCGAATCCATTATTCTGCGATTCCCAAAGTTCAATTTGCCTTTCAGAATGGAGTGGCCGCTAGAGTGCTGTTACAAGAACACATCGCAAAGAGTTGCCAGATTTCTATGAATTCCTCTGGCCTTTCGCTCCCATTTGGCACTCGGGGACTGTGCATTAATGGCTCCATTAGTGCTCCGTCCCCCACCCTTCGGTCAAACCGTGCAGTTTCCTCTCCTTCCATAAGTGCAAGGGCGCCTTTCCTTCTTTCACACCTTTTACCGTGAGCCGCAGTGGCATTCCATGCGGTCGGAGGATAGTGCTTGGTTGCCATGGGAATGCGCTGAGCTAATTTCACACTCTCCAGCCCAGGGTCTCGTTTTTGGCTGCTTTGGCTGCTTAACTGTTTCATACTCTGGGCGAGACCATTCCCCCTGATCACATCTCAGCCTTAATGGCCGTTCTCCCATTCCCCAAAAGACTGGCTTTCAATTTTGATAGGTTTATCTTTTTTTCTTGTTTTTACCATCTTTATTTACGTCCGTTATTGTTTGGTTTTAGCGGGTTATGCGCCCAGAATGGTGCCTTGCACTAATGGGGTGCTATATAAATAACATAACATAAAACAAATAATAGTCACTGTATTTGTATCCCACCTCCTTTTCTGCCACTTCAGACGGGAGCCTTCAGAACCCTTTAATGGTGAGGGGTTGCTTTTTAAGATAACAGCCTGCCTTTACCCATTTAGGGTAAATGCTGTACTGCAGCTAAAACTGTGCTCACGACCTGGGGTTCAAATCCCAGGTAGCCGGCTCAAGGTTGACTCAGCCTTCCATCCTTCCGAGGTCGGTAAAATGAGTACCCAGCTTGCTGGGGGGGGCAATGTGTAGCCTGTATAATTAAAAATTGTAAACCGCCCGGAGAGTGCTTGTAGCGCTATGGGGCGGTATATAAGTCCAATAAATAAATAAATAAATAAATAAATAAATAAATAAATAAATAAATAAATAAATAAATAAATAAATAAATAAATAAATAAATAAATAAATAAATAAATAGGGTGTATGTGTTTGTACTTCAGTTTTCACGGCTTAGGGGGCAACTACATTGAGCGTTTATCCCACAATTTTAGTCAGATCGGGGCCAGTTGAGGGCATGAGGTAAAGCTCAAAGTGGGAAAGGCTGTTGTAGAACTGTCTTTTATGACCAGGGAATTGTCTTCTACTTGTTGTTGAGGTTTAAATTTGCTTCGATCTGGTTGATATTGTTTTTGCCCACTTTCTGCCAGTACGATTGCCTGATTCTATGCAAAGGGGGGGGGGGGTTCATGGGGGTGTTAGTTCCTCTCAGCCTAGTGCCCCTGGTCTCCACACAATTTCTTTTTAAGTTTTAACTCCGCGCTGGAATTAAGTTTTTCTAGAGCACTTAGGAGAACCGGATAAACAAAAAAGAGAGAAGCGGAAATGGCCAGTTAGCACCTTGTCGGCACCTTAAGGCGCCTTATGCTGTTGGAGTTTTGTGCGGGCTGAGTTCCCTGGTTCTGCCCTGCTGACTCCTGCAAATTGTGGTCTGGATGGCTACCGCGATTCCCCCAGGGAACTGCAAATATATAGTGGATCACACCTTATTTTCCCCACTGTACAGGTTGTACCAAGAGACCCACCATCCTGACATTCTGCATTCTGTTATTTTAATGGAGCATAAAAGCTTGACATGTATTGCTCTCTCCCGAGCCCTGCTGATCTCTGGCTTGCTGTTGTGGAATCCAGAGTCTACCGTATTGCTTCAGACGGGGCTTTCCACTCAAGCAAGCGTTGCTAGATTTATCCCTTGTTTGTTTGGTTGCCAGGAAGGAACCATGCATGGAATTGACTGCTCCACAGTCATTTGACAGCAGCGTCCTAGCCATTATTCCCATCTTTATGTGCTAGTGCCATGTATTCATTCTGGATAGCTCAGGGGTTTAGGCGTCTGGCTGTGGAGCCAGAAGTTGGGAATTCAATTCCCCCACTGGGCTTTCTTGACAGGGGCTGGACCCAAGGAGGCGCAGGGCCCTTTCCAGCTCTGCAGTTCTAAAATGATAATGATGATTATTATCATCATCATCTATTCTGACTCTGTCCACTCCAAAGCCACACTGGAGTGTGTGCCTTCGTTTGAGGTCTCACAGCATTTGTTCTAGATCTGTGCCTCTTGTGTTGGACCTACAAGGTGCCCCACACTCAGTTTGTAGGTTGTGAGGTAATGGAAGGATGGAAGGCTGAGTTGACCTTGAGCCAACTATGTGAGCCTGTCCGGATCGAACTCAGGTGGGGAGCAGAGGTTTGACTGCAGTACGGCAGTTTAACCACTGCGCCTGTGAGCTGCTAGTCCCACAATTAAGCAGGTAGAGCAGTTAAAAAGAAACAACTGATCTTTACTAATCAAGTGATGCTCAACATAGGCACGGCTAAATCCTAATTCCAACTAGAGGGACATTCACCTTAGAAAGCACATGGAAGAGGAGATGTGGTAGGAGTGAGGAAAAGAAGGATGTGAAACTGACAAGCAGAGATCCTGAGAATATCAGCCTAACAACAGACCCAGTGCAGGAGACAAGAGGTCAGGGATTTAAAACATAGAGAGGACCTCTGGTTTCCGTCTTCCCAAATGCCATTTGGGGGTCATCTGAGTGGACAGATGCTAGGAGCATGAGAAAACCCCAGAAACGAACTCCATTTTTAATCAGTTAACCATAACTCATACAAGCATAAAGCAATCATCATGGTGGTTTTACAACTTGTTGTCTCTTTATTTATTGCTTTCAGCTGTTCTGGTTTCTTTTTCCCAAGATCGATTGTTTAAGTTTGAAGGGAAGGGTGGATTTGATGGCCGGTCCTGCCCAGAAGTGCAGTGATAGAGTGAAGCCTCTGCTCACAATCTGAGCTTGATCCTGGTGGATTCGGGCAGCCGGCTCAAGGTCGATTCAGTCTTCTACCCTTCCCAGGTCAATAAAACGAGTACCCAGCTTGCTGGGGAGAAAGTTCTTGTTTACATAATTATGTTGTAAACTACCTAGAGAGTGGTTGTTGTGGGTTTTTCGGGCTCTTTGGCCGTGTTCTGAAGGTTGTTCTTCCTAACGTTTCGCCAGTCTCTGTGGCCGGCATCTTCAGAGGACAGCACTCTGTGTTCGAGATAAATCAACTGAATTCACAATACATGAGCACAGAGTGCTGTCCTCTGAAGATGCCGGCCATAGAGACTGGCGAAACGTTAGGAAGAACAACCTTCAGAACACGGCCAAAGAGCCCGAAAAACCCACAACAACCATTAGATCCCGGCCGTGAAAGCCTTCGTGAATACCTAGAGAGTGTCTGGAAGTTGAGTCATGGCAACTGGACGTCTTTCATATTAGCTTGAAAGGTTTCACTACTCATCCAAGTAGCTTCTTTACTCACTGAAGAAGCTAGTTGGATGAACTGCAAAATGTTTCAACCTAATACGAAAGAAGTCCAGTTGCCATAACTCAGTTTTTAGATGATCTCACCCGGATGACTGAGAATCTTCACAGATACCCAGAGAGTGCTTTAGCAGTATGTAAGTCAAACAATATCATCCTCAACAACAACAACATGAATGTTCTGCTTGGAGTTGCTACTGGAATGCTATTCCCGGGAGTGATGTACAGTTTCCAGAATCAGTCTCGTCTAGTCAAACGTGTATTGTGAATTCAGTTGATTTATCCTACTTGGATGTTGTTATCCCAACTCGTTCTGTTCAGTTCCTGCTGGTTTAGAGGCATCAGAAGAGCAATGAAGCAGTAATAATTGATGGAAGTGATATCTAAAATATTCTTCTGATGTGAATCCTTCACATCCCACTAATTTTGGCATTGGTTTTTATTAACAATTCTGCCCATTCTGGACCATTCCATTCCCTTCTGGCTCCTACCCAGTCCCTAAAAGTGGGAGAGAAGATTAGTGATTTATTTATTGGCCATGTGTCTATTCCTCCCAGTAACAGCACCCTTGAGATCCTTTTTTTATGGCCCCCAGTTCTGTAGAAAAGGAGGAAATATGGTGTTCAAAGGAAAGGAAGATTAATGCATTTATCACGTTTATTCTTCCCAGTAGTAACTCCCTTGAGGTGGTTTTTATTTGGCCTCCAGTTCTGTAGAAAAGGAATCCTACTTTTCCAAACACAAATTTCCAGGGGGCAAGAGAGAACAGAAACCTGCAGCTTGACACAGAAAGTGCTGAGAAGGGTGATGGGATTCTAAGAACCCAATGGAAAAAAAAATGAAACTGATGGATAGGAATTGAGCAGGGGGTTGGAGTTAATGCCTATATAGGCCTTCTTACTCTATTATTCTAGTTTTAACCTAGACCTTATTCATTGGGTCTCCAGAGGTCAAGGAAGAGAGCTGAAAGAGCTGAAATTTGGGACATACAGTAGTTAAAAAACAATGCATAGTCCATTGACACTGCCAGAATACAAAAGATCTCCGATATTTTCCATTGGGACTCTTGTTTTATGTCCTGTTGATAGTGAATGTCTTCAGATGCTATGGGATGGCTTGCTCAATTGTTTAGATGGACTGCAGAAGTTTTAGAGTTTCTTTTTTGTTGAAGTTCTGCTGGTGTTGTGGATTTCAATGGCTTCCCTGTGTAGTCTAACATAATGATTGCTGGTGTTGTCCAGTACTTCTGTGTTTTGAAATTGAATTTCATGTCCAGCCTGTTTCAGGGCATGTTCAGCTACTGCCGATTTTTCCTGTTGTTTTTGTCTGCAGTGTCTCTCATATTCTTTGATTCTGGTGTGGATGCTGCGTTTTGTGGTCCCAATATATACCTGGCCACAACTGCAAGGTATCCGGTATACTCTTGCAGTGGTGAGGGGGTCCCTTTTTGTCCTTTGCTGACCGTAACATTTGTTGTATTTTTGTGGTGGGCCTGAATACTGTTTGTAGGTTGGGTTTTTCAAAAGTTTCCACATGCAGTCCGTGACCCCTCTCTCCCAATTGTTTTTTTTTTAAACTCAAGCTAACTGTTTCATTTTCTCACACACATCCACCAGAGACCATCAAATGAGAACAGAACTGTTGTTATTATTATTTGTATCCTGTTTTATCATTTCTTCCCAACCACGGCGCCTTAGGATTTCCTTGTGGGCTACAGTTCCAGTTAATGCTTCTGCCCTTTGCTCTGTAAATGGCCATTATCCTCCAAGTGTATTATGCGGTCTCATTTTCCCTTGGTAGCATCTGCTAATTGAATTGTAGCACCATGAGATCTCTAGCTAAGAGAGGGAGGAAATGTCTTCACATATCAAAACAGCCTTTCCAAGGCAGAAGATGTTTTCTCCTTATGGTTTTGGAGTGAAAATATGTTTGACTCTCTCATGACAAAGAATTAAGCTTCATATTCATCCCAAACCATGAGGAGGTTGGTTCTTCCAAATCTCCTTTCCTCCATCCCCCAAACTCTTGCCTGTGGACAAAGGACGAATCGTAGACAGAAAATGGAGACCCAACCAGGAATGTTTCTTGGTTGACTTGAGATTATAGACCTTACACCAATACAGCCACTCGTCCACTTTCATTGCCTTTTCTGATTGGTAGCAGATTGACTTCCCAAAGCTGAGACTGTGTGTTGGATTCCACTTTGCATGATCACCAGGCAGTATTGCATGACCATGGTGCCTGGGGACAATAGTTATACAGTAGCCCAGTGGCTGAAATCCTGAATCCGTTGAATGAATAGGGACTTGGTGAGTCAATTCTTCCATAAATCCCATTGATTCAACAAGCTTACTCTAGCTAGGACTGCCTACACTAAATCAAGCCGCAATTAGAGTAGGCCCATTTGAATCAATGGGACTTATGAAGGAGTTGGCATACCACAACCTCATTGATTCAATGGGCCTACTCTAGCACAATTTACTATATAAACAACAGGTTTCCCATGGTCTTTGGGCAGCACTCTGTGATCATGGTGCCTGGGGACAATAGTTACACGGTTATCTGGTGGCTGAAATCCTGAATCCATTGAATCAATGATCACTCGGTGAATCAGTTGTTCCATAAATTCTACTGATTCAATGCGTCTACTCTAGCACAAGTTACTAGTAAGCAATAGGATTCCAGTGGTTCCCAACCTTGAGTCCCCAGATATTCTTGGACTGTAGCTCCCAAACGTCTTCACTACTAGCTGTGCTGGCCTGGATTTTTGGGAGCTGTAGTCCAAGAACATCTGGGCACCCAAGTCTGGGAAGCACTGACCTAGATAGCTCCAGGCTGAAAAAGAATTCCCTTGATTTTACCTAGTGCTCTAATAAATACACCATACTACGTTTGTCCGTAGCCAAGAATAGTGCAACGCGGAGACAATTAAATGAACTATTACTGGTCACAGTTTCTCAGGAACAGCAGGATTTGATTATAGTACTATCTATTATGGAAAAAAAAGATTAAAGAAGGAGTTTTTTTTCTCTTGCAGCAAATGGAGATTCTTCACGTACGTCTCTGGATTTATGCCCCTTCTGTAAACAGAATATAAATATGCTCTCGTGCACAGCTTCTGTTCCCACAGTCAACGCATGAAGATGCGAGTGGTTGTTGACCCAAATTTAATATGTAGAGAGGGAAGATAAGGGGTTACGTTTTCTCTGATTTCCTACTCAGATGCGATTACACGAGAGTCATTCTTTTGGTGCAGAGAAAATGGCTTCTAGAATTCTTTCTCCCTAACATATGTGTAGCTGGCTGGATAGCTCGGTCGTTTAGGTCTCTGGCTGGAGAAACAGAGGTTGGGAGTTTGATCTCTCACTGTGCCTCCAGGGAGAAGAGCCAGCCTGTGTAGCCTTGGGCAAGCTGCACAGTCCCAGGTTTCCCCCAGAAGAAAGTAATGGTGAACCACTTCTGAGTATACTCTAGCTGGAAAACTCTGAAAAAAGAATCGCCATAATTCAGAATTGCCTTGATGGCACATTATTAATACATGTGTACTGGGACTGATATGGAGGCCAATTAGGGCACTGGAATTTATCCCATTGATTGCCACCGCCATCTGATTCAATCTGTGCCACAAATCAACTCGGAGCTGAGTTGATTTGTAAACCATCCTCTTCTCCCCCAATTCGCCAGGCAGATCATAGATATTACAAATCAACATATACATATCAGATCAATAATAAACATTGTGTGCTGTCAAGTCAATTCCAATTTATAGCAAACCTTTCCAGGATTTTCTAGGTAGAGAATACCATTTCCTCCCACTACGGGGCATCCCTGGGGCTGTGGAGCTGGCCCAAGGCTACACAGGCTGGCTTTTCCCTTGGAAGGCGCAGTGAGGAATCAAACTCCCAACCTCTGGCTCCTTGAACTACATCTTTGCTACATAGGATCAGAGGAAATTATAACAATGTCTGATAGACTGAGGTAAACAGAACATCGCTCATTAATTTTTTGCTATTTACTTTTTTTGGGGGGGGAGGACTCCATCTTGGGAATTAGTGCAAAAAATTTAATGAGTGATGTTCTCTTTAGAACATTGAGATAAGTGATGACCACAAATCCCTCTTGTAAACACTGACAAGTGATGGGAACAAACTGATTTATACATTTATAAGTTTTGAAATTACTCTGCTTACACCTCAGTAACTGAATTGCTTCCGTTAACTCAGTTTATCAGAAATTGTTCTAGGGAATTAGACAAGAGGAACTGTGTTAAAGGTGAAGAAGGAAACGATCAAACCAAGACTGAACTTTTCTCGAGGAACTCCCTCCCTCCGTCTCTCTCTTCCTTCCCTCATTTTCTCCTCAGGGAGCACCAAATAATATTTCGGGGTCTCTTTCCTCAACTGTATCTCCAGAAGATCCCTGCAAAGCCAAGCTGTTGCTCAAGTCGCCTGAGGCAGAGTGAGAACTAGAAACTGGATTTTCCAACTCCCTGTCTGGCATTCTAAAAAAAATCCACCCCACTGTGCTTTCCAAACTTTCTTCTATCTATTTATATCAGTGACGTCAAAAGACACTGAAATTTTCCATTTTCCACAACCATTATCATTTGATGGAGTGCGGGAGATGGAGTTTCGTTTTGTTTCACTTTTTTAGGCCCACTGCGTTAAGAGTGCCTAATAAAATATATTTTGGGGAAAAGTCATGAAAAGGGCTCAAGAGCAAACAAGGCTTTGGGAGTCAACCAACATACCAGTGAGATGGCTCATGAGACAATGAACCCCCCTGCTGATCTTCTTGGCATTTCTCAATGCCAGCGATCCATTTGGTTTCCCAAGGTGCACATCTGAGATGTTTCTCGAAAGACGCACTTCCTGACGTTGTCTCCCTTATTGTCTGTTTCAAGTGTTTAGCTGTTAAACTTCCTGTAACATTGAAATAATAAGCAGAATTATTCAGGCACCGTGCTTTGCCATCTCTAAGGCAACAGAGCAATTTTATAATGCAGCTTGGGTCTGACTTTAAAGCAAACAACCAAGTATCCAAGCAAACAACTGAGCAAGCAAGCAAGCAGCCAGCCAGCCAGCCAGCCAGTGTTTGTGGTGCTGGAAGAGGCTCTTGAGAGTCCCCCGGACTGCAAGGAGAACAAACCTGTCCGTTCTGAAGGAAATCAACCCAACTGGAAGGACAGATCCTGAAGCTGAGGCTCCAATACTTTGGCCATCTCATGAGAAGAGAAGACTCCCTGGAAAAGACCCAGATGTTGGGAAAGAGTGAAGGCAAGAGGAGAAGGGGACGAAAGAGGATGAGATGGTTGGACAGGGTCACCGAAGCGATCAAAATGAATTTGACCCAATTCCGGGAGGTAGTGGAAGACAGGAGGGCCTGGCGTGCTCTGGTCCATGGGGTCACAAAGAGTTGGACACGACTTAACAACTAAACGACAAATCAGTAAAAGCCAACCTATTGAACACATGACCCAAAATTGGGGATGCTGCCCCATCCTGCTGCATGTTACTTATGAGTTGGTTCCAAATGGTTGTGTATAGTTAATACAACTAAGAAGCTAAAAATGCATATCTAAACATTCCCCTTGGCACTGGGACTTTTCCATTGTATGACAGATCTGTAAGCCACAGAAGGGCCGAATATTTCAGCCTTACCAGTTTAGTTTAAAACTGTAAGAGCAAGTTGAGTTGCACTGTAGTTAAACTAACCAAAGAAGAGGGTAAATGTCAAGTGGAACTGGGGATTTTGGCTTCACCTGCTTTTCTCTTAAGTGACCACTTGTAAATTTTTTATTTATTTATATGTTATTTATACGAGAGCTTTCTCCCCATAGGAAAGATTGCTGTTCTTAGGTCACTTCCCTTTTCCTTAAGGAAACCGCTGAAAGAGATATTTTCTACAAAAATAAATGCTCTTGGCCCAAACATACTCTATCCAACAGGTGAGAAAACCAGATATATTGTGTTATTCCTGGTTATGCTATATGGATATGAACGGTAGACAGGGAAGAAAGCTAATGGCATAAAAGAGTTTAATTGAAAACATGTAGAAGAGTTTTACAGATACTGTAGATCAGTGGCTCCCAACCTTGGGTCCCCAGGTGTTCTTGGACTACAGCTCCCACAAATTTAGACCAGCACAGCTGGTGCTGAAGGCTTCTGGGAGTTACAGTCCAAGAACATCTGTTTGGAACCAGATGTTAGGAACCACTGTCATAGACCATTGGAAAGACAAATAAATGGGTGTTACATCAGATAAGAGCTGGTTGGATAGCTCAGTGGTTTAGATATCTGGCTGCAGAGCCAGAGGTTGGGAGTTCGATTCCCCACTTGCGCCTCCTGGGAGAAGAGCCAGCCTGGGTGGCCTTGGGCCAGCTGCACATTCCCAAGGGTGCCCCTAGAGGATGAGAAGGGTAATGCACTTCTGATCATTCTCTACCTGGAAAACTCTGAAAAGAGCCATCGTAAGTGAGAACTGACTTAATGGCATACTATTATTATTTTAAGGCAAGGGCCAGGTTCCTTAAGAGCGTTTATATTCAAGATACTACTAAGAAACCAGTTTTATTTAAGTCACAAAATGGGGACAGGAAAAATCTTTTTTTTTTAAGATGCAACCGATCAGGAAGTTTATAGCTAACCTATATATTTATCAAGTTTTAAAATCTTCCTGTTTTGCATTTTCGCTCATCTCTTGCTCTGATGGTTTTGAAACTGTGAAAGATAGGGTGGGTGACCTGCTTGTCTGGGGACCGGGAGGGGAAATGGCTGTGTCACCTCCTGGATGCTATGCAAAATTGTGTGGCCAGAAAAAATGCAGACTGGCTGAAATCTAGTAGTCATTTGCAGCTAGAGCAGGCCCATTCGTTGGGCACAATTTGGTGAGTCAACACAAAATTCGGTGGCCTGATTGGAAAGGTGTGTAAGAGAAAAAGACACACCCCACCTAGAGGCGGGAATAGGATGTGCAAGGAGAACCTTGTGTTTGATCGCCATGCTTATTCGCATAGAGTATTTGCATATTGTACAGAGTTGTGAAATTTTATCATAACTGCTTAGATATATTAAAGGGCAAAATAAGGTTGGGTTTCTTGTGTCGCTGAGTCAACATGTTTACTCTGTTAAGAGTGTGACCTGTACACTACATGGGTCATGTAGCTGAGCAGAGATGGGGGGGAACCCCCTCTGTTTCTTGTCCCTGTTCTTAAGAACAGAGGAGACTAGGCTGAAATAAAGGATTTCCTTGCTTTCCAGCTAAAACTACTCTTCTGAGTGATTCTGCATTTGAACTTACACTTGGCTCAACAACCTTTCTTAAGAGCTGAAGGGCCTCTTCCTGGAATTCTTTTCTGATGCACACCCTGGTTGTGGCATCTTTTCTGGCGCACCTGGGGGCTGCTCGGACCTGCCCACCCCATTTGTGTGTCTCTGCTGCTTCCTACGGATGAAGATGTTTGAGACTCGAAAGGGCAACAATGAAGGAATTAGAAGAGAGCCTCAAGTGTACGGAGGTGTCCCTGAAGACCAAGACCGTCCACACTCTTGTATTTGCAATCACCATGCATGGGTGTGAAAGATGACAGGGGGAAAAATATTGATTTGTTTGACATGTAATGCTGGAGGAGAGCTTAGCGGATACCCTGGACAGCCAGAAAGACAAACCAGTGGGTCCTAGATCAAATCAAGCCTGAATGATCTCTAGAGGCACAAATGTGGGAACTGAGGATGTCCTGCTTTGGACACATCTTGAGAAAGCAGAATTCTCTGGAAAAGACAATGATGCTGGGAAAAGTGGAAAACAGGAGGAAAAGAGGAAGGCCAAAGGAGCAATGGATCGACTCCCTAAAGAAAGCCATAGGCTTGAGTTTGAAAGAACTGAGCAGAGCTGTTGATGACAGGAGATGGCTCATTCATAGAGTCACCCTATGTCTGAGCAACAATAGCAACGAAGGCAAAAGCCGGCTACCTCCTTGAGATAATTCAGAATAAAGACACGAAGCTTCCTCATCCTTTTGAGACAAAGTCTTGTGTCTTAGACTTTCCTTGGGGGGTGAAGGAAAGACAATGACTCCCACCCCCACCCTGGAGGCCTCAAATCAAAACTAGGCAATCAAATACCCATAGACATTGATTGAACCCAGCCGTGGGTGCAGGCTGATGGGTTATGCTCTTCTACTACCAGATTTGAACCAGCACTCTGTAGTAAAGTTTTGGGCATCATCTGTCCATCACTTCCTTTCAATAGCCAGGAAATAACACAAACAACTGTTGAAAGAAGCTGACTATTAAAATGCGGTTAATAAAGTTAAGGAGGCATTTTCCACATCTTAGACTTCCTGCCATCTTTTTTTGAGTTTTTGTAATGGAATAAAATTTCCAGGAAATGAAACAATGTCTGTTCCAAAGGAGCTTCCTGCCCCATCCATGTTGTTTTTCCTTTTTAATTGGCTGTCAGCTTTCAGAGTGGCCTTTTCTTTATTCGCGCAGTTTAAAATGACCATATGAAATATAGTAAAAAAAATTTAAAAACAAATTTAAATTTTAATCTAGTTAGACTAATTTTGATCAGATGCAGGTTACTTCAATAGCATTATCTAGGTCCAGCCATTTGCTGGATCTTCTTTCGTGCCCATGAAGGTGCGTAAATTGCATGCACATAAATGTTGCATGGATTGAATTTCTCCACAGTCACAGAAAAGTTGTCCTGTATCCAAGTAGCCCCCTTTTAACTGATTATTCTTTGACCTTCCTACTTTTCTTTGAAGTCTGTAAAGTGATGGTCCAGCTAGAATCCCATCCTGGTGGGAGACACTCTTCAGCATTCAGCAGTATGTGTTGTTTTTGCTCTCTATAAGTTTAGCCTGGCCTCTTCTGCTTTTTCTGTTTAGAGCTTGAGAAGTGTGGAGAAAGAGAGTTGTCCTTGATTTCAGTCCTGGCCTATGGGTACTGTCACTCCGATTCAGCACTCACCTCTACAGTAGACCTTTGCACTAACACAACCTTACAATTAAATAATAATAATGCAAAGGAAACAAAACACACAGTAATCAGGTTGATACTGTAAACTCTAAAAGGTATATTTACATTGCTCAAAGAAAGTATGTTACTGGAAAAACTTGTCCCGTCCGTGAGGGACAGTGTATAATAAGTCAACAAGGCACTGATCTCTATCAATCAGCATTCACCGTCATGCCCGGCTGCATCGACCCAGTTATACATGTTACAGAAACTTGACCCATCAACAAAGACGGATGCTTCTTTTCTTGCAGACCCAGAAGCAAGACTTGACCTGCAGAGCTAACGAGATCCTGTTATCGATATTTGGCTCGGCGATCCACGTCCACGGCTCCAGTAAGCTATAGATCAAGCCTGTGTCAATTCATCATAGAATGAATGGCAGACTCCCCCACCGATTCCCATTCAAACGTTAACTTTGCAGCTGCCACGCAGGGCCCCAATACTGTTTCCTTATCAGATTTACAAATAATTTCACCTTCAACTTGTTTAGAGCTGCACGCATGGGTTTACAACCCTATTCTATCAGCTCCCTGATTTGGCTGCTTTCGGGACTGCCTCGTGGCCTCACCCTGCCGGACAAGGGTCTCTTCAAATTGAGAGAGGCCATGCATTACCGCCTGCCTCCAGGCTGAACGCTCAGATGTCCACATTTCCCATCTGTTGAGGTCCATTCCTAAGACCTTCAGATCCCACTTGCAGATATCCTTGTATTGCAGCTGTGGTCTCCCTCTGGGGCAATTTCCCTGCACCATTTCTCCATATAGGAGATCTTTTGGAATCTGACCGTCAGCCATTCTCACGATGTGCCCGAGCCAACGTAGACGTCGCTGTTTCAGTAAAGTATACATGCTAAAAATTCCAGCTTGTTCTAGGACTACTTTATTTGGAACTTTGTCCTGCCAGATGATACCAAAAAATGCGTCGGAGACCACACATATGGAACATGTCCAGCTTCCTCTCCTGCCATGCACAAAGGGTCCAGAACTCACTGCAGTACAGGAGTGTGCTTTGGACACAGGCTCTGTAGACCTCACAGTCCTGTAAACAGTTCTCAGTCCTAAATTTGGAGTGGAAAGAGGAAGAACAGCATCTAGTATGTATGGACACAGCTCTATGAACTAAATGCAGAATGAATTGTCTCTCTGCAGAATAAATTGTCTCTCTGCCCTGTGTCCATTCTTACACTGGTTGTGAGATCAATGGCACAATGGGAAGCCTGCTAGAGTATGGGAGTGTTTACACAACTGCCTTCTGCTTCGCATTTAGGCACGAGGGTACTGGCGTATGTGCCAAAGACATTGTGTTGAATGAGTGTGCCAACAGAAATAATTCAGAGCTGACAAAGAGAGCAGATTGTATCTTGGGCAACAGGAAATTCTAAGAATGTGGCCATAATATACGTGCACGTCTTTTAACATGAAAATAAAACAAGATCGCGCATGTAACATCCTATTCTAGTACTGTGTGGATCACTGCCAGTTAAGTCTCTTGGGGTAAAAGACTTTCTAATTAGCAGAAGGCCTGACCCTGGCTTCATCTGCTACCCCATCGGGCGTCCCTGTTCTCTCTAAGTTTATCTGGAAGTCTCACCGTAATTGAAAGGAAAAGGACTTTTCCCTGGCAGGAGTGCATGTTGCCATATGACTTATCTCTGCTGTCAGTTCCAGTATCTGGCTTTGTACACGGCTTGGTCTTGATGGGTAGTTAAGAGCCATTAATTTTACAAAAAGTCCTGCTGAAATGTGAATACACCGTTTGTTGATACGGATCAAGACAATCGCTTGCATTCTTGGATTGTCTTGGTGTGTGTGTGTCTATGTGTGGATTGTCATGCCCAACAATTTGTTTGCCACATGTATCGCTGCACCACCTGGCCCCTGATCACTTCATTCCCTCTATTACATGTCTCCCCACTATTTTCCATCCACGCGCATACCAATAACCCTCTTTCTGAGAACTACTGGTCTACTCTACATGGTGATTCAAGCATGCATCAGCAGCTGCTGTGTGTCGGTTAGATGTGGGCATATATATTCATGTGCTGGAGAACAAGCCATGTTTTCCCCTCTGAGCAAGCCCTCCTGGCAACACACAGACACTCTTCCTTAGCTTCTGTGGTAGCTGTAGCTCCATCAAGCTACAGAAATGTGTGAGCCAGCAGCCTGTTTTTTTGCTCCCTCCAAACCAACCTGCTTGTCCTAGTGAAGGACATTGTCTGGTTGTCAGTGTGTGTGTGTCTTTTCACGCCCTGGCTTTGCGTCTGTCGTAACACAATCATGTGCAGGATTTTTCTGTTGAAACCCCTGCCAGCGTCCTGGCTTGAAGATGACAGCCTAATGTCTTAACACCACAAGCTATCGTTGAGCGTGCTCTGCTAGTGAAAGAGACACACGCGGAGGGGGTAAGCCTTGAACACACTCCGCCTGCTATATTATAAAGTGGAACCTTCAGTGGAAAGTAAACTTGATTAAGCAACCAGCTTGCCGTGGCATGCTCTCTGCTTTTTAAAATTTATTTATTTTAAGGCTGAGGCACACTTAGCCCCTCCCTAGCTTGAGAAATAAGGGAGGGACTTTCGTGGGTTTTCTTTAAAAGAGCCCACAGCCCCTGGCAGCTGCTGAGCAGAGAGCGCACAGACTTTGAATCCAGTTGACATACTCTAGGCACCGCATTGCTGAAGTATTTCCTCCCTCCCACCCCTTGCAAATGCTTTTCAGAGGTTCTGTGTACTTCTTCATCGGCATCCTCTCAAAACCAGGAGCCATGCTTCCTTCTTGCTCAAGCGGGGGCATGCTCTTCCTTGAATAGAAACTTTTTTCTTCTTAAATTCAAGCAACAGTCTGCGTACATCACAGAACACCAGCCTCGTCAACTTGGCTTGAAAATGTTAAGAAACCTCTAAGAAGCTCAGAAAAAAAACACTCCTAAGGGTCACAGGTAAGTCCATTCCCAAACCAAGCCTCTTTACGTTAACAAGTCTTTGTGCAGCCTTTGATTGTCTTCACAGGTGGGAAATATTTGCGGAGTGGTCCTGTAGTTCTGTGTGTGGTGTTTTTTTTTTAAGTATAGACAAGACTAAAGCATCTGTGCTGTCAGACAGATAATGATCAGAATTTGCAATACCGAGTGGAAGAAGCAGAAGGTTGGAAATTTGTTCCTGTTAAAGATTGAAATATTCCCAACTGTGCTGTTTCAGCTTGCTCTAAGCTGGTTGCTGCTCTCATCTCTGGGTTAGCAGAGGAAGAACAGTGTGTTGCCGAGTCAAGTATTCATGATCGATCAGGAGGAAGACAGACAATTTAATTCAATCACAGGCCAAGCACTAAATCTTGAATCTTTCCTGAACAAGGTGGGTACCTTGCGTGCCCCCTTCTTGATAGCTGAACATTTGTGATATATCCTGCAACTGCACTTGTTCAATAACTCCACATTTTTAGGGTTGCTGGTTGTCTACTCTTTTGTGATGTAAATCTTTGGTTGATAGTCCATGAAGGTTGATTGGCACGGCCTCCATGGAATCAAAGATTAGGAAACGATCTTCTCAACCCCAGTGTGTTGTCGTCTCCCAAGTGCCACCTGGTACAAAAGTCCTTCTTGAGAAGAAGGTGGGGAAAGTAATGCTTTCCAGATATTGTGAGTCTGCAACTCTGAACCTTGCTCGCTGTTGATTATGTTGGCTAGGATTGATGGGAGCTATAGCCCTTCAATGTGTAGAAGGCTACATTTTTTGCCCATCTACAGCTCCAGTATTGGACTGGATCTTGAGATGTCCACATGGAGCTATGAAACACATGCAGGAATCCAGATGATAGCTGAATATCAAAAAAAAAAATTCTTAACTCCTAGAGCAGTACAATGGAAATCATTGCCTTGGGAGGTGGTGAGCGTTCCAATGCTGGAAGCATTGAAGAGAAAATTGGACAGCCATCTGTCAGAACTGCTTTGATTTGGATTCCTGCCTTGAGCAGAGGATTGGATTTGATAGCCTTACGAACCCCTTCCAACTCCATGTCTCTATTATTCTAAGGTCAGTTGCATTTCATCAGTCCCACTTGTTCCACCAGGATATGTGGTAAAGTGAGTCCTGGGTTATGATCTTTATGAAAAAGACCCATTTATGATGCCTTAAAACTCTGGAAGTGGGGATACAACAACAACAATAAAAACTTTAGAACAGCAGAGCTGGGAGGAACCCTATGTTTTCCTTGATGTTTCTTTTCAAAGTCGTGCTATAAGCTAAACAGTCCCAGAACACCCCCAGAAGAAGGGGTAAACCATTTTGATGTTGCTCTATCTAAAACACCAATAATTATAAACCCCGTGTGTTGTAGTGGATAGAGTGACGGACCCTATGGATCATGGGCTCCGGTTTCTGTCAAGGAGGCCCAGTGAGGAATTGAGTTCCCAACCTCCAGCTCTGCAGGCAGAGACATAGACAAAGGAGCTATCCAGCAGTTCATTGATGTGATAAAGAATAAGACTGAGGGTTGGTCGTCTCTAGGCTTGGGAATGAGCGACGCACAGAATTTGTCGAAATGGACTCTTCTCTTGCTGGCCAGGAAAAGGTAGACAGTACCCTTTTCTAGACCTACTGCGGAACTGCACAAAAGTGGGCTTACAATTGAGTGTGTGGTTCATGCAACTCACACCCTACATAGCTTGGGTCAAGGCTATCTGAAGGACTAAGTTGTCCCACATAATCCTCCTTTGTGTCTGAGATCTTCCGGGGAGGGCCTTCTCTCAGTCCTGCCACCCTTGTAGGCATGTTGGGCAAGGACTCAAGAGTCCAGATCTATGAATTCCGTCTCACATGAGGTTCAATAGACCCCTTCCTTCTTCTCCTTCTATTGCCGGTGAAAGCCCTTCCTTTTAAAACTGGCTTATGATTCATGAACTCTGGAGTTAAGTTTTCAGTGGGGTGTACAGCATATTCTGTTTTTCTAAGAAAACCGGAAGCCTTCAAATTCCATTTTGCTTGTGTGATATACATATACCAGATCTATGTCATGGTGGCTGTTGACTTCCACCATCAACATGCCTAGGCTATGACAAATAGCCATAGTTTGACACACAATTCAACATTAGGTGGTCCCCAACCTTGGGCCTCCAGATATTCTTGGACTACAACTTCCAGAAGCTTTCACCACTACCTCTGCTGGCCAGGATTTCTGGGAGTTGAAGTCCAAGAACATCTGGAGACCCAAGGTTGGGGACCACTGCTCTAGACAGAAGATTGGTTCCCAGCCTTGGATCCCCAGATGTTCTTGGACTACAACTCCTATAAATCCTAGCCAACACAGCAAGGGGTGAAGGCTTCTGGGAGTTGCAGTCCAAGAACATCTGGGGACCCAAGGTTGGGAACCACGGATGGCGGGTTGACAGGGGTCAAGAAGGAGAAGCCATGTTCTCTCTCACACTTACCCAGTGTTTTTTTTCCACTTCCAGTCATTTACTGGCTAGAAAACAGCACTATATCACTCCAGTCTTCACAGCCTCACAGACTGAGAAATTAGGTCAAATATTTTGAGCGCGCACAGTGGCTGGGTGTGCTAAGAACATTCCTCTTTCATCCTTTTCAATCACAGAGGCAGGAAGACGATTATCCAAGAGGACCTGCTCCTGCTAATTCCCATATATGGTTCTAATTCAACTCTGCAAATCCATTTAGGATCATGGCATGTGGATCAAACAGGGATGTCGCCCCTAACCAACAGCGTTTTTCTTCCAGATTTGCAAAGGATGGCCCTGGATCGCGCCCATATTTGCTTTTGGCCGGAGTTAGCCACTCCATTCATCATGTCAGCCGTTCTGCGGTGGTGAGCCAGCCAGACAAAGATTCTCCTCAGAAGCTGTAGGGCTTGATCTATGTTTCGAAAGAGCTCTGGGAGGAAAACTGCGAGACTAGTCCGAGAGGAATAAAAAGGGTGAGGTGAAAAAAAAAAGTCCCTCTGTTTATTTCCCCCCTCAGGCTACAGTATTCTAACTTCTTTCCCGCCCTTTTGATCTGGGAATCAAGCAGGCGCATCTCAGCCGTTAGCCCGGGAGGGAAAAGGAGGAAACAAACATTAGGAAACAAAAATAGGAAAATTTCGTGTTGCGTCTTGACGAAGTCAGGAGGGTAGGGGAAAACCCCAAAGCGAGCAAGATTCCGTTGCCGGGCGTGTGTGCTTTGAGCCCAAAACAAGATCAGCTCCATATAAACAGACGGTGGGAATTTATATTTTGTTAGTTTAGCTTGCTATGAAATTCTCTCGTCAGGCTCAGGAACTGGCATCTATTTGCCAAGTTCTTATACGTAGGATCCCACTGTAATAGTTTATTTGGCCCTACTGGGAAAGAGACCTTGGACTAATTTTTAATAGCTTTGAAATGCAGCTTTTTGGAGAGAGTTGCCATCTCCAGCCCAGCCCACAAGCTCTCCTGGGAGTAAGACATCAATGTACTTCAGATAAAAGAACATTTTAAAGAAATTACACAAGGATGCTGGCTGGATAGCTCAGTGGTTTAGCTCTCTACCTGTGGAGCCAGAGTTTGGGAGTTCAATTCCCCACTAAACCTCTTTGACAGGAGCTGGACGCGATGATCCATAAGGTCTGTCACTCTATCCACTACAACACACTGGGTTTATAATTATTGTGTTTTAAGTAGAGCATACACCAAAATGATTTATCCCTTCTTCTGGGGGGTGTTCTGGGACTGTGCAGCTTATAGCATGATTTTAAAGGGACACTCCTAATGTGTCAGGTAAAAAACAAAGGGAAAACAAAAAATAAAGAAGAGAAAAAGATTGTGGCACCTTGAAGATTTTGGGCAACATGATGGCACCAGAATGATGCAATGCAGCCTATGGGGGGTTAGTAATAAACTCCAAGCTCCAAAAATCTCCACCCCCTCAATGCCTTACTGGCACCTAACAGGTAGGTTTCTCAATCCTCATTTGTTCAGAAATTTGAATGCCATTTATTGCCAGTAAATATGTTTAGGATGGCATCTGGGGAAAAGCCCTGCCGCCCCCACTCCCTGTGGTTTCCGGATTATTTCCTCCTGCCACATCCCCATGCATGAGGCAAAACCAAACGTCCACACAGGTTCTTCTTAAGTTTGGCACCGCCAAAGAACAGGAGGTTACCACCTAGAAAAACGTCAGAACCACCAATAAATACATAAATAAATTAATTAAAATAAATGAAAAGCTTGCGGCTATGGGCTTCTGCGAAGAAGCCCGCTCCGAAGCAGGAGAGCCCCCTTCTGGCTGTTTTGTTCCCTACCAGGCCTGCAGAAAGAATAAATCGCTTATTCTGCTCAGCTCAACACAGGACAGGATATGGAGGAACTTCCATTAAAGATTCATTTTATTTTATTTATATATCACCCCATTATTGCAAAAGCACTGTTCTGGACCATTTGTCAACAGATTAAAGCAAATTACAGAAAACTAAACAAATGACTAAGAACACTAACTATATATTAAAAAACCGGATCATCTTGCCGGGAAATTGCCAGATTTGTAAGAAGTGCCTGAAAATGGAATTGTTTAAAGCTGCTTTATATTAACATGTTCCAGTCAAGGTTCAACTGTGGTTGGAAATGTATTTGCTTGCGTTGGATCTGGCTAGTTGTGTGGTCTCACTTTATCATTTATTATTTGTCAGTGCTGATATTGTATTATTTGTAGTTTACATGTCTTGGCTAATGCGTGTCACACTATTGGGTTGTATATAAGTTGACTGACTGACTGACTGACTGACTGACTGACTGACTGACTGACTGACTGACTGACTGACTGACTGAATGAATGAATGAATGAATGAATGAATGAATGAATGAATGAATGATCATATTAGCTCACATCCCAGATATGCACCTCACTCTGACACCAACTGAACCCCAGTGTCCAGGACTGGGAGTCCTCAGTGGTTTACCCTGAAATCTCCCCGCTCCTTCAAAATCCCTTATTCATGCCTTTTGACCCCAGTGGTTTAGGTCTGTGGCTGTGGAGCCAGAGGTTGGGGGTTCGATTCCCCACTGGGCCTCCTTGAGAGGGGCTGAACATGATGATTTGTAGGGTCCCTTCCAGCTCTGCAGCTTTATGATGTTGTCAATGATGATGAAGTTACAGGAAGCTAGATTTTGGCTGAATATCAATAAAAAAACATCTTAACTGTTAGAGCAGTACAACACTGGAACTAAAGGCCACAGGAGGTGGTGAGCTCTCCAACACTGGAGGCCTTCAAGAGAAAATTGGACCACTGTCTATCAGATCTATTTTGATTTGGATTCCTGCCTTGGCGTTTGGATTTGATGGCCTTACAGCCCCCTTCCAACTCCATTATTCTATGATCCTATGATGATGTGTTTCAAGATAATAGTTTAGAATATTGGTAGAGTTTCATCATCTGATTAAGGAAGTCTTTTTGAGATGGACTTTAAAACAGAACCAAACTGCATGCATTTGCATAGGGCAGAAACCCCGGGTCTCAAGACAAAAAGCCCAAAGATTTTATTTTTTTTAATGCTGGAAAAATAAAAAAGGAGAACAAGACAAAACACTGCAGCATTTGAAAGATGGACTATTTTAGTTTACTGTGAACTTTTTGTGGAGCACAATCCACGTCTTCAGACAAATCTCTTTATTGTTTAAGACAATCAGTGTAAGCTCCAAATTGAAAGCAGGCTTACCCATGGGTCTTCTGATCAGATGTGGATTTGATCTGGTTCAGACCCGCTTGGACACGATCCCAATCCTTGCACGTCTCATTGGTTTTTTTCACTGTGAAACTGAAAGGGGTATGGCTTATTTTTCATGAGTATGCATGGAATGATAACCCCGTCAAAGCGGATTATCCCTTCCACATTCTAGACAGCGGGGTTCAGGGAAGCTGCCCTGACCCTTTCTATTTCTTCTGAAAAGTTGCCATCACTTTCCCCACCCCCGTATAGCAAAACTGGGGAAATCGTAGAGCATTCAGAGCTGATAAATCCGGACAGGTTTCCTACAGCTGGGTTGGGAAAAGGTTGTGCTATTTGCTTTTAACGTTTAATTTAATATGTTGGGCGCCTGCTAAAACACTGGCTGCTGCTTTGCGGTGTGATCTGTGTGCGTTTGTTCACAAAGATGGTTTTATTTTAACACGGTCTTGCTTCAAATTCGTGCAAATTGATTGCAAATGACTGTGCTTCATTTCTGTAATTTGATGACTGGGTGACAGCATTGCTTTGTTTTAACGCTTGGCATTTTGGGCACGTAATAATCTTAGAACTGCACAGTTGGAAGGGACCCTATAGATCATCAAGTCCATCCCCTGTCAAGAAGGCCCGGGGGGGGAATCGAACTCCCAGCTTCTGGCTCCGCAGCGAGAGACTCTAAACCACTGAGCTGTCCAGCAGTTCAGCACTGAAAGATTTGCAGACAGGGTTGTTGTAAGAGGGAGAAATGTGCGTTTGTCTGAACTTCTGACCTTTGGATGAAACATTCATTTTTCTCTCGCATATGAAAAGAAATGATTGTTGGAAAATGGAACTGCAAATGTTTGTATAAAAATGATATGCTCATTATGACTAGAAACCATCAAGAGGATATTTCTACCAGAATGCTCATTCATTTCTTAGAATTTTTTTTGTTCACTCGCTATGCCGAGTCCTTTAAAAGTTTTTGTTTTACTTTAAAAATGTAACAGCTGAAACGAAAATACAATAGAGTGGTCTTAACCGACCAGATAGGCGGGATATTAATTAATTAATTAATTAATTAATTAATTAATTAATTAATTAATTAATTAATTAATTAATTAATTAATTAGCTAAATAAATAAATAAATAAATAAATAAATAAATAAATAAATAAATAAATAAATAAATAAATAGAAATAAAATGATGATTTTTTCCAAGAAGAGGGAGGGAGGGAGGGAGGGAGGGAGGAAGGAAGTCACCATGGGTACTTTTTAAGGAAAATGGTGAGTTAAAAATAGTTTAAATAAATAATCCATGACTATCTATACCTCAGCTTCTATAAAAGACCTCTAAATATGTAAAAATATGCCCATGCATAATAAGAATAATTCTGTACTATCAAGTCAATTCTGACTTATGGCGACGCTTTTCAGGGTTTTCTACATAGAGAATACTCAGAAGTGCTTTACCCTTCCCTTCCTCTAGGGGCAGCCTTGGGATGGTGCAGCTGGCCCAAGGCCACCCAGGCTGGCTTTTCTCCCAGGAGGCACCGAGGGGGGGAATCGAACTCCCAACCTCTGGCTCTGCAGCCACATACCTGAGCCACTGAGCTATCCACCCATGCATCGTTAATCGTCTATAAGCCATATTTCTGGAGACAAATAATGCAAGATAGAAGATAAGACAAAGCAAAATGAAACAATTCCTAAGGATAGTAGGGAACACAGTCTATTTTGAGTTATGTTTGTATTTTAGTTTATGTTTTTGTTGTTAAGTTTTGTTCCTTTTTAAAAAAAAAATGTAAAAATTAAAAAGTAGATAATCAACAGCAAGGATCAAAAAATGGTTCAGCACAAAAGTAATACAAGTCTTAATGAATCTGCGTCCGGTGATTTCATCTTTCTAATAGTCGCCAACTGCGAATGTTGAACGAAACCAATAAATAGCTTTTGTAAATTGAATTCTGATTTCTCTCTCTCTCTCTCTCTTTTCCCCTCTCCCTTTCCTCTCCAGACTTAACATTATAGGATCTGAGTTGGATTCTACAGTTCCTGCCAGAAGCACCATGAAAGACGGGTTCTGCAATGACACCATTGATGACTTCCGAAGTCAAGTGTATACTCCAACATACTCCTTAATCTCTGTACTGGGTTTTGGGGAAAACAGCTTTGTGCTGTACGTCTTGATCAGGACCTACCATGAGAAAACAGCTTTCCAGATATTTATGCTCAACCTTGCGGTTTCCGACCTGATGTTTGTCTGCACCTTGCCTCTGCGGGTGGTCTACTACGTTCATGAGGGCAACTGGCTCTTTGGCGACTTCCTGTGCCGGATCAGCTCTTGCGCCATGTACATCAACTTCTACAGTAGCATTCTCTTTATGACTGCCATGAGCTTCTTCCGCTGCATCGCGATCGTTTTCCCCATTCGGAACCTCCATTTCATCACGGAGAAAAAGGCCACCCTCTTGTGTGTTGCTGTTTGGGTCGTGGCGATCCTGGCCAGTTCTCCGTTCCTGGAGAGAGGCACATACACAGACATGAACACCAACAAGACGAAATGCTTCGAGCCTCCGCCCCCTGAGAAGACGTTGAAGCTGGCGGTGATGCATTACATCGCCTTAACGGTGGGCTTCATGTTCCCCTTTGCCACCATTGTCGTCTGCTACACCATGATTATCAGGACCTTGCTGAAACATTCGTTGCATAAGAAAGAAGCAAGCAAAAAGAAGGCCGTCTGGATGATGCTCATTGTGACGATCGTCTTCTTGATCAGCTTCACGCCGTATCACATCCAGCGCACGGTCCACATCCATTTCATTATGAGGGATGATAAGACTTGCGAAGAGACCCTCTACATGCAGAAATCTGTGGTGATCACCCTTTCCCTCGCAGCTTTCAATTGTTGCTTGGACCCCCTTCTCTATTTCTTTACCGGAGGCAACTTCCGTAAAAGACTTTCCACATTCCGGAAGGCTTCGACGTCCAGCGCGCTACAGCCACCAATGAGGGGAATGTCTTTCAATCAGGTGAAGGATGGGACTGTTCCTATAGAGGAACCAGAAAAACTGGAAGCGTAGCGCCTCCCTTTGGGGGAAAAACAGATGATGAGGCTTTGATGGTCCAGGGAGCTAAAAGAGGTGGAGTGTTGGACCTCTTAAATGAAAAAGATGTGATGGTGAAAATAAAGTCCATACTCCTGAGGGTATGTCGGCCGTCCATGCGATCAGTGGCAGAGGGCCCAAGCGGATTTAAACCAGCGCTGGGCAATGTGGGGTTGTGGCAACATCCCTGAACTGCATCTGCCGTTAGCAACAGCCAGCATCGTCAATGACGGGAAAGGCAGTCCAGCATCGTCAGGAGAGACGCAACCAACCTGCGTCTGATGTAAACCGTACAGACGGACTTCATACTGGCATAAAGCACCTGCTTTAAAATAACAACAACAACAATAATAATCCTAGAACATCAGTATCCAAGCATACAACTGCAGCTTAATTATACTATAAGATTGATTCATTGTGCCCGAACAAGAAACCACGGATCAACCACGAGATGTGGATGGTGCCACCTTCTGTTCTCACTCCAGTATCTCCATTCCCTCCTATCCCACCTTTGACTTTCATACATTCAGTGGAAAGGTTCAAGGTTCATGGCTTTTATCATTTATTACAGCCACCCCTTACTTAATGAACTACTTGTTTAACGACCAGTTCTCCTGTGTGGGGAATCCCCTTTCTCAGTTTTTGCCTCCTTCTGCCACCAAACCATCCAGGACGAATGGCTGAGCTTCTCAAAGTGGATCCCTCACCCCTTGTGGGTGCCTGGTGGCTCTCAAACCGGCCAGGAACAACAAAGAAACTTTTATTTTATTTTTATTTTTCACCAGGCGCTGCTGTGACTCTTCCGGCAGGCTCCAGCTTCATCTCCTTCCTGCTTCTACCGGCTTCTACTGATCGACCCATTTTCTTAATGACCGAGACGTCAGAACAAAACTCGGCCATTAAGTGAGGAGCGCCTGTGTTTATCCATTTAATGAAAACCATTCGATGGCAAACAACTTTGCTCGTTAGAGAATTGATGAATTAAAGACCTTTCCATTCCGCCTCAATGTTCCCCGATCTCAGGGCGGAGCTGCAGCCATGAAAACAAAAAAACTGAAACAATTAAATGTTTTAAAACCGTGTCAAGAGGTTTGAGTTCGTAGGAAAGACATTATGTGTTAAAGCCACCAGAGCCTGTTAGAGCCAGGATCAGAGATGCACACGAACCACTGGTTCATTGGTTCAGTCCAGTTCGTTTCCTGGCCAAATAGGTATTCTAGGGTTCGGCACCTTGCCCCCCTCTCCGATGTCGATTTCCACGCCTCCTCCAGGCGCTGCCTCTGAGTGGCTGCCAACGGGAGGAGGCGGGGCTGGGGGAACTGCCCAAAACACCGATTCGGCCAGTGAACAAACCATGACAAAGTGCCCAACTGGTATTTCATGCCCTCTCTAGCCATGATCTTGAATTCCCTCCTGCCCGTTGGTGAATAGCCATGTTTTAACTTGGTGCCTCAGTTTCGATAGAGATGTTTCACTGATAGCTCAGCTTCTTTTCCAAAAACAACAACAACTATGGATGCTCTGTGGCAGTGGATCCTGACCTTTGCCCCCCCCAGATGTTCTTGGACCACAACTCCCAGAAGCCTTCACCACTCACTGTGCTGGCTAGGATTTCTGGGAGTGATAGTCCAAGGACATTTGGGAGCCCAAGGTTGTGATCCATTCCTCTATGATGTAATTTTAAGAGTACCCACCTCCTTGAACCACACCGTGTCTTTGTGTTCCTCTTGTCTCTTATAGGACTACGAAGTCACAAATTTAAAATGACCTAACTCCACTACAGTTGCTTTAAGGTAGATGGTTCCCATCATAGGAATCCTTTCTAGTAGGATTCAGGCGTGCACCTTTGCATCTGTCTGATCACAGCCCTGTGTGTTCTCTACCATCAAGTCACTTCTGACTCACGGCGACCCCATGAATGAGTGACCTCCAGAATGTCCCGCCCTCAACAACCCTGATCAGTAATTGCAAACTCAGGCCTGTGGTTTCCTTTAGGGAGTCAGTCAATTTCGTAGTTGGTCTTCCTCTTTTCCTGCTGCCTTCCACCTTTCCTAGCAGGATTGTCTTTTCCAGAGAATCCTGTCTCCTCATGAGGGGTCCAAAGGAGGACAGCCTCAGTTTCCACATTTTTGCCTCCAGAGATCATTCAGGCTTGATTTGATCCAGGACCCACTTGTTTATCTTTCTAGCAATCCAGGATATCCACCATATTTAGAATGAATCAATTTTTCCCCTGCCAGCTTTCTTTTTTGTCCAGGTCTCGCACCCATGCATGGTGACCGAAAACACAAGCGTGCGGATGATCTTGATCTAGGTCTCTTGAGGGACACATCCTTACCCTTGAGGATCTTTTCTAATTCCTCTCTTGCTGCTTTTCCTAGCCTCTGTCTTCTTCTGATTTCCTCTTCTGATTGCAGTCTTAATGGATCGGCTTCAGCAAAACACTTTGAACAACCCAAGACCACAAGGAAAAGGTGTGGGGACGAAATAATAATTGAGGATGGGAGGGAGAAAGCAGAGCGAAAGAAGAAGAAAAAACACTTTCCTTTGGTGCTCTTAAAGCTGAGGTGGCACAGCAAAGAAAATTACCACCTGCTGGATCGACTGAAGTCAACCAACTGGTAATCTCTCAACAGGGCCTTCCGGCAAACTTTCAAGGCGTTATTAATTGCTGCATTAGTGGGAAATGTAAACATCCACTCCAACAGGGATGAAAGGAGCTTCTGCAGAATGTGGAGGAGACACACGTGCTCTGAATCACCAGTCCAAGGGGCTTCCTTCTGTTTGGTGCAAAGTTCTAATCATCTTAGAATTTAGAACTGCGGAAGCTGGAAGGGACTCCGTGGATCTTTGAGTCCAGCTCCTGTCAAGGAGGTGCAGCGGGGGATTGAACTCCCAATTTTTGGCTCTGCAGCTGGATACGTAAACCACGGAACCATCCGGCAGTTTTGATCAGCAAGTGAGGCTTCCATGGAAGAGAGCGAACTATTTCTGCCTGCTAATTGCTGCAGATGAAGCTGTGGTTAAAAGGAAAGTGGCAGAGGCATTTTCAAGAGTTGGCAACCTTTCGTCTAACAAATTGGCATTCATGTGGACTCTTGAGGTGACTAGCATACGGGCCTTCAAAGCACAGTTGGCTGGATGGCTTCTCTGCTTCTTTCCAGCCATAGCCACCCGCGTGCTGTCTCTGCAGATTTCCAGCATTTATAAAACTTGTTCTGTGGCATGGTGGCTGTTTGAATATATAACAAACAAACAAAACTAAGCTAAACTATTCCAAAATGTCATTGGGGTCTGGGAAGAAAATTCCCTGACTGGATTTGAGAAACTGGTTAGTGTTTATTACCATTGTGCATACTTATATATTTATTAAACTATAAAGTTCCTTTTAATAAACAAAAACTTTTTTCCCTGTTTGATAAAGTATTTATAAGCATCACACCTCACATACAGTACTGTTTAACTAGCTTGGTCGTGATACTCCAGCTATCCCACGTCAACAGTTGTGGCTGTATATGAACCTGCTTCTGGGCATTAAGAAGTTAATAAAGCTGGTTTAAGAGCTAGTGTGGAAGAGGGGAGAGAATGCCAGACGAGGACTCAGAAGACCTGAGTTCAAACCCCTTCTTGGCCATGGAAACTCACTAGAGAGGGGCACAGATAAAAACGCTCCTCAGATATCTTACATAACTTGAAAACCCGGAGGGGGCTGAGTGTGACATGATGGCACATAACACACCCGAAAGGACCCAAGATGACATAATTAAAGGGCATTTTTTGTGCTCTGCCCCTCAGACATTAAAACTGATTGTCGCAGCTTTGTTGGCTGGTAAGAGTCCCATTCTAGTACCACTGTGGGAGATCTCCGGGGTTGGTTGTTTAGTCATTAAGTCGTGGCCGACTCTTCGTGACCCCATGGACCAGAACACACCAGGCCCTCCTGTCTTCCACTGCCTCCCGGAGTTGGGTCAAATTCCTGTTGGTGGCTTCGATGACACTGTCCAGCCATCTTGTCCTCTGTCGTCCCCTTCTCCTCTTGTCTTCACACTTTCCCAACATCAGGGTGTTTTCTAGGGAGTCTTCTCTTCTCGTGAGATGGCCAAAGTATTGGAGCCTCAGCTCCAGGATCTGTCCTTCCAGTGAGCACTCAGGGTTGATTTCCTTCAAAATGGACAGGTTTGTTCTCCTTGAAGTCCAGGGGAATCTCAAGAGTCTCCTCCAGCACCACAATTCAAAAGCATCCATTCTTCAGCAGTCAGCCTTCTTTATGGTCCAGCCCTCACTGGACCATTTACATACATCAGCCATTCTCAACTTCACATGGGCATATTGTTTTGCAATAAAGCAGTGGTTCCCTCATGGTCCAGCTCTCACTTGGTGTCCAGTAGTATGCTTAAATAAGAGAAATGTAGCCATGGGAAGACCCCCTGAATATACACACAGGCTGGCCACTCAGCCGGAGCCAAGCCACCGCTGAAATTCAGTCACGGCCTGTGAGATTCCTGCTATCTGGCGTAGGTCCAAGCCCCGTTGGGCAACGTGACATTACATTCACCATGACCTGACCCAGGAAATCTCCCTCCTGCTGATTTAAGTGGAAAAGGGACGATTAGAAAATAGCTGTGCTCACATTCTTGTGAACCAGAAATGGGAAACTGGTTTTTTCAGCTTTCCCATGTGTTGCGGACGCAGTTCCATTTTTAGTGTGTTGTTCTTATTATGACCACACTCGGCGGTCTAAGAGAATTAAGGAACAAAGTTCTCCTGACCAGATCGAAAAGCACCAGAAGAAAAGGGGAAGTAAAATCACAGAATTGTGGAGTTGGGAGGGGCCTCTCAGGCCACTGAGTCCAACCTAATGCTCAAGGCAGGAATCACAATTAAAGCAGATCTGACAGACGGTGGTCCAATTTTCCAATTTATCTCTGCAGCGCTGAAGCACTCACCACCTCCCAAGGTAATTAGTTCCACTGTTGTGCTGTTCTAACAGTTAAGAAGGTTTTTCCCCCCTGATAGCCTAAATCTGGCTTTCTGTAGCTTGTGTCCATTGTTTCGCGTCCTGCATTCTGGGATGGTTGACAACGGATCCTGCCCCTCCCTTATAAGACAGCCTTTCAAGTGTTTGAAAAGTGCTATCTTATCTCCCTTCAGTCTTCTTTTCACAAGGCTCAGCATGCCCGGTTCTTCTAAATATGCCCGGTTCTTATCAAAGAATTTCCAATCCTGAACCTCCCAGTCACAGAATCCAAAGCTTCATTTTCCTTTATTGTTCCTGGTGTAACTTCTGGTAGGAGTGAGATAAACAGAAGAATAAGTGGTTCTGGCAGTGATCACAGTGTTGTGGCTGCAGAGCAAAAGATTCAGCAACTGGAACTCCTGTAATTAAATGCACCCTAGCCTGTGGATCAGCAAATTCGGGGCACTCATATTGAAGGCTAGCTGACTGGGTAGCTCAGTGGTTTAGGTCTCTGGCTGTGGAGCCTGAGACTGGGAGTATGATTCCCTGCTATGTGTCCCAGGAGAAGAGCCAGCCTATGTGGCCTTGGGCAAGCTGCACAGTCTCAAGGCGGCACCAGGAGAAGTGAATGGGAAACCACTTCTGAGTATTTGTAAAGGTAAAGGTAAAGGTTCCCCTTGACAATTTTTGTCCAGTCATGTTCGACTCTAGGGGGCGTTTCCAAGCCATAGAGCCAGCGTTATGTCCAAAGACAATCTTCCGTGGTCACATGGCCAGTGCGACTTAGACACGGAACGCTGTTACCTTCCCACCGAGGTGGTCCCTATTGATCTACTTGCATTTGCATGCTTTCGAACCGCTAGGTTGGCAGGAGCTGGGACAAGCGACGGGTGCTCACTCCGTCGCGTGGATTCGATCTTAGGACTGCTTGGTCTTCTGACCCTGCAGCACAGAGGCTTCAGCAGTTTAGCCCGCAGCGCCACCATGTCCCTCTGAGTATTTGCCATGTAGAAAACCCTGGAAAGAGTCACCGTAAGTCAGAATTGACTTGATGGCACATCGTTATTATTATAGACGGCTAGGTACTGGTGTAAAAAGCTTCTTAACCTTAAAAAGGAATAACTGGTACAATGCACAGTTGTGGGGGTAGATGGCGCTATGTGGCTACTGCAATCTGCTTTTAATGTACTACGTGGCATTCTCTATTTCAGTGCTAGCTCACCCAGGGTAGAGTATTTGATGAAGTTCCTTCAGTCATTGGAGGATATTTCTGACCAATGGCAGTGCAGATTTGCAGATTTCCTTTCAAACTAGGAAAAAATAAAGTTAGCTTGCAACACATATACCCATCAGGTTAGCTTGTTAGCCGGTTTCTGGCTTCTTCGGGATAGAGGCATAAAAGGTACAGAAAGCCCCTTTAGAAGAAAAATGTCAAAAATCTGCAGTGAGTCAGTGCATTTCATTAGGACGGACAAAAATGCCACAGCCAAAATGTCGGACAAGCATATGTCAGAAATTTGCTTCCAGTTGGACGTGAAGAAACAGGCGATGAGAGAGCAGGAGCAGACCTTCTAGACAGATGGCCTCTCCTAATACCTGGAAGCCATGAGCTGTTGGAGAGAAGCAATTCAGGCAGACTTTCGTTTTTCAGAAATAAAATTGGAAAGGAAACTTGGGCATAAAACCTGCACGACATAAAATCTACATGACAAAGCTAGCTAATTTGAAAACTACACGATGTGTGTCTGCACTTAATCCTGGTCTTCAGACAGAGGGTAGGAGACTGCAGACTTAATTAAACTAGGCTCAATTATACTTGTAGCTAGGATTTTTATCTTTAGATAAACCTGGCTGGATAGTTCAGGGAGTTACAGTTGGTGCGGTCGTGAGTTTGATTCCCCCACTGTGCCTCCCAGAAGAAATGCCAACCTGTGGATCCTTGGGCAAGTGGCAGAGAGCCACCAGAAAAAAGTATTCAAACTATGACATGAAAACTTTAATTCTATGCAAGCATATTAAGTGGAGCCCCACTGGCCAACCCCATGTGAGAAAAGGTGCATATGTTTCCACGGATGCTTTTCTGATGCCAAGAACTTTTAATTAGGTCTGCTGGCTACTTAATTAGATCATAGTTCTCTATTTATGATTTTTTTTTCAGATGGCTGGTACATTTCCTATCATTGATAAGTTGCTCTTAGCATGACATGAAACTCACACCTGCTGTGGGTTAAACAACATCCTAGTTTCTTTTGGTTAGCTAGAAAACTAGACGTCTCTTTGAGAAACGATAACCTGTTTCTCTCTCCTGAAGAGCACAATCAGATTAGGAAGGAAGGAAGGAAGGCATTTTGTGAAGCCACTGATCAGCTGTAAAAATCATCGTCTTGCGAAAAAACGGTCCGCGAAGCGCAGACCAAATCATCATCCAGCGAAAATCGCCCATTGGAATCACTGTTATGCGAATCACTATAGCGATCACAAAACCTCATTGTCATGCAGATTCATCGTTTTACGAGGTTGTCATCTAGCGAGGTACCACTGTATTACAGCTACTTTGTACCTGAACAACAAAAGCCAACCTTATCAAGCTAGAAGGGTGGCCATGGTGACCAGATGGTTCTGAGAGCTGTCATTTGAGAGAGAAAAAAGAACTTTTCCAGACTCTTAGAAGCCTGTTGGGGCATAAAGATTTGAAGGAGAAACAGTTAAAGGGGATAGTTTCCCTCCAGTTGTGGAGCAAGAGGTTGGGGGTTCAATTCCCCCCTGGGCCTCCTTGGGAGCACAGCCATCCTGGGTGGCCTTGGGCAAGTTGGAGAGTCCCACGGATTGATAAACCCACATCTGAGCATTCTCTACCTGGAATTCCCTGAAAAGCATCATCATCAGTCAGAATAGTCCCCCTGTTGTTGTTGTTGTTGAAAGGAGGCTTTTGTGGGATTTCCTGTCTCCTGTGCCAACCCTGAGTAGTGTCCGCCACAACACGCAAGTGTGTATACACACATGCACAAATACAAGTTTGCTCACCTTGCGTCCTTCAGACTAAAGACGGATTGCCGGTCATCTCTGAGACCACATCCACTAGAATTATTATCTGCGACATCTCTATGGGTCAGGGTGCGATCCTTTCTGGGGTCAGATCAGAGGCTCTCTCAAGCCACCCGTCTAACGGCTGCCTTCCTGCAGATGTTCAACTAGGGTTCTTCTACAGATGTGCATTTCAAAATATATTGATGATTTCCCTCTTTTGGGTTGGGTTTTGAATGCCCTCCCATTCTTCAATTCCTGGGTTGTTTTAGGTTGTTTCCCCCCGATAACTATCCTTGGCCATAAAATAGAAACCCAGCTTCCCCCAACCAGAAAAGTTGCTTTCTGTTTGACGTGGCAAGGGATAAAAATAGCCACGCTCTCAATTTGTGCCTCACTGACTGTTATCCTGCAGGTGTTGGGAGAAGGCTCTTTGGAGAAGCGAGCTTAATCAGCAGCCCGGGCCTTGATTAGCAAAATATTAACAAGGATCAAAGGCACGACGGTAGAGTCTCAACCCTCCAGCGTTTCTCTCGCACCCTTCTAGCGGTCCTCGGTGGAAATGGAGGGTGGTTGTAGGGGACCCTGCTGAGGAGAATAAATAGGGGATCCCCCAAAGCAGTCACTGTCTGCAAGAAGTGGAGGTAGCCATTCCTAATCTAGTAGAAGTTGGATTCTGTTTCCCATGATCCCCAGTCAGTTTGGTTCATTGGTTAGGAATGATGGAAACTGTATTCTAAAGAGCCTGGAACTCTGAAACTGTGTTGTTTTATAGGCTGTCAAGTCACTTCTGACAACCCAATGAATTAATGACTTCCAAAAGGTGGCTTTGGGGTTCGAAGCCCTGCTCAGGCCTTGCAAACTAAAGGGCTATGGCTTCCTTTGTTGAGATTGTCCATCTCATGTTTGCTGCTCCTCTCTTCCTACTGCCTTCCACTTTTTCTGCCATTATCGGGTTATTTTTTTCAGGGTTTTCTTCTCATGATGCATGTCAAATATGATCATTTTGGTTTAGGTGTTTTAGGTACTAGTGAGAATTCAGGCTTAATGTGGTTTAGAACCATTTATTTGTCTTTTTGGAGCTCTGTGGCATCCATAAAGCTCTCCTTCATTCCCACATTTTGAATGTGTCAATTTTTTTTCACTGTCACCTTTCTTCATTGTCCAGCTTCACAAGCATAGTATGTGGGAATCCCACAGTAGAAATGATCTTGGCACCCATCTGCAATGACACATCCTTACATTTCAGAATCTTTCAAAGTTCCTTCATAGCTGTCTTCTTCTGACTCTCAGGGAATTTCAGTCTTCTTCTGACTCTCAGGGAAAAGAACTTTTCCATTAAAGACTAGAACCTATTGTTGGTCTTAACTTTTTGTTGTTTAGTCGTTTAGTCGTGTCCGACTCTTCGTGACCCCATGGACCAGAGCACGCCAAGCCCTCCTATCTTCCACTGTCTCCCTATTTATTTATTTATTTATTTATTTATTTATTTATTTATTTATTTATTTATTTATTTATTTATTTATTTATTTATTTATTTATTTATTTATTTATTTATTGGGCTTATATACCGCCCCATAGCGCTACAAGCACTCTCCGGGCGGTTTACAATTTAATTATACAGGCTACACATTGCCCCCCCAGCAAGCTGGATACTCATTTTACCGACCTCGGAAGGATGGAAGGCTGAGTCAACCTTGAGCTGGCTACCTGGGATTTGAACCCCAGGTCATGAGCACAGTTTTAGCTGCAGTACAGCATTTTAACCACTGCGCCACGAGGCTCATTTTATTGTATTGTATTGTATTGTATTGTATTGTATTGTATTGTATTGGAGCCTCAGCTTCAGGATCTGTCCTTCCAGTGACCACTCGGGGTTGATTTCCTTCAGAATGGATAGGTCTGATCTCCTTGCAGTCCAGAGGACTCTCAAGAGTCTCCTCCAGCACCACAATTGAAAAGCATCAATTCTTCGGCGGTCAGCTTTCTTTATGGTCCAGCTCTCGCCATTGAATTAATGAGAGCTGTATATATGTTTTGACTTACCAAAGGATGGATTTAGTGAGCTTCCTCTACTTGGCAGAAAGAATTGGGTTTTCAGCTGAAGTGCTCTTGAATTAACTCTCCTCTGAGGGAAGTGCTTGGATACATGGTAGAGTTAATATAACAGCAGTAATATCATAACAGTAAAAACCAACAGATTAAAAAAATACCCATATCGTTTTCTATTTTTAATTATACCCAAATAACTCAGAACCCACTGAACTCGGGGGGGGGGGAACAGAACTATTTCTCAACTTGGGGGAGGAAAATAGTGAGACAGCTGAGGTAAACTCTGAGTATAACCAGGAGGGGGTTTTCTCATCACAGATCAAAATAAAATCAATTCCCTAGAAATCCTGAATTGAAACAGCACCGCCTTCAGAAAAAAAGCAGTTGCTTTTAAGGACAGGTTCCAGAGAGGGTAAGGGACACGGCATCAAACTGCGCCATTTTACACATCACACAAACACAAAACGCCCACCTCCCACACAGTGGAAACGTCATATGGTATCCTTTCCTGCTAGGGAGCAAGTTCAGCCCTAGACAGTTTACGGTTGTGTTTAACACTTCACACCAGACATAAGGAATGCTTCTTAACCACAGGATGTGAGTCACCAGGGCCAAGTTTAGAAAGAACCGTTCACAGCCTTCTACAACGGCAGCCTTCGAGCATCATTTAATCTGGTGCTGAACATCTTTAGCGTGAACAGGCCTGAGGCTTGCTTTCATTCAGATCCTACAGCCTAACTTGAGCCAGTTTGGTGTAATGGCTGCGGCAACAGTGACTGGCAGTCACTGTGACTTACAGCCTGAAGAGGTGGGTTTTGATTCACGAAAGCTCACCCTGAAATAAACCTGTCAGTCTTTAAAGTGCTGCCGTGTCTTCTCTTCCCCTCCCCTTAAACAATAGGTGTATTTCTATTATTACGTGTCAGCCTTAGCTCACGAGAATAGCAACCGCTCCTTTTTCTTACGTGCAATTGTGGCACTTTAAAACACAATCCGATAGGGCTGCTTCCCAGATCATCCATCATCAAACTGGGATTCCTATGGGGAGCATGCTAACAGAGCCCAGCTGGATTTGGCTGCAGATCAGAGTACAAATAGGAGGCATTACCCTCCCTTGGAATGGACTTCCAAATGGTGTCACACAGCCAATGGCTTTAGTTGCAATATATAGCCATATCAGAGTGAGGGCAGTGCAGATTGAGGCCCCTTGCTCTGCAAGAGCAAATAATTCCCCCCCCCCCCCCGTTTTTAAAAATCAATTATTGGAGTGGTTTCATAGGCAGTAACTTTCTTTTTTTCTAATCATAAAACAAAAGATAAACAAGAATGACAGTAGAGTCACGAGGGGGAATTATTGTGACGTAAGTGATAAGAAGCCCCAGTGTCTGCTTCAGCATCTAGATATATGCTGGAATTTGTGGATATAGTGCACTTCTGTTTTGCACTGTCAAACCTCCCGCTGAAATTCTTTTTTTCTGCAGTGGCTACTTTGAGGTCAGTGAGAAAGTGTTCTAGGAAGTTGAAATAGTGCAACACTGATTTCTAGGTATTGTCATTTCCAAGATCAGATTGATGTCTATTTTTCTTCTTGCAAAGACAGCTCTGTTCACCCTATGAAGAATCCTGCCAGGTAACACATAACAGATGAGCCCTTAACCTATTACTTGGTGCCTGACTGTACCATTTTCACGAAGGAATCCCATATTTATATGTTATGGTGGTACTTTTTCTGAAAGTGTTTCTATAGAACAATGGTTCGCAACCGTGGTCTCCAGATGTTCTTGGGGTAAAACTCCCAGAGGCCTTCACCTCTAGCTGTGCTGGCTGGGATTTCTGGGAGTTGTAGTTCAAGAACATCTGGAGACTCCAGCTTGGGAACCACTGTTATGGATAAATGCAGTTTTTTCCCCCCCAAGGATGGTGAAGGTATAGTGGTGCCCTGTATGACGATGATAATCCGTTCCACAGAAATCGCTGTTTAGCGAAATCATCGTCATGTGAAAACCGTTTCCCCATTGGAATGCATTGAAACCTGTTTAATGCGTTCCAATGGGGAAAATACATTGTCGTCCTGCACAGATCGCCCATAGGGAAGCCATTTTGCGAGCGCCAATCAGCTGTTAAAATGGCTGTCCTGCAAAGCATGGGTCCCGAAAACACAGGGAAGCCATTTTGCGAAGCCGCTGATCAGCTGTAAAAATCGTCGTCTTGCGAAAAAACAGTCCGCGAAGCACGGACCAAATTATCGTCCAGCGAAAATCGCCCATTGGAATCACTGTTTTGCGAATCGCTATAGCAATCGCAAAACCTCATCGTCATGCGGATTCATCATTTTACGAGGTTGTCGTCTAGCGAGGTACCACTGTATTTCAGCTACTTTGTACCTGAACAACAAAAGCCAACCTTATCAAGCTAGAAGGGTTCCCCCCCCTCTCTCACCCTCTATCTCTTTGAGTCCTCAAAGGCCAGTGTTCATTTTAAAACAGGTTCTGCAATACTGCAAGGGAATTATGAACCATATGCTACCAGGAAAAAAACGCTCACGGATATTTTCCGTGTCAGTTTTTATTAAAAACCAGGGATTAACAAATCCCTGTGTTGAATGACATTGTCACAAAAGGCCAGCTTTTGCATTTTTCTCATTCCATGCTTGGTTTGTCTCTTCCTCCATTAGCCCAGAGTCCATCCTTTCCTGACACTTGGTATCCCCCTGAAAATGCAAAACGAAGGTAATAAGAAGATGGCTTTTTTTATTTATTCATTTAAAATATTTTTACTCTGCCTTTTTCCTTAAAAAGCACCCAAGGTGGCATACATCACCTGAAGAGAAAGGTCTTCATCTGCTTCTGGAAAGACAGCAAAGATGGAGCGGGTCTGGACTCCAGTGGGAGGGAGTTCCAGAGTCTGGGAGCAGCGACAGAGAAGGCCTTGTTCCATGTTCCCACCAAACACATCTGTGAAGGTGGCAGGACTAAGAGAAAGGCCTCTCCTGATGATCCCCACCATCTCCTTTCATTCTTCACCATTGGGTACCTTAGCTTAAGCCTGTTGGGAGCTACAGATATGTCCTACATCTGGAATATAGTACAGGCCAGTGACAGAGGGAAGGACAAAATAAGACGGAGCTTTCTGAAGAGCAGAAGCAAAAACATCACCAGCTAGGTTTTCGCAAGTGGTAAAGACTGAGGTTCATTGTTGCTGATGCCCAGTGAGTGAGAGCTTCAGAATGCGGGGAATCACCAAGGAAAGGTTAGAAATCTTCTCCTCCTTTTCTTCCTTAATGTTCTCATTGCACGTTAGCAGTCTAAACATTAACACTTCCTTGAAAGACTATTTGCATTTCTGATTAAAGGCGATGTGGTGAAGCCTCGCGGCCAGTGGAAAAGTTAAGGTTTGTTTGGGCTTTTGGCAACCTTATGTGGTGCTTGTGTTGCTACACCAGCTGGAATCACAACTAGAGTAGGCCCATTGAATCAAGTGGAAGTTACTGAGGAGCTGACTTACCAAATCCCTACCAATCCAATGTGCCTATTCCGTTTGTGATTTCCTGCTGGATTTCAGCCATTTGATCCATCCATATCCTTGTCTTGAAGAAAGTCCCATGGCCTTTAATAGAGTAACCACTAGGCTTCCTCTCTCTTCAAAATAAATCTCTGTTCGGTGCTAAAATCTGCTTCAGTTTACCTTTACTTGCATATCAGGGGGAAAGTGGTGTAAAGGACCTCTGCAAAGACTGAATGTCATCAGCTCTGGCTTCAGGGTTATTGCTACAAATATAGTATAAACTAATGCTCTTTCTAATGCCTAAAACATACTGCCAGCCTCTTAAGTGCAGGAGTGGTCATAGAAAGTGCCACTGAGTTCCATGTCATTTTCTGGCAGTGGAACATGTTGGAATTTTTATAACCTCGCATGCTGCCTTTAGTCTGAATGACTGGGAGGGACCTGAGGTGACTGTCAATCTATTTAGCCCTAACCAATTGTTCCTTCCTACCACTGAATTCAAAGAGAGCCCCGGCTCTCTGCTCTGTGTTCTTCTTCCTTCTGTTTCCTCAGTTGGAAACAGGCAGTTGTTTATTTGCTGTTGATCTGTTTGTTTGTTTGTTTGTTTGTTTGTTTGTTTATTTATTTATATGCTGCCCACACTACCCAGAGGTCTCTGGGCGGCTTACAATAATTAAAATTCAATACAGTAAAAGATAAAATAATTAAAATACAATTAAAATACAATTAAAATTGCCATCAGACCCACAGCTAATATTATTGCAACTGCAAGTAAGGATATGTTTTTTATTCTTTCTCCTACAAACATCTCAGGGTGAGTGGTTCAGATTTTATGAGGGAGGGAGGGAGGGAGGAAGGAAGGAGCTTGTAGCTATTCGCCTCTGTGAGTCTCTGCACTTCTACTGTGTAGCAAAAAGGGAATTATGACCAAAAATTCATATGGGAATTGAAGTTCAAAACATTTTGAAAGACAGAAGATTGAGAACCACCAAGGGAGTCTTAAGGGATACATGGTGCCTTCCTGCACCCCTAAATTCTAACCAACTTCAACTGGAGATTTATAAAATTATTCACCCTGCCCTTTCTCCAATAAAAGTCTGGCCTTAGGGATGGTCATTCCACTTCCTCATCATCCTACTTGCAACACATCTCATCACGTACCTGAAAACTTGCAAAGAGACCATAACCGGTTCCAGACACGTTGGCATTCTGACCACCTTCACTACATGAACCTATAACGTGACTGCTATGTAGTCAGACCTGTTATGAAAAAGTTATTTGAGGCTGCTGAAAGAAAATCTTGACTTTATCTTATCAGGGCATAATAACGCTCAATCTGTCCTTCCTGCATCTGAGATGAATTCACTGCTAGCCAAATACTTTGCTTTGTCGTAAATTTGAAGTGGCCAAATCTGTGAGATCGCCCGGGCCGGTTTCAATCCTCTGAGTGTCAGCTACCCCTGCACCAAAGGCAGCGGGTGGCATCAAGTTCAGAAAAGATCAGCTTCTAAACCTTCAGCGTGGAAGGACCCAAACTCAAAGGTGTCTACAGAGGAAGAACAAGGACATGCCACTTCATCGAACTCCGAGCTGATGGAGGTGGCCCTCCTCCAGAGCTGAAAGAGTTAGCCCTGCAAGAGCTCAAGTGGGAGTATTTGTATTATAAAGGAAAACATTCTGATGTTATCTCCAGAGATAACAATTCTTTGAACTCCAACTCCTACGATAAACAGCCTTGCACTGCATTTGTATCCAAAGAATGACTTTGCAACCTATATGCTTAAAAAAAATCTATCTATATATTACAGAGACATAATATATAAAGCAATAAAAGAGAGGCCGCTTGGAATTTTTCCATCTTCCAGATGTTTAACCTGTTCAGTTTTTCATTTGTAACAGCCATACATTTAATGAATACAATTTAAACGCTGCTTGGCTTCTCTGCCTGTCTCAAGGTTTCCTTGAAAGCTTTATTGTGTCCAGTTCACATGGGAATCCCATACCGTAATGACAGATTATGCAACATCTACAGTGTGTGGAAGGTTTCGGGATTTAGCAGATAACCCTGGCAGTGGTAAAATGGGTGAACCCTTAGTTACCATGTCCTTTCTCAGTGGAAGACAGCTTGAAATGAAAAGGAAGAAACTATTGTGTAAAACAGGTGGAGGCCCCTTGCAGGCGTAGCTTGATCTACTTCTATAAACCTTTCACAAGCAATCAGTGATATGATCAGTGAATATCAGTGATGAGTTCGTAGGGCTGTGCATGAGAACCAAAATTTGGATCCAGAATTCAGAATTACAGCCCTTTGGATTCAGAATTTGGAATTTAAAAACTCTGGAATTTCCAGCTTTCTGGAACTCTTGTTACAGTCCATATAAATGAAGTCCTTACTTTCCTCTTTAAAAAAAAAAAAAACACAAATGGGCAAAACATTTTAAAAGGGTTTCCCTCTGTCCTCTGACACCTTTCCAGGGATTGTGCTGAACAAAAAATGATTAGGAGATCATTGTCATGGGCATCACTGATTGAATCCTGAACAGCGAGAATGCCAGCAGGAAAGAGACTCTTTTTCAGCCCCAGAAGATAAGGTGTCGGTGAAGACACTGTTCCAGAAAGCTTTCCCTGTTGTTGCAGGTGCGAGGGACGTGGGCTGTAGAGAATATAAGTACTGTATTAGTACTGCTATTCAGGGTGCTTGGAATATTGCTATTTCCTTACTGCTCTTTGCTAGCCAGATCTTCTTCACTAGCTGCTGTTGCATGGGATGAAAAGTTGGCTGGCATTCCCTGCCCCTTATAAATGTAATTCGAAGGTTCAGAAAAGGACACCAAGAAAACTGCTGCAGTGCAGGCTTGCACCAGAGCATATCCTAACAACAAATGCTTGGGGCATTTATAAGTAGCTATGCTCATCTTTCTGATGGAAAGAACCAATGGAAAAAAATATCTTCTGGTGCTTGCTTTCATTGGAAACAAATTGTAGGGAACTGGCACGTCCAATAAAACCCAAAAGATACAAAGAGAAACAGTCTCAGGAATGCATTAAGCTTTTTAACACGCAATAAAGACACCACATATTGTTACCTATTCCAGACATCTTGAGACTGTTTCTCTTTGTCTCTTTTGGCTTGCTTGCATTGGGGCAAATAGACTTAATTTTCAGGTTTTATTTTCAGGCAAGAACCCCATTCCTTGGGAAACCCATAGCAACCCCAATCAGGAAATGCTGAGTTCTTTGGCCCCACAGCCTTTGATGCCAGAGTGTCTCTCCCAGTTTCATTTCTCAAGAGATCACTCCAGGAAGCCTGAGAAATAGCTTTCACTTTCACTTCTTCTAGCAAGCAGAAAACTAGCCTTTGGCTTTTCTTATTTGTACGAGTAAATGGGACCCAGAATATTAGGAGTTATTATTACAAATATTCAGAACTATCCAATTTGTATTTTGATATATTCCGAACTATCCATAGAAGGCATTATTCAGTGAATTCTGGATATTTCTGAATCTGAATGCATACCTCTAAATTTAGTTGAAATCCTTCCTCAAGCACAAAAGCTGCTGTGCGATGTTTATTCAACAGTTAGTTCTCAACATAACCTAATGATTATTGTGACCGCGCAGGGCAAGTTATATATTTATTTAATTATCTTTCTTGGCTAAAAATCCCAGAATCCCAAACTAGCTGGTAGTTTCTGGGGATAATAGTGCTAGGCTTTCTGTGTTATGTGCCATAAAGACAGAACTGATTTATATTTATTTTTTCCTAGTAAAGCTTTCTAGATAAGTGTGATGTTTAGGGCATAGCTTTAGCATAGTGGCTAAACTGCAGTACTGCAGTGAAGACTCTGCTCATGACCTGCATTTAATCCCAGCGGATTCAGGTAGCCAGCTCAAGGTTGATTCATCCTTCAGAGGATGGAATGTACTGTATTAGCCTGCATAATTAAATTGTAAACAGTGCAGAGAGTGGGACGATATATAAGCAACACACTTTGCCTTGCTTTTTAAGCAGTTAAACATACACACACGAACACCTTTCCATGACCCTGCAGGGATTTGAACCCAGGTCTCCTGAGTCCTAGTCCATCACTCTATACATCATGTTGTCTATTTTTCCCCAGTTTAGCCTTCTGGAAAGTTGTGCTAACAGCACCCAGAAAACAGTGGGGTTTTTTTTGCCTGAAATCTGGATCACCCTTTCAGGTTCAAACCATCAGGTAAAGCGTTGTCCAGTGAACTTTATTGCAGAGTAAGGATTTGAATCAAGTGGTTGTATGTCTGTGTGTATATCTCTGTATGTATGTATATGTGTGTGTGTGTGTATAAAACAAAATATATCATAATACTCAATGTCACATTTTGTTTTATATGTTATGTATTAAAAACAATAATTTAAAAAGATGCCTTAGGGCTGCAGTGCTTATCAGCACTTACAAGCACAGCCAGTGGTCAGAGGAGGGGAGGCCCACTTCAACATCTGGAGGGCCGCAGGTTGCTAGCCCCCCTCCTTACCTGGGAAACATCTGGCAATGAGAGGGTCTGATCCGGATTTAACTAACATTAGGTGGGCTCTTCTTAGCCCTTAGTCTGTGTCGTTTCCCCCAAATTCAGCTTTCTTCCCCTGAAGCAGCGTGGGTAATAAAAACTGGAGCCTACCCTCCGAGCCCATGACTTGAATTCAATTTGATTTAATGGTTCTAATTCAATTTCTATGTATTTTTAATGCCATTTTTTACTTCTATTTAGGATGCTGTTTTAAAAAAAGTTGGGAAGAGAACCCGATCCGTCTCCCCGCCCCCTCGCTGCTTCCTCCTCCTCCTCCTCCTCTTCTACATTTCGAGAGCCTCTTTCTTCCCCCACCCTCCACCAAGAAAACTTAAATAAAATTAAATAAAATTAAAAATCCCTCCCTCCCGAGCCGATTTCTAAAGGGAGGGAGTCTCCCTTTCCCTTTGAGACAAACTTCTGGCGCAGCAGCGCTCGCGCGAGGAGGAGGAGGAGGGGGGGGAATATTCTCGGAACCGCACTGTCGGTTGCCGCTCCCGACCGCATCATATTTTTTTTCTCTCCTCCCCCCCTCCCCTCGCGTCGCCTTTTCTGGCCGGCTCGAGCCCGGAGCGGCTGCCGCCGTCACCGCGCCGGCGCCAGTGCGCGTGCGCGCGAGCGAGCGAGCCTGCATTCCAACATGGCGGAGCCGTCCGGCTGGGGCCGTGGCTGCTGCGGCGGCGGCGACGACGACGAGGCGGCGGTGGTGGCAACGGCGGCGGCTTCTTCTTCCCCTCAGCGCCAAGCCTGAGGCGACGGCTGAGGCCTCTTCTCCCGCCACCCGACCGGACCCACCCAAGCCAGCCACTTACCTTCCCCCCCCCCGGCGCCCCTTCTCCAGGGTTCCCTCCTTTCCTGAGGTGAGGGCAGGGGCCTTTTTTTCTTTCTGCACACCCCCGCTCCGTAGGCCCACCAGGGTCTCTGAGGCCACTTCAGGGTGGGGCTGTCTGGGTGGGGTGGGGTGGGGTGGGGAGAGAAAGTGAAAAGATTAAAGAGGGCTTTTGCGGGGGGGGGTCTGTGGGGTGTGTGTGGGGAGAGGGAGGGATTAGGAATTAGGGGCTGAGAGGGTGACGTGGAATGGCCCCCCCAACTCCATTCCCCCCTTTCACAACCCAAAAGCGTTCCCCAAATCTTTCACACCCTCCTGCCCTAAAAAATACCCCTCCCGGCCTTATATCCCCCTGATCTATAGGGATCTAGAAGGCCGCCCCCCCCTTGGTGCCCAGCTCTTTCCTCAGCTGTCTCAGACCCTACAGACACCCCCCACACACACACACACACACTCGTGACTCCCACCCCCCTCCTTAGGCTCCCACCCCCTTTAATGGCACTCAGGCCTATTGGTTTCCAGTCCTAATACAAGCTGAGCCTCCCAGGGACCCCCCCACGCCACCAGAAAAGCAATGAATGCCCTTTTTCTTTCTTGCCAGGACCGTTAAGCAGGGTGGCTAGGTTTTGTGGGGATTCCTCAGAAAGCCAACCTTCCCCCCCCACACACACACACACCCTCAGGGCTCCTGGAGGGTCTCCCCTCACCCGCTAACATCAGGGTAGGCAACCTGTCATCACTCGCCAAGCCCTCGGCTTGCAGCCGGCCGGTGCCCGAGGGGGTTGCCTGGACTTGAAGCCGAGCTACATCTTTGGGGGGGGGGATCCCATGTTGCCCAACCCTGTCCTGCAAACAGCTGGTGCCTCATCCTGCTCTTTTTATCCCAGCATCCTTTCCAACATCTGCTTCCACTCAGGCGGCTGTCCCGTTGCATGCCCCGAGCATTTGTGTTTGCCAACTGTCTGATCCATAGGGCCCCTGCAGTGCAAAGATGATGAGGATGATAATCTCAATCTCAATTTCCACCGGTTCTGCCCTTTCTCTCTTCCTCCTCCCTCCATGGCCTGCAAGCTAGAGATGATTTTTCACATCCTAACTGAACTCCTGCTGTTTCCAGACCCTAAAGACAGCCCTCTTATCCCTCCCACCCACCTACCCACCCCCTAGTTTCCCCGTGAAGCAGAGATAGGAGGGTTAGTTGAGGTGCAGCAGGCTTGGGAGGATTAAGGGAGAGCTGGGAGTGCAGAGGGAACAAGTGGATTGTTTTGTCAGATATAGAATATGATATGGACAGTTGGGGAAATGGGTTAGAAGGAGAGGTTTAGAGATTTCCTCTTGAAATTGAGGGATTAGGATCAGAGGGTGTTGTGGAGACTCAGTGTATGGAAGGATGCATCACACGAGGAGGCAGAAGATTGGAGCAAGCGAGGATACAAGGGTAAAAAAAATTTGGTTTCAGCTAGAGCTGTGATGGGCTCTAGATGATGAGGGAGAAAGAGGACAGAAGGGGGAAAAGGCTTGGAAAGTAATGGGAATTACGGGCCTCCAAGAAGGCAGATGGGTTCTTTTTTTCTAGTTTTCGTAGGAGCAGAGTTGAAGCAGGGCTGAAGCATTTGGAATCGGGTAGGATGAGAAGAAAGTGTGGTGAACTCAGATTGTCGGGATCCTAATTGAAACACCGTTATGCCTGGTTCTGTGGTTCCTGGGGAGAGGCCGATAAAAGATGCCAGGGTTGTTCCTGGCAAAACCAAATAGAACATAAAGAAGCCAAAAAATATGTGGCACCTTAACTGCTATAGTTGAATGGGTGGCTTCTGCTTGCAGTGGGAGCCTGGGTGGAAATTAAAGTGGGTAGAAGGAGTTAATTTTCTTTCCTTTTTCCCCTTTTTTCTTTTTCTTTTTGGAGGAGATACATAGCATATTTATGAGTTCAGTTACTTGCCTGTGGGGGGAGGGTTATAATAGAATTCAGATTCTTACTTGCTTGGCCCATTGGAGTTTAGAAGTAAAAGCTCAACTGTGCACATATCTGGCATATCACCATGTAGCAGGAAATCCCTTGCAAAGAGAAAAATAGATGCATGGGGATTTCCCTTCTTCCACTGTATCCCGTTAGAGACCCTTCTGTTACTCTTCCCTTATGGGAGGACTTAGTTTGTTTTTCCTTTTGGTCATCGCGGCTGCTAATTATTAGTAAGGGGGCAGGAAGAGGGTGCTATCTTTTCCTTTCTCGGTTTCTCTTCCCCCTCCCTTCCCCCGGTGCTGCTGTGTCTGAATGCCACGTAGCCTTCTAGCTATTCCCCTTTGACTTGAGTGAGTGCACCGCGACTAGATATTCAACACCTCCTTTGACTTTTTCTTGCAAGGAGAAGGTAGGTGGTACAATCAGCTGTAGCTGAGTATTTTACCCCTCCTGGTTCGTTCTTTTGGGTTTTGGATCAGCCATTAAGATTATTTAAGAAGGACCAAAGCAGAACTTGTCTTAGTTATTCAGCCATTTGGAGGGCAGTTCATGATGGAAACCCCTGTTTCTGGACCCAGAAGACATTTTCCCTTGAAAACACCCTTCCTTGACATATGGCAAGCAGTAAATGTGTTTCTATAATCTTGCCAAATGGCTGTTGTTGACGTAAAAGCTGGCAGGTGTACTTAGAACATAGTGTTTGTATTTCCTGTTTGCATCCATATTCCGTTCCACGTTCCTATTTCTGCTTTTACACTTATGGTTTCTAAGGGAGATAAGCCTCTTCATTTCACATTAGTGTTTGCTTCTGATTAATTTTTGAAAAGCTTTAAAATTGTTTGTTGATAATATCAACTTTGTCCAGTCCTTCAAACAGTAATGCTGATAAACATTTATGTTAGTGTAAGGTGGTAAAGTATACTTTAAAACTTAAAATCTTTTTAACATGTTGGAGCTGTGATTTGAAACCAAAGTTAATCATAAATGGGTTTGCTGCTGCTGTTCTGGTGAACGTAACCTTCAGAGCAATAAGTGATAAGAGCAGGAAAACAGCTGAATTTCTCCGACCAAGAAATTCTGGTCCAAGATATACTGTGGTTGCTGAAAAGCAGCACTGTATTGTGCCTGATCCAGAAATTTTCTCTTACCAATCCTAATTTCTTTTTTCCTGGTTCACTTGCTTCAGTATGTTCATCAATTTACCCTCTTCCCTCTTTATCTACAAATGATTATTTTAAAATTGCTATAGCATAGTTAGCAGTAATCAGAGAGGTTCTTGATGCCTTCTTCACTCAGCCGTGACTTTACTGGGGAAAGGGAAATGTAGGTGTTCTCAGCCTCTTTTCTCTATGCTCTCCAAGCCTAGCACCATTGGTCTGCTTCATAGTTTTTGATGCAGTGATTATTGAAAGAATTTGAATTACACTTTTTGAACACTTGAGAAAAATGTGATAAATATCAATCTGTCTTCTCCTTTTTTTTACCTGCATGAATTTCAAAGTCTTCTCACAATCTGCCTGGAGAGATTATGATTTGTCCAGGGCCACCCACGTTTCTAAGGCAGCTAATAACTATTTAAAATGTGTCAATAAAATAAAACAAATTATGAAACTATATGGAAAATGGTCAGCAGAAGTAACTAAACCCAGACAGCATAAAAGCAATCCACAGAGGAAGCTGAAGCTTGGAAAGATAAAAAGGTGGCCTGATGCCAATATGACACCAAGGCAGGTGTCTAATGAACTTTCCTGGGAGAACTTTCTTCATTTGGGGTGCTACCACCAAGTAGGCCATTTCTTTTATAAGCAAACTATTTCTCGACAACTGATCATCTCCTCTGAACTGGTGCTTAGATGTTTCAGATCACAGATGTTGTATAATACAGTTCCCATGATGGCTGGGCTTGTTGGAGGTTGCAGTCTCAAATGCTTTAATACTGGCAATGGGTGGGGATGCTGTTAACTAATATATTTTCTTTGCAAAAAAAAAAAAGAGAGAGAGAGAGAGAGAGAGAGAGATGGCCATCTTCAGAAATGGTTATCCAAGCGCTTTGACATTGGTCTCCTCTGTTTTGCATTTCCAAACTGGCAGCAGATCTGCAACGCACAGTGAGCTGTGAGTAAGATGTCAATTTTGGGTGCCTTGTCACTTCAGAAAAATGGACTGAGAAGCTTTTCAGGGTTATGCCTCTTTGTAGGGATTTAAAGTGTAGAATCTACCACTGCTTGCCATGATCCTGAAAGCATACACCCTTATTTTGAATGCCCAACCATGGAAATGATCAATATGCAGAAATTAATTTGCGTAAGTAAATTGCCTCTGTCTCATTGTATATATGACCGCAAACCTGTTATGCTGTGGGGCAGGAGAGAGATGGAGAGTATTGAGCTGGATTTAGAGTTGGATTAAAGCTTTGGAGATCACATTCCCAGTAAATCATGATACTTATTGAGTCACCACTGTTTAGTCATGCTCAGCCTGTACTGCCTCACAAGATTGTTAGGAAGATGAGAAGGAGGGGAACCGAGTAAATTACATTCAGCTTACAATTCCCCACTGTGCCTCCCTGACGGGCTGGACTCCATAATCCATAGGCTCTCTTCCAGCTCTGCAGGACTATAATGATGATGATGATGATGATGATGATTACATTAGTTGTTAAAATAATAGGATCATAAAAACGTATGATATGGCCAACTTGCTGGAGCTAATTTGGTCTGCGTCTGGATTAAAGTTCCCCAGGAACCTCACATGTGATGGTCTTGAGCTCCATGAGTGAAGAAAGGCAGGATAGAAGGATGCTAGCTAAATAAAAGACAGTACCATTTTTGTCACTTGTTACATGATGTTATCCTGTTCTGTGAGTTAATCTGAAGGAATGGCTGTATTCACAGTCTGAACGATTGTCTTGGGCATGTCGTTCCCCCCTCCTGTACAACCACAGTGAGGAGTTCTGAGAAATAAATCAATGATTTTTTAAAAAAATCAAATTGATTTCAATCACGATGTAAATTCCTCCCCCCCCTAATTTAAATACATTTGATTTAAATCAAATCCACCTTGGCTGTGTGGTTTTTCAAATGCTAGTTGAATTCATTAATCACTAACTACGGTGTGCTTCGATGAATCACAGGCAAGATTAACTGTCATATGGGGTTTGAATATAACATTAAACTGCAGTTAGTTAAAATGGAAGGAAAAAACCCTGTTCCCTCGGAAAGAGGGAGACGTATAAAACGAAGTCTTGCTCAGTCTTGTCCTTAGCATGATGAATTGTGATCTATTTGCATGTCTAAATGTTAGCCACTGGAGGATTCTGAGAGTTCTGGCTTATTGTGAAGTTTTTGCATTCATGTTAGTACATGGAGGCTGTTCATGTTTGCTCTTCTCTGTTAGTGTAAGAGCTGTACAATCCAGGTGTCTTGTTTTGTATGTTGTCAGAACAGAAGATCCTGGTTTGTTGACATAGCTGAAAGCCAGGGGTCATTCTTGCATTACAGCTACCAGGGTTTTTTTGTGCTAGCAAAACACTTCCGGGTTTGTTCAACTGGTTGGTAGGAGTAGAATGAGAACAAGTGAGTTTATTCACTGTAAGCCTAAGTTCCTTGAATTTTGGTTTATTGAGGCTTGCAAGTGCAGTTGCCGTGACAGCAGTTGGGTACTCCATTCCATCAATGCAATATTAGAGATTTCTCTGTAGGAAATTTGATCAGCATATTTGCCATTGGAATGACCATTTTACATTTTGTCCCCTTTTATCTGCTTTAAAACCTGCAACTTGTATTTGAGTTTGCCAGGCTCAAAATGCTTACTTATCTCTGTTACCTCTTCTATAAGACAGATTTTGAATAAAAAGTTTAGGATTCCTGAATGAGGAAAACACACTGAATACCTCTGTTGCATGATCAACTTATTGCAAAGATAGTCATATTTTTTTTCTTCCTTTTCTTTTAACACAAGACTTTCTGTATATAACGATAGCTGTAGATGCAGCATATTTCAGTGATTTTTGTAACCTGATTATTTAAAAATCTGTGCACCTCGGGAGCTCCCAGGTTCTCGGATTTGCACAGATTGAGGGGCTGGTAACATGCAGTTTAGTAAATGCAGTTGCTCGGCAGCAGCAGAGGCCTAGTTATGGGTTGTCTTCTTTGGAGGCCCTGGAGTGACATCTAGTTGTTTGCAGGGTGGATTGGATTTAAACCAAATCAATTTGGACTGCTAGATAGCTTGGTGGTTTAGGATATGGCTGTGGAGCCGGAGGTTTTGGGAGTTTGATTCCCCCAATGTGCCTCTTTGACAGAGGCTGGACTGCATGATATATTGGTTCCCTCCCAACTCTGAAGTTCTAAGATGATGAAATCACAATTTAAATGTTGTGAAAAATCAGTTTTTAAATGTAGACTTTGAATTAAATCAATGTTGTTGTTTTTAAAAAGTCATTGATTTTTATCCACCTTGCATAGTTGTGATAATTCCCCTATACAGTACTCAGGTGTGGCTAGTGTAGGTGAACCTTACTTTGAGCAGCTCAGATAAAAAATAAAATAAAAAAAAGAACATGCCTGCTGGATTAATCTGTGGATATATTTTGTGTGATGTAATTGACATCCCCCACCCTTTTACTGTTTCTGTGCCCTTCTTCAACTAAACTTGTAACCAAGTCTAAGTGCACTAAAATGAAAGCCGTAATATTCTTTAACCTCCATCTGCAGTGCTCTCTTCATTCTGCTGTTGCCAAGTTCATATTTTATATCCTAAACCTCTTGAAGCAGGAATTGGTCCATTTTTATTTTGTAACTCCTTGGCTGAAATCCTGTCTCCATAACTTAAGCTACATAAGATGGATGATGTCATCAGCAGGGACACTTTTTTAAAAACTGAAACATTTCTGATTTCTCTCTTGAGGCACTAGAGGATCCTGTGCAGTCCAGTTCATCACCCTGTGAGAATCCTGAGGCTGGAGGGGAAAGTCCGTACAATAATTACTGCAGATACCTGCCACTGGTAAAATCATCCTGGCAGTGATGATTTCCAGAAATTTAAACATCTCCCTTCCTGTTCTGTGGCTCCCACATGATTCTGATGATGAAAGGGGTTAACATGGGATGCTCTGGAACTTTGGGGGAAAAAATCAGAAGTGTTTAATTTTTTTTAATGCTGATTATGTCATCAGCCTTATGAGGCATATGTAATGGCAACAGGATTTTGGCAACTCTGTAGTGATAATGCTAAATGCTGTAGTTTAGCATCTCGTTTCTTGAAAGAAAATGGATGACGATAATAGACCACTGCTAATTTTCTCCCTCCCCCTTTCTGTAACTGATATTTGGACAGAAGGCCACCACTAATCCTAAAAAGTTTCATGGCTAATAACTGCAACTTTAGGTGATGGACAGCTGCAAATTTGAGTTTAGTATCCTTCCTTGCTGGACTGGGACTTGCCTTAGGTAACTTGGTATTTAAAGTCTGTGTCCTTAATATTTCCCTAAATTATATTGATTGCCATACTTTGAAGATGGTTCTGGTAAGAATGAACTAGTTTTATTAGGGCTGTAACAAATGTTGCAGTATAGAATGGCTTGAGCACTGGAGTTTTTATGCCCAGTTAATTCTGTTTCTTGTATAAAGAACCATTGGACCAAGATAAGACTTTAACCTTTTTAAATGGAAAGTTTGATTAGTGACAGGAACTTTTCAAAATATATTTGTTAATCTTTGGTTTTATGTAAAGAACAGAAGTCTACAGGCAGCTGCTTTGCTTATTGTATATTTAAATGTTTCTTTATATGCTTTCCTTTAAAAAAAATTAATTCCTATTGTAAATTGTGGTCAGTTCCGGAGGGGGAAAATCTGCACTTCTGTAGTGCAAATAAGTACCTAAGAATTTGAAAAGCCATTTACAAATAGCTTGTAGAAATAGCTGGCTGGAAACAAATTCAGCAGCCTCCCACATCACCACATTTCAAAAGCCAGGAGCAAGTTGAAAGCCATATTTTGTAAAAAAAAAAATGGTTTGGATCTAATTTCCTCCGCTCACAGGATGCTGCTCCTGTCCATGCAGGTCAGTTGTGGTTTGGCTTGTGTGTCGTCCTGAGCCATGTTTATTTGAAAATATCTATGTTCAGCTGTACAATAGACATGCTCAGTATATAACAGTGTCTGTTCTTACTGTAGACATATGAGCAATATGCGCAGCCATGGCACACAAGCATGACTGAAGCCTTTATGAACCCACATGAAGTCTTTATGCCTGCATTTTAATCTAGTTTATGAGAGAACAGGTGTTGCTACCAAACACTGAGCAGGTATTTGCCTGGCCTCCCAGCATCCTGCCTTCTCCTTTCCCTGCAGGATCCACAGTTAGGTTGGAAGACCTTCCTTTTGGAGCAGTGGGTTGTGTTGAAAGGATGCTTCTGTGTCTATAAACTTCAGACACAGCCCTGCTGTATCCTTCCTCTGTGTGTGTTATGTTACTTCTCATGTGTTGACAGAGAAGTGGGATCACAGTTTCGTAAGGACTCCCTTTTCCCAAGGGCAGAGACTGGTGGATATACTGAATTTTTCAGGACAAACTCTGTAAGAATCTCTTTTACATAAGTTGGGAACTTCTGTTTTTAAAATGTACCGTTAACTTTGGAATTGAGAGTTGAAACCATCAGATTATTTTGTTATGGATTCCCCTCAGTAGAATCCCTTTCGACTGAGATATATCAGTACCAATGGCAGTAGCGATGGAAATTAAAATACTAAAGAAGACAACCACATCTTTATGGAAAGGGACTCTTACATATGGTTGTTGTGGGTTTTTCGGGTTCTTTGGCCATGTTCTGAAGGTTGTTCTTCCTGACGTTTTGCCACTCTTACAGAGTTTGTCCTGAAAAATTCAGTATATCCACCAGTCTCTGCCCTTGGGAAAAGGGAGTCCTTATGAAACTCTGATCCCACTTCTCTGTCAACACATGAGAAGTAACATAACACACACAATATATGTATGCGTGTATGTGTGTGTTTATAAGTAAAAGGATGTGTGCTGGTGTTTAATTAAAATGACTGATTTGTGTTACCACTCTGTTAGGTTTTACATGCCTATTTTAATGTAACATACAGCACTTTGATGCTCTTGTTGAGTTTGAAAAGCATTCCCTAGACTTTAGATATAATGTAGCCCAATAAGATACATTTGTTGAGAGTTTTTGCCAAAGTACAATTTTTTTCAGTCTTAAATGAGTGTGCCCTGCTTGTATCACAGTTAAATTCAAAATTCTTGTTAAGCTGTGTGTTATCACTCTTACATTCCTGTGACTGCTGTAACTATTGAACTGTAGAAAAAACGTAGCGCATAAGCAATGTTCCCTCTAATTTTCAGCCCAGCTGGGCAGGGCTCTGCCCCCCTCTGTCTCATGCCTCTGACCCTCCCCCTGGGGTTCTGTTGCAGCTGGAACCAAAGGGGTGGGAATTGCTGTCTGTGGGTGCGTGGAGGAAGATGCGCGGAGGGGCGGAGTCTCAAGTGCTCGCATAGCTACACACCTTAAAGGGAACCTTGCACATAAGTGTTTCAGTAGCAGTTCATTCACATTTTATTGTCGATCATAAACCTATGTTGACCTAGAAAATGAAGTATTTTTTATTAGGAAACCTATTAAAAGGTAAAATATATTTGACTTTCAGACACAAGTCATGTATCCATTTTGTCCAAGAAGCTAAAGGGATTTCTCATTTACATTTAACAATCCACTGTTTGGAAGCAAACATCTGAAGATGTGTTGTGAATTGTGTGACTGTAATTTACAACTAACATTTCTTTGGTTATGTGCAGAGAAAATTCGGGCTGTCGGGTATTTTTCCAGATGGGAGACTCAGTGAGGAAAGGGGAAATATTTCAAATTCCTGGGTACATTTGTCATATTAGGAGCTCAGGAATGCTCTAGCTTTGTGCAGTTTTAACATTCTTATGTTCTTCCATATACATAGTTATGTATTGTGCACAAGTATATGTGTAGAGTAATATTTCAAACATTTATTGCTCAGTCTACTAATTCATTGAACCAGCAAGTCATCAGAGTGAGTTTGGATCCAAGTACTAAAAATTAACTTGTGTATAGTTGTTGTGGGTTTTTCAGGCTCTTTGGCCATGTTCTGAAGGTTGTTCTTCCTAACGTTTTGCCAGTCTCTGTGGCCGGCATCTTCAGAGGACAGCACTGAAAGCCTTTGTGAAAGCATTTTCGAATATATTTAACTTGTGTGTAGATCGAGCTGTATAGTATCACGGTAAAAATGATTGCAGGACTGCTGATGTTCCCATTTGATCATCATGTTTTGATCTGTTCTGTTGGTTTTTGCTGGGTTTTTTTTAACTTAATTGACTAAGGCATAGTGATTAATAATCATGTGCTATCAACTCAGTTGTGACTTACGGTGACCTTTTTCAGGGTTTTCCAGCTAGAGAGTACTCAGAAGTGGTTTACCATTCCCTTCTTCTTGGTGTACCCTGGGACTGTGCAGCTTATCCAAGGCTATACAGGCTGGCCCTACTTCGTAGGAGGCACAGTGAAGAATCGAAATCCCAACCTCTGGCTCTGCAGCCAGATACTAAAATCATTGAACTATCCAGTCAGCTCGTAATTGCTGATCCCTAAACAAGTTGGCAAGAGAAGCTGAAACGTGTTGTGTTATTGTGGCAGACTGCACTTTCTTTATCGTGCAGATTGATACTCAAGGAGAAGATTCAGTGCTGTAGCAAATGACTAATCTGCAGCTCATTGATGACAACCATGAAATCAAACAGATTGTTTTCTCTTCAGTGATACGTAAATATCTTAATTTTTCGCTGTATCAATAACCAGGTTTTTCCTCCTAATTGACTCAGTATCCCAGATATTGGTTGTTCTCTCAGAGGGCAGAACTTGAAGTAAAATGTTTTGAGAAATTTTGAAGGCCTTAAATTGTTTGGCATTTGAATCAGAGTTTCCAGGTGCAATAATATTTAAAGATTTGCTAAATGCATTAAACTTCCGTCTTCGTTACTCAGCTTAGTTATCATAACCATACTAAGATAAGTACAAGTGGCCAGTGCCCTTATCTTGTTTATAAAAATAGTTTAAGGTTGATTTGAACTGATGTTATTTTTCCTGTAATCAAAGGAACATTTTGCGAAAGGGACAGATGCAGGGTTCTCCAGCACCTTGCTCAGCAACTAGCATATTGCAAGGTTGTGCCCTTGACAACCAGTATCTATGCTGAAATGCAATATCCTTATGAGCAAAGGATATTTTGTGGTAGTTGTTTTCTTTCGTCCTCTAAATCAGTGGTCTCCAACCTTGGGCCTCCAGATGTTCTTGGACTTCAACTCCCAGAAATCCTGGCCAGCCAAGGTGGTGGTGAAGGCTTCTGAAAGTGGTAGTCCAAGAACATCTGGAAGCCCAAGGTTGGGGAACACTGCTCTAAATTGTCTAAAACCCTTTGATGGTCCTGAAGCAGGCAAGAGCTGCAATCATTTGCAGAGTTACTCTTACACTAAGCATTTGGCAAGGTGAAAATGTGCAAAAGAGAATCATTCTGCTTCCTTGCTTCTCCAATGTCCACTGTTTTCTGTAGTGTGTGGATAGATAGTTCCGTAAAAAACAGGTCTTCCTGCTGGATGTTGTTGCCACAGAGAGTTGGTGGCTAGGTTTACTGCCCCTTTCCCGTCCCCTTTTGTCTCAAGTTCAAGACTTAGAAATGCATCCCGGCTCTTGGGAAATGGTGATCTCTCTCTCCATGGCTTCCTCTGCATCATTTTCATTTTGAAACAGACCTGTTTTTAGTTTCAGTCACCACTAGCCACTGCCTGTGACGTATATAGACTTGTAATCTACCCACTGTTGTAATTGCTTGGTTTAAAAAATGGATTTGGCTTTATTGTGAGGTGCACCTGTATAACAGAATAAGACCGTTCTTCTTTTTCAATTCTTGCTTTGGTTCTTTTCCAGTCAGAGTGGAGTTGATTTAAATCATTATTTTTAAAAAAATTTTTAAAAACAATTTAAATCAAAAATTGATTTTTATTTAAATCATGGTTTAAATTGGGTTTTTTAATCATTGATTTTTTTTGTGTGTTTTTCTGGGCCAAATATTATACATGAAAAGGGCTGCATACCCCGTTTCTCTGAAAATAAGATCTAACCTGAAAATAAGCCCTAGTATGATTTTTCAGGATGCTTGTAATATAAGCTCTATCTCAAAAATAAGCCCTAGTTAAGTGAAAACCCATCCTCCAGCATTGTGGAGCATTGTGCTGCAGCCAGAAGATAACATGACTGCATTTGAATAAATGTAGATTGTTGTACATCGGAAAAAAAAAATAAAACATCCCCTGAAAATAAGCCCTACTGCATTTTTTGGAGCAAAAATTAATATAAGACCCTGACTTATTTTCGGGGAAACACGGTCTAAGATCTCTTGAGGAAAAAAATGAAATTATTTCTGAAGATTTTATAAGAACATATATTCAGTTTATGAACAGATTGCTGTTACGGAGAGATGGTGGTCCTCACCAAAATTAAGTTGTAGCTAGATTTCTGTCAGAAACCTTATTTTGTAAACTTCCTTTGGAATTCTGCAGTATGGAAACCTGTTTGTCTTAAATATCCATGTGTGGTCCTCCTGCACTGGAAAGAAAGGCTTTCTGAAGCAGTGTGGCAAAGGGTACAGATTTTTTTTAATCTGAGAGCTGGGCATGAAATAGCGGTGGACCCAAAAGTCAGATTTGGAAGCCTATGGTATATATAAGCAGCACGCTTTATGGCTTCCTTTAGGGAGTCTGTCCATCTTGTATTTGGTCTTCCTTCTTTCATTTCCTTCCACCTTTCCCAGTGTTGTTATTTTCCAGAGAATCCTGCCTTCTCTTGATGAGCCCAAAGTAGGACAGCCTCAGTTTCCACATTTTTGCCTCCAGAGATACTTCAGGCTTGATTTGATCTAGGGCCCATTGGTTTGCCTTTCTGGTAGTCCAGGGTATCCTTAAAGCTCTTCTCAGGCCCATTTCAAACTGATGTTTTTTTCCCCCTGTCAGCTTTCTTAACTGTCCAGCTTTCCCATACATGGTAATTGGAAATACAAGACTGTGAGTAACCTTGGTCTTAGTTTCCAGTGATACATCCTTACACTTGAGGATCTCTTTTAATTCCATCATTGCTGGCCTTCCTAGTTTCAGTCTTCTGAGGAGCACGTTACACTGATAGCCAGAAAAGAAATAAATGGATGCTAGATCAAATTAAGCCTGAACAGGAAGCAAAAAATGAAACTAAGACTTCCATGTTTTGGATAGCTGATAAGAGGGCACACTGGAAAATACAGTAACGCTGGAGGAGGTTGAAGGGAACATATATATACAGAAGGATGGAGAGGGATGATATAGATGGACTCAATAAAGGAAGCCTCAACCTTGAATTTGCAAGAACTAAGCAGGGCTCTTGAGGACAGAACCTTCCGAACGTCACTAATTCATAGGGTTGCAGTGAGCCGGAAGCAACTTGGTGGCACATAACAACAAATTAACTAGATGGCAGTTCTCCAGCTTTAACTCAAGCTTTATTGAAAGATGACTAAGAAGTATAGTTCCAAAACAATGTCACTTAGGATTACATGTGTGGGGTTGTAGATTTCAATCCTTCATTGTTAAAAGGAGCTTATGGAACTCAATAAATTAGCAGCTTTGAAGCACTGTGCCCTTAAGATTTTGGAAACCATTGGAATACTTTTATTTCTCTGTATTTCAGAACTGTGGACCTCCAGATGTTTTTGGAGGGTAACTCCCCTAAGTGCCTCTGCCTCAACATTGGCTATGCTAGTTTGAGCTGTAGAACTTGTGCTCCAAAAACACCTGGATGGCTGCTGTTCCCCACCCCTGGTTCTTGGTTATCTTTCAAGGATTAGGGATAAACTGGAACATAGTAATGGACGTTTTCATGATATTCCAATTTGATCGAACTTTAATTCATTCTGATAGAAATATGCCCCTTGTTAATGGTTATCTGCCTAGCAGCTTTGGAATGGGCTGTGATACTTTATGCTGCATAAACACACATATTCCTCTCTTGATATGCCCAGCACTTTTGAAAACTGTACCTTAATACAAGCGTATTCTGCAGTGTTATGCCAGAAATCTGAATGTAGAAAGCGTATTTCAAATATCGCATGTGCCCTTCCATCTCCCCATCTCAGCTGCCACCTGCGATTCAGATGTTTCAGGCATGTTTTTCACAGCTGATTATATTTTTAAATGCTTGTCTCTCCCAGGGGCCTTTCCCGTCATTGTGGTATTTTTCTCTCTGTGTTAATAAAGAACAGAAAGAAGGAACAGAACAGGAATAGTATGATGAACAGGAGTCTTCTGTACTGTCTTTGTGTGCTGTCTCTTGTGCCAGAGAATGCTTTTCATATGTTGGTTCTACTAAGATTGGCTTATGGCAGGCAGGAAAAGGATAGCCTTACAGTATTTCTAACCCCTATGTCTGAAGAAATGGACCATGTTCCACAAAAGCTTACTTTAAAATATAGCAGTTTTGTAATCGCCACATGTCTTCTCTCTTCTTAGGCTGCTTTTGCATTGTTTTGTGTTTCTTGTTAAAAGTCTTGTCTCAATGCTTGTAAAATCACGAAAAATGACCTTGAACCAGTTTTTGCAGTTTGTCATTGATCTTCTGTTCTAGGGGCAGGTAATTTGATTTGCCAGTTACCCTGCTTGTTTCTCTTCAGAGCGCCCATTAAAACTTCACTAGGCAAGTGTGAATAAAATATGGTAAATTAAATTGTCATTTGGCAAGCAGTTTGCCATGTGAGATTAAAAAGCCAGGGTATTCCCAGGGTAGATGAATGTTGAGGAAAGGCCAGTGGACCTCTGCGGAAGACTGCAGAACACTTGTCCTATTTGGTGATACCTGGCATCCACTCTTGGTGGCCTCATGCTCCCATTATGGCCCTTACATTGAATTTGTAGATTCAAAGATAAAATGTTTTAAAATAAATCAGTAACCTTTTTAGGTATGCCTGCAATTTCTGTCTAGAACATTTGACAAGAATTCTAAGCATTTTAGTCAATTTAAATATATTTATTTGCCTACCTAGTTGTATCGGAGTACCCAAGGGTAAATAAAGGTAAAGCCGTAACCATCTGTGATATTCACTGTAGCTTGTTTTTAATCTGCGGAACAGATGTAGGATGGTTTCAAGTGCAGCATTTCTTTGATCTTTCTCATTTTAGAGGATAGGTTCACACAGGTAGGAAGGATCAGACATAAGTATATCTAAATGAAAAATAGTACAGACATTAAGATTAGTTAAAGTTTCCTGTAAGTTCTTGGTGAGATGTATCCCTCTATCACTTCTGCAGAGGTCTGACCTTTTGCTTTCAAGCTTTTCTCATCAGGTGGACATGTTTCAGATCCAAAATCTCACAGGCAGTCCTTTCTGTACCTTAATATCATGCTGACATTTGGAACTGTCTTTTGTTTCAGCAGGTGGCAGATGTGAGAGAAACTATTAATGAATGGTCATCTCAGCTATGATGGCAGACCAGCCACCTCCATTAGAAGCCACACCCATTTTGAATGAAGTGCCACTTCTACCTCATATGGTCAATGGGGACACCACACAACAGGCAAGTGGAACTGCATAGCTTAAAAGTGTCTTTATTTGTTGACTTCTTTTACTCCATGCTTCAGACAGTTCTCCTCCCCCACAGAAGTAAAATAAGACTCTACCACTGAGTTTACAAACAAAATTGATATGGAATAAGAGTATATGGAAGAGAAAGAGGAAGGAGACCCGTTGTACAGATAATATTCTTGTGTACTTACGACTTATGGTTTAAATCAAATCCACCCTGCTGAAAATGTTAAGCTTTTGCTGGTAAGCACAGAATAATGTTTCAGAAAGGTTTTCTAATCTAGATTCCTAGCATCAGTTTATGTCTTCTTTGTGACATTATGATTGTAGGTTTTGCTGGCTTACCTGTTTGTTTATTCACTTATTTAGTCACTCTTTGTTTATATTCAAGGGCACCTGTGTTGTGTGATGACTTACACTATACTGCAGTAACTTGTACTAGTTGAAAATTTCATTTAAAAATTTGCATTCCCTCTGGCTTGATTGTGTTTATTGCACAATAGAGTGTTGATACATTTGCTTTCTTTATCTGTTGTTAAATCAGTTTCTGTTGATACCGTTTATAACAGCAGGTGAAGATATTTCATGGAGATTAGATTTGAGGTTTGTAATCTCTGACTGTTCCTTGAAACCAGGAAACTGTGTTAGGCATCCCCAGGCGATGGGCCCTTGAGGGGTAGATTTTCAAGCCATACCACGAACTGCTTTTAAGACCGCCCTGCGTTTGGAAGAGGAGACATTTCATACACCATGGATAGATAAATTAGAGAGATACAAATTCAGAATTCTCACTGCACGTGTGAAGCTAGTGCTGGATTTTGAGGTGGAGAATAGACTGTAAAACCAAGGGGAGCAGTAATTTTAGGTCAACTGTTTTGCTCAAGAGATATACTTAAGACTATCCTGGAAGGCTTAGTACCCCGTTTCCCTGAAAAAAAGACCTAACCTGAAAATAAACTCTAATATGATTTTTCAGGATGCTTGTAATATAAGCCCTACCCCAAAAATAAGTCCTAGTTAAGTGAAAGCCCGCCCTCCACCACTGTGCAGCAACCAGAAGAAGATGACATGACTGCATTTGAATAAACATAGATTGTACATGAAAAAATAAAGCGTCCCCTGAAAATAAGCCCTACTGCGTTTTTTGGAGCAAAAATTAATATAAGACCCTGTCTTATTTTTGGGGAAGCAAGGTATAACTGGTACTTGGGACAGATACCGCTGGAAAAAGAGCCTTTTCCCACCCTTTGTTATTTTTTAGTTAATTTGAAGGAATGTGCAGAGTTCAGTCAACTTTGAGAGGAACTGCAGTAGCTGAATGCTCGCACTGTACAGTGACTGTGCAGTTCATATTGAAATGATTCATTCCGTTTCCTGTTGCTGCAACTCTACATTAGCTGTTCCCAATGTTGAGTCGCCAGATGTTCTTGGACTAAAGCTTCCACAAGCCTTCACCACTAGCTGTGCTGGTCAGGATTTCTAGTAATTGTAGTCCAAGAACATCTGGAGACCCAAGGTTGAGAACCACTGTTCTACATTGATCCAGGCCCTGATCTCTGAGGATTATATGAATAAGTTATTAATTAGAGTGGCTTCTATCAGAGGAGTACAAGCAAATTAAAAGAAAATACTTGGAACTAAATGAAAGCTTCTCTGATCTGTGATTATATGAGGTACAATAACTTAGAAAGGCTTCTGATACAGATGTAGAATATTTTGCCTGTCCAGTGATTAGAAACAGATTAGAAACTGCTCAAATGAGGCATAGAGGCTTCCACTTTAATAGTTCTCATTTTCCAGTAAGAACCAAATGGTTTAGCTGTTGCTTTAGATGATGTATTAGGTCATCCTTGACCTTTCCCATCCATATTATCTGATCAACACATGCGTCATCTTTGCACTCTTCAGTACACAATTTGCTGTTCTTTGTCTCTTTGTTGAAGTTTTTTTCCTAGTTTTTATTTAAAAGAAAAAAAAAACTAACCTTGTAAGGATTAGAGAAATTAAACTTAAAAAATCACAGTTCTACTGAGCAAAAAGGTTATTGGTTTTTCTATAACAAGAAACTTGTTTTGACTTTTAGTTGCGCAGAGAAGTACAGATCTTTATGAAGCAAAAGGCAAAACACACAACCAAAAGGATGTTGTGTGCTGAAAATATTGTTGGCCCATAATTGCTCCAAAGTGTTGGATTTGAAAAGCCAGTGCTTGAATGACGAATAATTAGCATTTGAGAAGCTGCAGGCTACAAATTTCAGTAAAAAAAATGAAGAGAATGCTGGCTGATGTTCTTCTTCGTGGTCTCTGTGAATGCACACAATTGGGGTTATACTGCGCCTGCGCAGGACCTCTCGGAAACTTCTAGAGCTTAACGGTATGTAATTAGTGGGGCGTTCCCTTGTGGAGCGCATGCTCTGCCCTCCAAAGACCTCCTCAGTTCCCATAAGTCCGCCGCTGTCAGATATAAATTGATACAACAAGTGACAGACGCAGTATAACCCAATTGTGTGGATTCACTAAACTCTTTTTTGAAACCTTAAGAATATAGGAAGCAGTATTGTCGAGGGTCCATCTAGTTCAGTTATTTGAAAGCAAGAACAGCGGACACGTTCGTTCAAACCCCTAAAATCTCACAAACGGGTGGGATTTTGAGTGCTGCAGGAGCCTTTATCAAGCTGGGCTTTGTAGAGTAGGCGAAGAGGTGCAGAAGAAACAGAAAAAAAAATCTAGAAGTCTTCAGCAAGGTCGGGGTTTCTTGCCATCATCCCTGACTTTAGCCCATTTTTAGTTTACAAACCGTTGACCTAAAAACAATCGGTGCACGCAGTTTTGTGTGAAGAATATTGTAATGTCCTCATCATAATCGTAGAACTGCAGAGCTGGGAGAGATCCTATGGATCATCAGAGTCCAACCCCTGTCAGGAAGGCCCAGTGGGGGAATTGAACTTCCAAACCTCTTACTCCGTAGCCAGAGACCTAAATGACTGAGCTGTCCAGCCATCTCTGTTCTGTTTTGTCCTGTCTTTACATTTATTTTGCAACTTTTAACATAGCAGTGTAGTCAGTTGCCTTACACTTGGTTGGCTTGTTTGCACGTGCAGCTGCATAATGTTTATTCAGCAGTAGTGGCTTGCAGACGACGTAGTGTGGGTGCCTCTGCAGATTATTTCTTGGGAAGTCCCCATTTAACCCAGAAGATACCTCTGCTGTTTGGATTGCTAGCAGCTTTCCAGAGTTTGGTTACTGTGGGCCCATTTTTGATGGACTGTGTCTGGGACTAATTCAGGGGAATATCTGTGACATTGCTAACCTTGTTCACTGCCACAATGCTTGGGGCATCTTGTTATATCTTTCCTGAATTAACTTATTTAGCGGCCCCTTCTTTAGATATTTCCTGAAGACCAGTGGGCCGTTGCCATGTAAACATATTAGGATTGGTCGTGTGAATATTTATTCTGCTTTTTATCATATAGACCCTTGGCATTAGAGTCAATGCTTTTTCTGCTTAGTTAAGTTGTGCTTTTCATTAGAAAAACAAAAGTAAACGTTTTCTGTTGGCAGGCACAAGCTGAGGTCAATGCGCCTGCCTAGCTGAAGGCTACGCTTGTACAGCTCGTTCCTAGGAAATTGAACAATTCTACCTGTTAGTCATATTTGTTAAGATAAATTGTGTTGTTAAGATGAACGTATTACCTTGTTAACATGCTGTACAAGAATGCTTTATTTATTCATATCAGTGTTGCACAATTTAAAGTAAGGGATGTATATGTAATAAAGGTAAAATTAAGAAGAAATTAAAATGCTAAGATAATTAGACTATTTTTGTTCAAAAGCTGGCCACTTCAGTCGTGTTATCTCGGCCCTTTGCTAGATCTTCTTTTGTACAGGTGGTAGGGCATAAATTGCTTGCGCATAAGTGTTGCATAGATTGAATTTCTCCACAGTCACAGAGAATTTGTCTTGTGTCCAAGTAACCCCATTTTGCTTGATTATTCTTCGATCTTCCTACCTCACTTAGAAGTCTGTTAAGTGACTTCCAGATGGTCTGGCCAGTGTCTTGTCCAGCTGGGATGACAAGTCTCTCAACCAGGAGCCTATTCCATTGTACTGAAATAGAATATCACAATTCTAAACATGCATTTGTTACCATGCACATTTCTCTCAAGGAGCTCATAGGAGCCTACCAGGCAGGATTCCTTTTGCATTCCTTTTTATCCTTAATACAATCCTTCAGAGATGTTAAGACAGATGGATGGATGGGCAAAAGATCAGCAACTGATCTTACAGATGTATAAAAACTGTGTTAGTGATAGATTGTTAAATAATGGCCCAAATGTTGCTCTTGAAACTTTATGCTGCAGAAGCTGATGAGCTCATGCTTCTAACATTTATTCTATATTAATTATATGACATTTGTCCCCCTGTTTTAAGTTCTGAGGCTCCCTCTTTTGGCAACAGGGCATCCCTTGGGAGCCCCAAGGGGAGGGATTTAATTACTAAAAATTGCTGCTGGTGGTCCCAATCCTGGCAACAGCAATCCAGTGGGAATTTTGGGTAATTAAAGCCCCCACCTGAGGCTCCCAAATATTTACCCAGCGTAGGGAGCTTCTCAACCTCAAACGGGGGATAGGAAGCCTTTCATTAATTTAAAATAAAATTTAGTGGCACAAGCTGATGATGCCATCAGCTTTCTGCCACTCAGAGTTAGACAAACAAGATTTGGGTCGGTAAATGGAATGCTGCATTCTGTAACTTTTGGACAGACTTTGTGTACAGCGTTTTACTGTAGTAGATAAGGAGATTTACTAGTGCAAGGATGATGGTATCCACAGAACAGAGAGAAAGAGAGAGAGAGAGAATGTAGTAAACATGCTTGAAACCAACAGTACAGCAGCAGTACTGTGATAAAACAACATTTTAATCATACCCTGTTTCCCCAAATATAAGACCTAACCTGAAAATAAGCCCTAGTTAAGTGAAACCCTGCCCTCCACCATTGTGCAGCAACCAGAAGATATGACTGTAAAATAAAACATCTTCTGAAAATAAGCCCTAATGCATTTTTTGGATCAAAAATTAATATAAGACCCTGTCTTATTTTCGGGGAAACACGGTAAGTGAAGGAGCTAAAATTAAATTAGAAGTCTCTGTTTTCCCTGTAAATTATTTTAAATCACATAGTACTGTATTTACAAAGGAAAGGAAGACTGAAAGCTTGGGTATATATAGCTTGTCCAGTTTATCCATTGCTTCTAATGGAAGGGAAACTTTCTTAAAAGAAAGGCAGCAAATAACTAAGGTGTCCTGCTGGAGGCAGGTGAGCAAAATCCTTCTGTAATTTTGTGTAATTTATTTTCAAGTGTGATATAACTACACTGTGCATGCCTGGCTACAGAAAAGCTTGGAAGTGTATGCCATCATTGCCCAATTTAGACATTTCAAACCAAGGATTGATTTTGCGGTTCTGGAACCCCCAGTTTTGCCTCTTCACTTCTGGAAGCCAGTATGGTTCCTTAAGAGTAAGTCTTGTGCTTTGTTTTCAGGTTATCCTTGTACAAGTAAATCCTGGAGAGACTTTCACAATTAGAACTGAAGATGGACACATACAATGTATCCAAGGTAAAATGTGTGTGGAACACACATGCGCATGCGCACACATGCTTGTGTACATGCTTGTATATTCATGCTTCTGTATTGTTTATAGAATTTGTATTTTTATATACAAGTATGTATATCTTAGTAAGGGACGTGGTGGCACTGTGGGTTAAACCGCTGAAGCCTCTGTGCTGCAAGATAAGAAGACCTGCAGTCGTAAGATCGAATCCACGCGACGGAGTGAGCTCCCGTCACTTGTCCCAGCTCCCGCCAACCTAGCGGTTCGAAAGCATGGAAAATTCAAAAATGCTAGTAGATAAATAGATACCACCTTGGTGGGAAGGTAAACAGCGTTCCATGTCTAGTCACACTGGCCATGTGACAATGGAGGATTGTCTGCGGACAAATGCTGGCTCTGTGGGTTGGAAACGGAGATGAGCACCGCCGCTTAGAGTCGGACACGACTGGACAAATTGTCAAAGGGAACCTTTACCTTTTTACCTATGTATATCTTAAACCAGGTGGAGTGCATGCTCCCGGATCTGCTGTCTTCTGATGGCAAATTTAATTGAAATGGTTTGCTCAGTTTAAGAAAGCCAGCCTTCTGCTACCAGTTCGCACCTAGTAACATTGCTCTTCCATACCCATAGAACCCAATTGTGCAGACAGCAAGCCAGTAGCAATCCTTAAGACAAGAACGTGTAGACCAGAGGAGATTACTTACAGAGCAAAAATATCTGGAAATGTCTAGTCCAGAGAGGCTAAGCCCTTTGCTGCTGAGGGAGACAAAGGTAACCTAGGGTCATACTGACAGCTTGATCTTGTGGAAAACTTTCTCAGCCCTCAGCTTGGTGATCATTCACACCCTAAAAATGGGCAAAACTCATTCAGATTGATGTCAACAGGAAATTTTTATCAGAAATATTTTCCATGTGACCCACGGTGTGTGTTGTCAGTTTCCGGTGCATTGGAGGAAGTGAAGAAAAATGAAGGAACCATGCAGTGTAAGGGCAGAGCCTCACGCGGCCTTTTCCACCAAATTGCTGTATTGTAGTTTCGAATACAGAAATACCCCACGGGGTAATAAGATCATCATTTGCAAGCTTTGTCCATGTTGGGTATAATCCGTCTCAAATCACTTTTTCAGTAACAGCAAAAATTAGGCAGCAAAAATTGTATTATATTAATGCAGATAAATATAAAGTGCCTTGCTTTGCATTGTTGCTGTTGAAATAAAACCTACATCTGTTATCCGACTCCGTTGCTGTGTGTGTTAAACGTTTCAAAACCTCAGCTGTCTGGACTCATTCTTCCATGATAGTTTTCAGCATAACCTAAATGTTCTTAACTTTATTATTTCCAAAATGCCTTTTTGGTTATCTTTTTGTCTTGAAACCTAAAGCACATTCTTGCTACAGGTCCCTCTTGGACATGGTTAGAGGAACTGTTCTCCACAAGTATTTTGAAGCTACTGTAGAGGCTGGGAGGTCACTGGAAGCCTTTTACATAAAAATTAAATGTGTGTACCTCTGCGTGATTGCCATTTAGGTTGCCAGATTGTCAAATGAGCCATGACTGCACACATTTCGGTATATGTGCAGACATGCATCGTCTGTTGTTTTGCTTTCCCTCCAGGTCCAGCACATGTTCCTATGATGTCACCGAACGGTTCTGTGCCTCCCATATTTGTGCCTCCTGGCTATGTATCTCAGGTAAATTCATAACATCTTTTGAATGCTTTTTCCAGCGAAAGAGAGGATTCGGTAATGCTTCAAAAGGATTTTAAATGACAAGCGCTGTAGACGTGGGTGCTTCCTCTCTTTCCATGCTTCTTGGTCACGTCCAGGCTTCTGATTTCACTGAAGCCTTAGTGCAGACATACAACTTCCTGGTCTCTTAGTCGTGGTTAGGAAATGTAGAGCCTCCTGTGGCAGGTTTATTGGCTCTTTTTTCACCTTTGTTCTCTCTTTTCCCCATCTGACTTGTTTTTTACCTTTAATATTAATCATTACAGGAGAAGCTCTGTATCCACGAGGTCAGTACCCACAGTTTCACTTATCTGCTACCTAAAAATATCATTTAAAAAAAACAGTACAGTTGCCTAGGATGCATTACCAGAATAGTGTTTCTATATCCACGCTTTTCAGCATCCACAGGAGTGATTTTGGAACTGATATCGTGGATACCGCAGTCCTATTTATTTATTAACTTATTTATTAAATTTATACCCCACCCATTTAGACCCAAGTCTACTCAGGGCGGCTAACAATAAAAAATTGCATAAAAGCAATATAATAAAATAGAGAACAACAGCAATATCGTCCAAGATGGGGGGGAAAGATAAAAATAATCAAGTGATGACAGGAGGGAAAGCCTGCCTAAAGAGCCAGGTCTTAAGCTGGCTCTTAAAAACACCCAGCAAGGGAACCAGACAGATCTCTGAAGGGAGACGGTTCCAAAAGCGAGGGGTCCTGCTGTTGTATTGTGTGGACACCATTGCTTAATCCTGACTGTGGTTGGCTTTAAACCAGAATTTGAAAATACTGCAGTAACTCTTAACCTGTATATAGATTTACCGTAGTTAAAGGAAGGCTGACCGCAGTGCACAGCTTACGTGAAGCTCCAAACCTTGCTTGAGATCAGGAAGCCAATTTTTCCTGTTTACTGGTTTCTTGTGGTCCGCTTTCTCTCCATATCACCACCAAGCAGGGTACTGGAACCAGGAAGAAATTACAAGTAACTTTCCTTAGTCTTACTTTAAGCCAGTTTTCTTTTCTTTTCTTCTTTGTGGTTAGAACCAAAGAAAGGAGAAACAAAAGGAAATGCTTTGATCAGCGCTCAGCCTTGCTGGTCTGAGCAACACCTGAGTGTCAAAGTTGTTAAAAACTTGACCTTTGGTCTTTGGTCTAAGATGGCAGCAGAAACTACAGCCACTGCTTCTTCCTAATAAGAAAAGAACTTTCCCAGTCTATACTTAGCCCGTTTCCCTGAAAATAAGCCCTAGTATGATTTTTCAGGATGCTTGTAATATAAGCCCTACCCCAAAAATAAGCCCCAGTTAAGTGAAACCCTGCCCTCCACCCTTGTGCAGCAACCAGCAGAAAATGACATAACTGTAAAATAAAACATCCCCTGAAAATGAGCCCTAATGCATTTTTGGAGTAAAAAATTAATATAAGACACTGTCTTATTTTCGGGGAAACACGGTACCTGAAAGAACAGGATCAGAAGTTGCATTCTGATTGTGCACCACAACGATTTTAAAGGGGGCTTTTGCTGTTTTTGCTGACGATAGATCATTTCACGAGGCCAGTGCCCTTCGTTACTTCTACAAATGCACACGATTGCCTACAGAGGCACTTTGCCTTAATACGGAGAATCTTTTGACCAAAGTAGACCATGTCATTGCCACCATCTGTTGTCCGATGTGAGAAGACCTGGTTGCTTCCAGGTGTTTAGATCCTGTATGAACCTCAAACAGTGTTTTAGAGGGCATATGCAGCTCCTGAGCGCTGCAATGATGATTTTTCCTGCTGATTGGCTTTAATGACTCAGAAGCACTTGGTCTGAAGATGGACCCCTCCTAGAGAGGAACGACTCCATTCAAGGAGCTGAGTCAGCCCCTGGCTGCAGCATGTTCATTGTTCCTTTTTGAATCTCAAAGGGAATCTTTTAGAAGGCCTTGTATTTCGACAGCTCTGTGTCCTGTGCATCTGCATAGGAAGCAGTCTGTATACAATTGTTGTGGTTTAGACCAAAAAAAAAAAAAAAAAAAAAAGGAAACTGCAATGAAAACAACCAGATAATCTTGGGCGGTCATTATTTGGGCTAAAAGGATGTTGGCATTTACCCATGCCACATACTGATCCAGCTTTTGTGTTCTTGATGACACAGTCCTGTTAAGCTTATATCATCACTAAAGACTTTGTGACCTTTATTTATAGGGTTTAATAAAGTGCACCTTTATTAAACCCTATAAATTTTACTGCCTTCATGGTGGATGCATACAGGAGTCTGACACAGCAATCTGTCTGCTTGAAGCATTAGGATATTTCTTCATCATCATCATCATGATTGTTGTCCTCATCTTCATCACCTTTTTTGTGCCCAGCATTACCTTGGGATATGATTTTTAATGCCCATGTATCATGTTATTTTTATTAAAATTCCCTTTTAAAACTGTATCTAAAGTTTCCTTAATTTTAAAGGACACGATATCTGAGGTAAATCTGACAGAGTGAAGGTGACAGAGGCCTAGAGTCAGGCAACAGTAGCTTTGATTTGTTTTAAAAACATAACAGGAAGTGGTTCTCTTTTTTCACTTCGCATTACAGGTGGTGGAAGAAAATGGAGTCCGGAAGGTTATCGTTATGCCACATTCAACCGAATTCCATCCCTCCATGCATCCACCTCCCCCCCATGTCCCTCATTATATGCACCCTCATCCTGCTTTGCTTCCCCACCCACCTCATCCAGTTTACCCTCCGGTTCCGGGAACAGGCGAAATGCCACCACAGTTCATTCATCAACACCCACCACCACCATCTCCACATCTTTACCAAGAACAAGGTAAGTTATTTGTTGCTTAAAGGAGGAACAGTCGTAATTTAGGAGGCCTATGGTTTGCTGTTGATCTGGTCGCACCTCTGCGTAGCTGATGCAGAGTGTGGAAATTCTGTTTCCTCATTGAGGGGCGTCAACCAGGACACAGTTCTAGATACAGTAAAGAATGTGTCTTCATGTTAAAGCTCCAGATGTCTTGCTTACTACATCATCTAGGCATGGCTGTTTACATTGAAGACTTATTCAGGATAGCTTTGAATGATTGAAGCAATACTGAATATATATTATTCACCAGATTCTAATTTTTGACTCCTAGCCCATGGGGACATGGCAGGCAAACAAGTACAGTGGACCCTCGACTTACAGATGGCTCGACTTACAGACTTTTCTAGTTACAGACTTCTCTGGCTGCAAAATTTAGATTCGACTTGCAGCCTGAGAATCGACCTACAGACCAGAACAAAAACAGCCGGTTATGGATTAATTGGTTTTCAATGCATTGTAGGTCAATGGAGCCTCAACCTACAGACTTTTCGACTTGCAGCCACCTTTCCAATACGGATTAATTCCGTAAGTAGAGGGCCCACTGTAAAGGACATATTAGTGAAAAGAAGATGCTGCAGCCGAGAGGTGCAAGTAGCTTGTAGGCCACACGCAAAGACCTTGAACCGCATTTGGAGAGTTCCTATTGAAATTGGGTGAAATTCCATGCCTCAGAATAGCCCAGGGACCCCATTCATGCTGATTGTTGTCCGTCATATGTATTGGCACTTACTTTTTTTGTATAAAAGGGGACAATGTTCTTGCTGTTGCCTCCATGAGTTGTATAATAGAGATGGGCATGGATCAGGAAAAAGGTGATTCGTTTTGATTCAATATTGATCTAGGTCGACAATTACGAAATTTATGACATTCACAGAGAAGCTTCCCCTGACTCTCCTCTACAAATTCTCCAAATCTGATGATGTTTGGGTTTCGGACTTCTGAGTTATGCACCTAGAAGGAGCCCCCCCCCCCCGGAAAGTTTCCCCAAGGCACTTAGAAACACCGAAATCACAGAGAAGCTCCCCGAGACTCTCCTTTGGTGAAGATTGTGTTTCAGACATCCCAGTTATACACCCACAAAATGCCCCCTCAAGAAAGTACCCTTTACTAACTGGCTTGGAGAAAAACAATCTTCACCAAACTTGGAGGAATTTAGAGGAGACTCAGAGGGAGCTTCCCTGCAATTTTGGTGTCTCTCGGTGCCAGGGGGGGATGGACGGGATGGATGGACGTGTTTTATAGCCAAACAAACCAATGAATCAAAAATTACTAAAAATGCATTGATTTGTATTCATCCAGGGCATTGATTTATATGAATACAAATTGATGAATTAGCAGCATTTGAACAAATTTGCTGATTCGTTTTTTAATCCATGCCCATCTCTAGTGTATAATATTGTGTTAGAAAACTCTAGGGATTGCTTCCCCAGCCCTTACGTGTGTAGACACGTGTGCGTGCGCACGCACGTACAAGCACAGTCACGTACTATTACTTGTGACAGAGTTTAAAGCTTCAAAAGCTCCAGCTACAAGTTATATAATTATGTAAAGTTCAAAGGCTTTTAATTTGAGATAGGGATTTTTAAAAATTCAAAAACCTAGGAGTTGAAATAAAAGCATTGCGGTTTTTCCATTGCATCTCATGGATTTTTCTTTGCCGTGCCCCTTTAGAATCCCGTTCCCACGGCCGAATAAATTTTGTTCAGCGAGATGAAAGGACTCTCAAAATGCAGGAACATTTGAAGAAAAGGCTAAAAGACAGACAAGCTTGTGGACATACAAATAATAAAACGAACAGCCCTCCTTCCTCGCCTCATAAGGTTAATAATTCCTCAAGCGCCAACGCTCAGAATGGACTTGGAAAGGTACAGCCAGGAATGGGAGGGCCAATCAAGCCGAAGCAAGCAGGAAAAGCCAGGGGAAGTCCCGCCCCATCATCGGATTCAGGCATGGGAGGTAGGTAGCAACTGTCTGGGAAATCAGTATGTATTCTGCATTGTGTTTGTATCCCCCAGTAAATATTAAACAAATCAGCAAAGTATTCACGAAGGCGTTCATGGCCGGGATCTAATGGTTGTTGTGGGTTTTTCGGGTTCTGAAGGTTGTTCTTCCTAACATTTCGCCATCTCTGGATGGCATCTTCAGAGGACAGGAGTAGCACTCTTGTCCTATGAGGATGTGCTACTCCTGTCCTCTGAAGATGCCCATGGCCACAGAGACTGGTGAAACGTTAGGAAGAACAACCTTCAGAACACGGCCAAAGAACCCGAAAAACCCACAACAACCAAAACAGCAAAGTGTTTACCATTCAAGGTAAACATAGAAGACATGAAAGAAAGAAAGAAAGAAAGAAAGAAAGAAAGAAAGAAAGAAAGAAAGAAAGAAACTTAACACTCTTCCAGATGTTTATTAACAGCAGCAGAACAGTTAACTAAGCCATGTTTCCAAAATAATTCTCTATGTGTGAAACAAGGGTAAAACCAATCCTTCAGGGTTTCACATGGGTTGGAAACTACTACTAGGGTTGCCAGAAGTCGGATATGAGACAGAGCATTTTCAAATGGCTTCAGCCAAAAAGAAAGTTAAAGTACACACACATTCTTAGCCCAGGGCAAACTCAACTGAAATGGGTCCAGCTCTATTGTTCTGCACTGGATCCATATTGAGCAGATTCAAGACTTGGAATAATTGAGGGCACTGAACTTTAAGCAGCATGTACTGGTATTTTTCCAGTGAAATGGTCTCCATTTGGGTTGGAGGTGGGAGAAGACTGTTTTGCTGGGCCTTTTTGTTCTTGTTCCCCTCAATTTATAACGCAGTATGTGTTTCTTTGTTTTTTAGAATCTGACGTAGAATCTAGAAAATCTGAAGAGCCCTTAAGCTTCAGTAAGCCTGTAGTAAGTAATAATATCTCTTTAAGATAATATGCCTTTTCCATGCCTTCTCAGGAAAAGAAAAGTAAATTTATAATACTAACCCAATAGAATTTGTGATAATTTGTGTGCTGCTCCATCACAGCGTTTAGTAGTTCAGGAAATGCTGCTCTGTACAAATTCGCATTGCAAGTTCTGATGGGTGCTTTCTGATCTGGAATACTGCAACTGAGACATTAAAGAATGTCTCAGTTCAAGGAGTTAAAAGTTGGGCACCGTTCAAATCTTTTGAAATATTTTGAAATCCTTCATTATGATCATTACGAGGTTTGACACAAAGCCTGCCGAGCTTATAGTCCTGCGAACACGCTTTGAAAAGGTTTTTGTGGTGCACTGAAGGCAAGAGAAAATAATAGTTACATAAGCAGGACAGCTATCAAACAGAAAAAGGTGGCCAAGAATTTTAATTGTTTCCTTGCATTCAGTTTTCCTCTCCATAGTGTATGATAACCTTAAACTACTTGGATGCTGCTGGAAGATGGAGCATTTCTCTGGACAGACAGTGCTTGCTATCAGCCAAAATACCAAAAAAATAAAAAAATAGAAAAATAAAAAAGATTTGATTTTGCAATCATGGTATTGGTCTCTTCACGGCAGCTTTTGATTTTTTTTACATGTTTTCACTCTGCTGTAAATAAAACATAGCAGATCCTGAATGAAATTGCCATTCCTTTGCCAAATTCACCAAGATTAGTGACTGGGTTAAAAAAAAGCTAGGTTTTCTTGGTTTACTTGAAAGCCATACGTGTATAAAGTGGTCATGATCAGCTTTAAAGCAGTTTCATTATTAAAACTGATAGGTGGCAAACTATAGGTGACAAATTAAGTGGATTGATTTGTTCTTTCTTAAATACCTAGTTGAGTAGCTAAGAGCACTTCTGTGTGAACTACAAAACTGAGTTATGTAATTTTTAAAAGTTGAGCCAGGCTTGGAAATACTTCAGTATGCATGCAAGTTAAGGCAGTACTCTATAGTGAGGTAAAGGAATACTGAATGAAATAAAAATTTAAGTGAGCACCCCCCCCCCCGGAGGAGGTGGGGCTTTGAAACGCCAAACGCCTGTCTAACCCAGGCACGAACCGGCAGTTCATGCCCATCTCTAAACTAAACCCCATCTTGTACATGGATTTTGGGGGTGGTTGGGTGATTGGGATGAAATCAGCAACTGAATTTTTTTTCTTGAAAAGTGGAAACAGTCTTGGTTGTTTGTTTTTTGAAGGTATCAGAAATCCAGGCGAGGTCAGCAGTCTTATCCTGGAGTCCCCCTGTTGTCTTGCAAAACGAAGAAGCTCATAATCTCACTCCTGCAGCATTCACATTTGAAGTGACGGTCTCGAACAGCGGTAAAAATGGAAAGTTCAAATTGGTTTACGTGTAAGTCCAGTTTCTTAACAATACAACCTTTCCCCGCTGACGCTGTGATAGTGAACGTGCCCCACCAGGGTCGTTCTCCAACTCCCCATTTCCATCAAAATAATTTTTCAGATCAGGCTGATGGGATGTTTCCAGTGTTTGATTTCTGGGGTTCAAGTCCTAATACTAGCAGAGATTAAAGCTTAAGATTGACATCTCTCATATACACATGTAGTCCAGCACTATCTCACAGAGGGCAGGGACTCTTTTTTTCTTTCCCTTGCTTAGACCATTCCACTTTCAAAAAGTGGCATAAACTGTTATTTCCACTTTAAAAAAGTGTGTATGTAGGGGGGTTGTCTTGTTTGGCTGCAGGGGGATAACATTTGAAGTGATTAGTCACATCCCTGGAGGCTTTAATAGTGCAATAGACCTCTTTTAGGATGGGGGTGTGGTTCAGGGTTTTTTTAGGGGGGGTTCACAGGTCCATCGGCTGCACAGTGCTCACCCTCACTGCAACAGTATTAATCAATTACTGTGTGGGAAAAAAAGTTAGAATAATGGGCTGTGCACAGGAGAAGCCATTTACAGCTTAGTTGGAAACTCCCAGTTATTGTGACCTAATAGATTTTTCTCTCTGCAGGGGTGAAGACACGACTTTTACTCTTCCTGATCTCAGGCCAGCTACTGATTATCATGTTAGGTAAGCATAGAGAAGAAGTATCGCTGGAAAGTTCAACCGTCTCTGAAATTGTTTTTGTTTTCTTTTTTAAAGATAATCTAGTTCAAAATTAATTACAAGCGAATAATTGTTTTCAGGAAATTGGTGAAAAATAGGGATTAAGGGCTAGAAGATGAAACAGGCAAATAGCGCAATATATCTTTTACTGTTTTGAAAAGACTCTGCACTGCTGTGTCATTGGGACTGAGCCTTTACACTGCCCCAAGTACAGCAGTAACTGGGGAGCTGGGCAATTAGTATTTGGGGGGGGGGGGTTTAACACACTATACAAAACAGCTTCAGAGTAATATTGCTACATAGCAGCTAGTTTTACTTCAACTTTGAAATAATTTCTAGGATTTTAAGTACAGGGAGCACAGCACAACATGAAGGCTGGAATGTGTTTTTTAAGTCTTCCAGCCACAATAAAGGCCGTAGTTAATCTCTGTTATGTCTGTATATCACTGTGCCTGATGATTATGTACAGAAGAGACAGCACGAGGAACGAGACTAGTGCTCAGGCATCTCTTCCCTGATAGAATTTGTTATGACGTCTTATGTTATCTCCTTCAGTGTGGCAAAGCCTGGCGTGCCCAACAAGAGTGAAAGGGAACAAATAACAACAACAAAAAAGGGTTTAAACTGTCCCGTAAGGTAGATAGTAGAGATGGACGCTTACTGCGGTTCGATTGGGGCCACAGGTGTTAGCATGGGCGCCCCATATTCCGTGCCCCAACTCTTCCTGTGGGCACCCAGTCAGAAGAGGAGGCAGGGACAGGAAAACCCATGGTGCTGCTTCTGGCAGGGCCCCCACGAAACGAGGCCGGGAGTGGGATCCGGGCTGCCTGTGGGCCCCATTGGCCGAACCCGCAGCAAGTGCCCATCTCTAAATAGACAGACAGATTCATTGGATTTCTGTGCCACCCAACGTAGTGAAAGGTCACGACTCTGGGTGATGAACATACAGGAAATTAAACCCACATTCTAAGGAAAGGCTGAAAGAACTGGGCAGGTTTAGCCTTGAGAAATGAAGACTGAGGGGTGATAGGATAGCACTTTTCAAATATTTGAAAGGTAGTCGTACAGAGGAGGGGCAAGATCTGTTCTCGATCATCCCAGAGTGCAGAACACACAACAAAGGGTTCAAGTCACAGGAAGCCAGATTTTGGTTGAATATCAGGAAAAACCTCTTTAACTGTTAGAGCAGTGTGACAGTGGAACCAGTGACCTCAGGAGTTGGTGAGTGCTCCAACACTGGAGGCATTCAAGAAAAACTTAAATAATCTGGCAGATACGCTTTGATGGTATTCCTGACTTGAGCAGCAGGTTGGACTTGATGGCCTTGTAGGCCCCTTCGAACTTCACTTTTCTATGATTCTGTGATCATCACACCCACCCAAACAACATAAAAATTACTGAGTAAAATAGACAGTGACAAACACAACAGAATCATATGGGGACATAAACTAAGCTCTAAAATGAAAATGGTAAATACCCATCTCAGAAGAAGTATGTTTTTAAAGGCCTGCTCATTGCCTTGATTGGACACTGGAGTTCACAGGACAGGAAATCCTCAGGCCAAGAAAAGAGCAGATCAGAGGAAGCAGCAAAAAAATTACAGCAGAAAGGGTGACCTATGCGAAATATGGTGTCACAAGTATCTCATTTTCTTGATCATCTGCCACACTCTGGACTTTCTAGTCTTGGTTTTGTTGTGTGTTTGGCATGTTTGTTCACCTTTTCCCCTAAAAATTACCATACAGAGTTTCAGCCTCCAGTAGTTCCACCAAGGAAACCGTTTCGGAGCTGGCCAGTTTTACTACAGAGACCTGCGAGCCAGATCCTCCTGCTGCACCAAAAGTAGTCAACAAATCCAAAAACAGTCTGACAGTCCAGTGGAAGGTAAGTATCCAGCCAATGTGGGTTTTAGCCTGCGAGTTTGCATTAGCATGCTTGAAAAGGAAATACGAATGAACGGATATATTGTTTATCTATCTAAAATATTTATATGCTGCCTTTCCCCCTAAAGAATCCAAAGCAGCTCACAGTATTAAAAGAAGCAGTGTTAAAAGCTAAAATAATAAATTTATTAATTTCTAAAATAGGAATCCCATCTTGAGGAAACCGCATGTTTTGATTTGAAAAGTTTATTGAAGTGGTTGAAACAGCTCTTTTTCAAGTTGGTGGGCAAAATAAATGTCTTCTTCCCCCCCTTTTTTTCTTTCTTAGTCCTCCAATGACAATGGTTCCAAAGTAACTAACTACCTTTTAGAGTGGGACGAGGTAAGTTCCTTATTTTAGGGAAAAATAGTTAAGCCATTTTATTAGCTGAAATTGTGTGTCACTTAAGTCCACTCTTTTATGCTTGAGTAACTTTAATAATGCTCTTCCATGTCCTGCTGAGAAAATATTTTCAATTAAGCACATTGCAAGTGGATAAGACGTATGTTGTAATGTTTTCCCGTCAAAGTGATTCTGAGAAGCAGACCAGCTTCTCCAGAATATTCTGTTAGAAAGAATAAAAAATGGAAGCTGCTATGCACTGTTTTGGACTTCCAGAACAGTTCTTCCCAACGTGGGGTCCCCAAATGTTCTTGGACTTAAACTCTCAGAAATCCTGGCCATCATAGCGAGGGGTGAAGGCTTCTGGGAGTTTTAGTCCAAGAACATCTGGGGATCTAAGCTTGGGAACCACTGTTCTAGAGTTGAGAAGATGAGAAATGTACAACCCTCCAGTTATTGAACTCAATACCCTTTGCTCTTCTCCGTTGGCCATGCTGGCTATGGAAGAGAGGGGTTTTGCTCCTGTGATGTCTGGAGAGCTACACGATCTCCGTCCTGTTCCATTTTGTTGATACTTAAATCTAGCACTGGCTACTTCAGATTTTTCATGCATATGTTTTGATTTGTGTAACTTCTTAGTTGTTTTGGAAGCGTTCTATTAAAAGCATTAGCTCTTTGGAATCATTGTGTCGTTGTAAGTAATCTGGCAGAAGCTTACAGGCAGGTGGAGAAAATCCATTGGATCGACTCTGCCCATGCTGTTCTAGGATTTCGTCGCATTTCTCCAGCTATTGTGGTTAGTGGAGGGAACGAAACTCCTAGTTCCTTGCAAAATTTGTGTCAGTGTGCGAACCTGGACACAGATTTTCTAAACTCTCCAAATAAACCATGAGGGTTAGAAACAGCCTTCCGTGTTTCGTAGTTGTGTCAGCAGTGCTTTGGTTTCAGGCTGTCCTGATGTGCAATTTTAATTTTGTTGCTTTAACTGGGGTGTCCAGGTATGGACATGTGTGCATGTAACATAATTTTGTTATTTTTATTTTATAAACTGCCTTGAGCAGCCTTTGTCTTAAAGGGCAGCCTCACATCTTGAAAATAAAATCAGTAAATTAAAATACCTGTGAATTGGAAGCTGTGAAAATTGGCAGGTTTATAGGAGCACACATTCGATTGGTCCACAATCTGGTGGCTTTTTTCTTTTCTTCTTCTCTTTTCATTTCTGTATTTTGTTTCATTATGCTGTGCTACAGAGGGCCGCTATTACTGAGGGCTCACTGAAGCAAATCCTCAGTTTCTTAGAGCCAGAGGATCTCACTTTATTTTTATTTATTTGGAAAGGGGAAAAACGGCGCCTTCAAGGAATGCTATTACGGTCATCTGAAGCAACACAAAATAACCAAGCTGACCCCTTCTACAAGATACATGTTCAGGGTGGCTGCCAAAAATGACATCGGAATGAGGTAAATAAATAAATAAATAAAAGATGACGTAACGACATGACTTTCAGAGATGTATTGATGGCTCACAATTATTTCTCTTCTCCCTCCTTCCAGTGGGTTCAGCGAAACTCTGGTGTGTTACACGATAGGAATGGTCCCTCCACCCCCTCTGCCGCCTCAGCTGACGGAAGCAGGGGTGGCTTGCTTGTCCCTGAAGTGGAGCCCTCCGAACGGAGTATCTTCGGACGATTCCCTGACGTACATTTTAGAAATGGAAGAGGAGGGTTCTGTAAGTTTCTGGTGTTTATGTGTTTGGAAACTTGAGTTGGATGTAAAGGAAAAAAAAGTCGCTGCCACTCTAGGGTAGAAAAGGAGGTTGCCTGGCAGATAATTACTGGCTGCCTTGTTCAGGCGCCCCAGTGGAGTTGACAGTAAACTATCCACGAGTCTTCTGCAGCCGGTTGAGGACCCAGTTGTTGTTAGGAGTTGAGGTCTGTTCTGATTGCAATATGGCTTTGGACAGGGTCGCTCTAGACGGCCAGTGCTGGAGCCACTGGCTTTCCAAAACACAACCATCAAGGTTGGGTTTGTACACTTGTTATGTCTCGGTATATGTTGTCTGACCATGACATTGTTATTCTTGAGGAGTTTTTGATTTCCTTAGACACAGTGAAGAGAAATGCAAGTTGTTCCACACTGCTCAAGAAAAGGCATTATTTATTTTCTTTTTTCTTCTTCTTCATGAATAGGATTATGGTTTTCAAGCCGCTTATAATGGAGATGAGCTTTCTTGCACTTTAGAAGACCTTAGGAGGAGTACGTCTTATAAATTCAGGGTATGTGCTGATCTCGAACGTTACCGCATCCGGTTGCTAATTAAATCTCAAAGTCTATAGTGAAAAATCAACCTGTGTTGACTAGGGAGAGGGGTCTGCAAAATAGGCCACGGCTGTTGAGACTTCTGTTCCCCTGCCCTCTAGTGCATAAAATATCTTCCCCTGTCTGATATCGTCTCTTAATTTGGAGACCACGGTGGTGGCGATTGTTAAGTAGTGTGGATTCTGTGTCCAGAATCCTGAATATTTTGGTTTCCAGCATGTCCCCGTTACATCCAACATTGCCATATGTTTTTGCTCAACCACGTAACAGCTTTCCCCTCTCCCAAAACCGCATTCCCCCTCGTACTGCCTGTTTTGGGGGAATGGCCTTTAAGAGAAAGCCTTTAATGGTTACGCTCTTGAAATAAATTGGGTGATGGGTCTGGGTATTTGAATTGAGTTTAAAGTCACATGTTTTTTGGGTCCTCTTGGGAGAACTTTTAATCTGTTTTTAAACAATGGCGTGTTGTGCAGAAGGCTACACAGGCCTTTTGAATTCGTTGCATTTGTGGCTTTGTCCTGTGCCTGTCCACCTACCCTCGCTCTGGCTGCCTCTCACAACCACTAGCCCTGGTATTATTTTAGTATATATTTTTATTTCTTCCAGTCTGGCATTGGAGCCCCCCAGTCACCCGCCCGCCCACAGACCAGAGGGTGGAGAAGTAGAGAGAGCCAGGAGAGAGAAGCAGCCCACTAGGACTGAAACTAACCTGAGACACTGACTAGGCTTGTGAAGGAGGGAGGCATTCTCTCCCCCCCCTCTGCTCTCCTCTCTCTCTCTCTCCCAGTGGAGAAAGAGAGGGAGCACAGAAGGCATATCAGTGAGTGGCAAACCCCACAGACACAATTTCTTCCAACAGAGGCATTCATGTTATGCCAAAACGACTGAAAATAAATCAGTCTCACAAGCGATTTAAAATAAACAACCCTCTCCCAGCTGAACCCAGTGACTTGCTTGACAACCAAAAAACTGCCTCTCTGGCAAAAAAATAAAAAATAAAACCTGTGCTTCCATGTGTTTCGTGTACTCAGCTTTTTAAAAATCTGTTTCAGACTGCTAATCCCAAGTCAAAAACAGGGTTTTTACTGTGTGTAACCACACTCTCGGTTGGTTTGTTAATTGCCTTTCCTTTTCGGAAGGCTTCTAAATGGGGACTTACGTTACCGTCATGGCTTGTTTGTGGGCTTCTAGTTGGAAAGCTGAGGAGTGTAGGAGGAGGTCTGACCCTGCAAGATCCTTCCTTTCTTACATTTAAACTAGTACATGGTTTTTAAGCTGGTCTTTCTTCTCTTCATGCCACGACAGCTGTTTGCTCACAACACCGAAGGAAAAAGTGGGCCCAGCGAGGTGGTAGAATTCAGCACAAATCCTGACAAACCTGGACCTCCGGGTAAACCAGCTGTAAAGGGAAAGATCCATCCACATAATGTGAAAGTGACCTGGGGTAAGGAAGCAAACATTTTGTATGAATTCTTTCTTCCTCACCTGCCTCCCTTGTTGCATAAAAAGGAAGAGGCATCGGTTACAGTTCAGTATTCTGCATTTGGTGTTTGTGTTTGCGCATCTGATCAGCTGTGCAGAACTAACAAGGAAGAGGTGCATTAATCTGGACTGATGGGTTTAGCAGTTGCCCGGATCGATGCATATTTAGCATGCCTGTGCGTGGCATGTGTTGTGCTCCTCGTGACCCCTTCCTCCCCACATAGGGTGGAAGAATTAGTTCTGCACAAACTGCAGCCTTTCTGATCTGTCGCGGCTTTCGTCAGTCAGTGTCGCGTTTTCAGCACAATGAAAGGTCTAACTTTAAGGTCCTGTGGGCCGTACCCTTTTGCTATTAGTAGACTCATAGATTTAGTGGAATTTACAGAATGTTGACTTCCCATGCACTTAATTGGGTTTAGCAGTCGGATACCGGCTGGCGTGGTTGCCTAATGCAGAGCTTAAGATGAGATACGTGATGGATCCTGTTCAGTTGTGATGCTTTGTTTTCTGAGCATATCCTTTTACTTTGATATTGTTTGATATTATGTGCTATTAAGTTGCATCTGGTTTGTGATGACCCTGATAGGGTTTTTCAAGGGTATTTATGGAGTGATTCCAAGTCCTCCATACAGAGCACGATACCATAGTCTTTCGAGACTGAAGGATGCCTACACATATGGAGTGATTTTACCAATACCGACCCACAGAGAGTTTCCATGGCTGAGTGGGAATCTGAACCCAGGTCTCTTGATTCTGTCCGCCTGGCACTCATTTTGGTATATTGCCATCCTAAATGAAAATGTGGGGCCTAACAGCACACCAGTTCTTCTAACTTGCTTGAAACTAGTTGTGTGGACTTTAAAATATGGGCTTTCTTGCAGATCCAATTCTTCTCCTTTTAAATGCTATTTTTTTAGATCCACCAAAGGATAATGGAGGGTCAGATATCTCTACGTATGTCCTAGAAATGTCAGAGGCCTCAGCTGGTAAGCACAAGATGAACAAAGTATGTCCAGTATCACATCCCTTTTTCAGCCTATCGACTGTAATCGTAAATAATTTCACACCCTTGCTGGAGAGCGAAAGGAGCTTTAACCATGCTGTTGTTAATAAATATCATAGATGTTATCCATCAGCCCAGTATGAGTCGTTTGTAACCAGTGGGGTGGTCAGTCCCTGGATCCACAGATACAGCTAGATATAGTGGTTTCAGCATGGATGGGAAGGGGGTGCAGAATGTTAGGTAATCCGGTTCTATTCAAGTTTTCCTGATGGTCCAAGTGGCCAAAATGTTTTGTTTCTCCTGCTGTAAAACAGTTGCCTTCTCTTTTCCTGTTCTCCAAATTGGGTTGTAATTAGTACTTTATTTCCACCACCTCCACCACCGTAGGCAGTATATGGGAAGCAACCTACAGCGGTTCCATAAGAGAGCACGTCTGTGCTCATCTCAAGCCTGGTACGTCTTACAGACTAAGAGTTTACTGCATTGGAAGAGGAGGCCAAAGTCAGGTGAGCAAGGGGGAGTCCTTTGAAAGAGGTCTGTGATTGTCCTGCAATTGTTTAGCAGCCCCCAAACCCCCAGCTTTACAGGTTTTGGTACTGGCAAAAGAATTGTTTATATTGAGAAGAAACTCAGTCTCTGTGTTTATACATGCAAATGTAAAACACATTGTGTTTTGACAGCTGTGAATATGGGTTTTCAAAACTAGATTAGCAGACAGGTTGTTTAGGTTTTTTTAAAATGGGTTCTTCAGCAGCAAAATCTCTTGGGGCACTTTTATTTATTTAAAAAAAAACTATTAAAGGCAGGTTTTATTTGGTATAAACGTCTTTAACATGTATCACACCAAATGGGGGACCTTATGCTAGTTAAAATCTTTAAAAGCCTTTAACATGGCACAGGCTCCTTGCCATTTATTTTAGTAGGTGATAGAAATCTGCCTACTCAAGGAGTTCCGAGTAGAGAGGGCACAGACTGCTGCTGGTTTGACCCCTGTGCTGGTTCATTTATCCACTGTACCAGGTGTTCAGTGCTACAAAGCCCTGCCTTCCTCTCACAGGCACCCACTCAGAGGCAGCACCCGGAGGAGATGGGTGGGGGAGCATTTGCTAGAGGAGGTGGGCTTTGACGTGCCGAACATCTGTTTGGCTGATAAATAAACTGACATGAACCAGCGGTTCGTGCCCATCTCTCGTTCCAAGCAGTCTTCCAGGGAGACCTGATAAATATAAGCAAGGTTGTCGCTTCATCAGCTCCTACGTCTGCTTGAAATCTTCAAAGTCTGATTGGGAAGCAGGTAAAGAGTTTGGATAGGATTTCTAGCTGTCAGTGGATGGGCGTTAAGGCATGTAACATTCATTATCCTTCTTGATGCACGAGCATGATACTCTCGAAAGAATATTTTGGAGCAGCTATAGCTTAATGAGTTAGGTTGCTAGCTGCAGAGCCAGAGGTTGGAAGTTCTGTTCCCCACTGTGCCTCCCAGAAGAAGAGACAGCCTATGTAGCCTTGGGCAAGCTGCACAGCCCCAGGGCACTCCCATTATAGGGAAATGGTGAATTGCTTCTGAGTACTCTACCTAGAAGACCTCGGAAAGGGTCGCCATAAATCATAGTTGACTTGATGGCACACAGTTACTACTGTTCGATAGCTTGGAATACACAGTTGTGGACTTGCTGCCTGGGAGTACAGATCCACACTGGACCTCCAAGGAGAAGAGCCATGAGTGTGCATGACGGATGGGGCGCTGTGCTGTGCTACCTGTGCAGCTTGAGACAATCTGCAGAGCCCCACACTGGGATCAGGAGGAGGGACTGGTCATCCTTTCCCGATCTAAACAAACTTGGGAGGGCAGCCATAAGCAGGAGATTGATTGGACCGCACAACATTTCTCCTAAACATTAGGAAGAACTTCTTGACAATAAGAGCTGTTGGATTGTGCAACGAACTGTCTCAGAAGGTGATGGGATCTTCCTTCATTGGAAGTTTTCCAGCAGAGGTTAGATAGGTCACCTGTCAGGGATGCTTTAGAGCTGAATTTCTCACTTCGCTGGGGCACTGGACTCTAAAGTTCTATGGTTCTGTAATTATCAATTATCTAATTAAAGAATATTTTACATTATATTTCAAGAGTGAAGCGGTCTTAGCAGTTAAGAATGCCAAAGTGGGTGTTGGGAAATCAAAATCCAAGTCCTCATTGGATCACGAAACTCAGTAGCTGATCTTTGATGCAATATGGGTATTTATTGATCCTGGATAAAATGTGTCCACACCTGCTTCCTGCATATGAATCTGCGCACATTGCAGAACCTGGTATTTTTCTGGCACAGAATTGGGTTTCTACTGATACAAGATTATCACGTTCACAGTGTGAAATTCCACACCACCCTTTTGGAAACAAACATGCTGAAAAAAGGGCAGAGGGGGGGGGATTATGAAACACATGTTGCAGCTTTCCATTCTGGTTAAGTTAACATGCGTGTTCTTTTTTAGCCGTCAGATGTACTCACTGTTCAGACAGCAGCTGTTCCTCCTGGGCCATGTCAGCCTCCGTGTCTGGCCGGCAAAGCCAAGCCTAAGGAAATCTCTCTTCAGTGGGGTAAGATTTCTCATTTTGAAGAAATGGATGTATGAAATTGTACCTGTCTTGCACGACATGTAACGAAGGGAAGCAACTTCAGAAAATGCTAGGTGTACATAGTGTCCTTCGTGATTTATCTGAGGCCCATCCTATCTTTCTTTCAGTAATGGGCTCCAGGGTGGCAATATACATCCAATAGGTATCCATTTTTCTACGTCCAGCACCTAGAACGGCGCAATTGGACTGCTCGACGTGGAAAGATGTCCTTTTCCACGATGATGCCGAAACCAGAGTTGCCTTCTATGCTGAGGAAGTTGATGCCAACAGGATTGAAATAGGGTGGGATGATCCCATAGATTTGTCCCATCGCTGCCCATCAGAAACAGCTTGAGGGAGGTTTCCAAAGAGAAGATGAAACAGAGCGAAACGGCTCGCTCCTAGCAGTGAAGTCCACCGCTGGAAAATACTTGTTCCAAAGATACAACTGAACTGGGGTTCATGTTTCCTCAGGCCAGATTTAGTAGGCACTCTGCAGATTGAACACTGCTGTGTTAAAACTCCCTTCATCCAAACAAACAAACAAAAAAAGAGGTAACTTTTGTGCGCTGATGTTCCCTTGCGTTTCCTGCCGGCGTTGGGCAGAGTCCCGGCACTGGACGTACGCCCTTTCGGCTGCAGCCAGAGCCAGCGGTGTGGCAGTGCTGATTGTGGGTGTGCGGCACCAATACAGCCTTGTGCAGCTGTGCAGCTTAGAGTGGATGTTGCTGGGTGCACTTGAGGGGCCCAACTTCACACCACACCTACGGCCACAGAGGTTGTAAACAAAGATCCACAAACCCATATACAATTCATTTTCCACACAATAAGCAAACGAATATAAGCTACGGGAAGAGAATAAAAACCAATAGGAGAGATAATAAAAATACTCAGAGGGAAGTATGGCAAATGTAAAAGAACTGTGATAAAATTGTTAGGGCTCACCTGGACATACAGGTTCAGAAGGGTCAGTGTTCCAGCCTTATCTAGATTTAGAAGGTTCTGAATGGGGAAAAAAAGAGAGATAAGATGGCAACCAGGTGTTTGGAACCTACCTGTTGTGATTGAACATACTTTGCATAGTGCCCTAAACCTTCTTGGCTTCTCTGAGTGGCCTCGAGGTCACCCCTTCATGACTTTGGGGGGCACCCTCAGATGGAGTTTGAACAACACTTGTCCGATTTACATGGTGCGTGTGTGTCTTTTTATTTATTTATTTATTTTGGAAGGAGAATTTGAGATTATATTGCTGGGGGACGTGGTGGATTTGATTCTCCACATCTTCATTAGTGGCATGAGTATTCACCGGGGTCAGACTCGGACCCAGTTTTGACAGTGTAAGGATGGTCATCATCAGTGCCCACCAGGATAGCCTCCTTGCGCTGATGGTCATTCTACTGATGGTGACTCTCCTTGGCATCAAGACTCTGCACGATGTTAATCACCAAGAGCCTGGATCACCTCACTTTGTGTGGATCTGCTAGGCAGAAAAGAACATAGCGGAGAGAGACGCCCATAGTTGGCATTGCATTTAATCGAAAGACCCTAACTTGCATGCTGGTTGCTGCTTCTTTTACAGAACCCCCTTCGGCAGACGGAGGCTCAGAGGTAACCGAGTACATTGTGGAAATAGCGCACGGTGAGCTGGAGGAACGGAGGCAAGTGTATCGCGGCCAGGCATTAGAATGCACCGTTAATGGTCTTCTTCCGGGAAGAACGTACAGCTTCTGGATTCGAGCAGCCAACAAAGCTGGGGTACCTGATTGAATTCCTGTCTGAGAATTTTAAAAAAATGCTTATTAAATTTCTCCCTGTATACAGAGAATTTCAAGGTGTTGGTGTGTGTATATACACATGCACCCATGTATGTGTTCTACAGTGAGGAAATCCAGCTCTTGAGAGCAAAATAGTTAATGCAGTGAAATATGCACTTGGGTAACTCTTGATTATACAAGATTCATATACTTTTGGAAACCTATTAGGAAGTGAGAGGCTTGGGTTGTGTTCTTGTTTTTTTTTTCTCTACAGTGAACGATATAAATATTAAAGCTTTGGCCCTAGCAATTTGCATGCCTCGTTTTGCTGACATCCTACCATATTACAGAGACGGTATGAAGTTTTCACAAAGGGTTCAGCGACCTCAATGGATTTGCTACTGCTTTGACGCTGGTGCCTGAAACAGTGATATCTTAAACTGCACGTCTGCTTCTGATTTTGGAGAGAGAGAGAAACCTCTGTCTTGGTTTCGCTAAATCCTAGCCACATTTTCATTTCATCTTTGTTCTGTATTGGGTTGTGAGGCTTTGCAATTTTTGGGGGGAAAGTATATTCTTAACACAGTTTTTCTAGTGTCTGCATTTATGCCTTTTATGTAATTTTTGATTTTTCCCCAAGTGACTAAAACATGTTTGTGTGTATTTATTACAACTAGGGGCATTTGTGGATGTTTGGATTTTAAGATATGTACACTGTTTTATGCAGACTTAATTTGTCTAACCCCCCCGTAAGCCTTGGTAATATGCTAATTTTTTGTTTATTTCATTTATATGCCACCTTTCCTTCAAAAGTGGGGCCAAAAGCAGTTTATAGGACAGTTTAGAACAATAGATTAACATACAATAAAATCACAAATAATAAAGCCAAATTCTACAATTACAATTAGAACTCTTTAAAGTCAATTGAAATGAGTAATAATAATTTGCCTTAAAGCAATGAAAACCAGCACATCATCTGGGATGTTCTACTTGGAGGCTCTTAATTGCTCAAGGCCTGCTTAAATGGAAAGTTCTTTGCCAACGTTGTCTCTAAATTTTAGCCTCTCTGGGTGAGGCTCCACCCCTTGCACTCAAGACTCCGCCCCCACGGGGGTTCCATCACGACTGGAACCGAAGGGGCTGGAAATGCTTGCTGTGGGTGTGTGGTGGAGGAGGAACGTTGCATGGAGGGGGACCAGACAGACCTGGACTATCAGAGCCTGGACTGGCTAATATAGGAGGAGATTTACATTTATATCCTGATGGCATTAAACTGGTCATTGCAATTTCCTGATCTCGAGATCTTGTTTCCCTGTAGCTCGGCCCTTGCTCAGAAAAGGTAGAGGTTTCTACTGCGCCGGGGCCTCCAGATCCTTGCTGTGTCCCCCAGCTGATATGTAAGACAGCTACGTGTGTCGTAGCCTCATGGGAGGTATGTCTGTTTCTTCATATCTTTTACGTGAGCCCTGCTGTAATACGTGAGACTTGGACAGAGAAATTCAAAATGAGTGGAAGGGCACTCTCATTTCACTAATTCGGGGCCCTAAGAAAGTTGCATGAATGAATGAATGAATAAGAACTTAATAGCTGTTCATGCCCTGAAGTTGAAGAAAGGTCTTGTGCAAAATTCTGATAAGAAAACTATCTAAATGGACTTAATCAAGGGAACTGTGGTTGGGATGCATAGTACTGTCCCTTGGGTCTGATAAGCTTCAATTTGTGTTGTATGTGAGCCATCGATGTCTGTCGTGCAGTGATCTTGGGCATGCTTTTTCTTCGTATCCCCCACCCCCCATGATAAAGCATGACCAGTGATCAACATCGTTCTGTTGATGTGGGGGGGAAAATTCCAAAGCATTGTCACATCATCATACTATGACTGCGCTTCAGTCGAAGACAGCTCAGATCCTGTGGCTGTAATGTGTACTTGCACAGTAACATTGACCAGTTTGTGTCTCAGCCATCCAGTGCATTTCAATGCAGAAAAGAGCTGGCTGCTGCTTTTCATTGGAGATGTTTCCTTAGCATGTACTCTAAAGGTGTCGTTGGCTTCCAAACGAGCATTTCTAACATGTTGCCATTTTGGAAATGCCAATCTTTGCAATCCTCCGTCAGAGCCAGGGCACAACATATAACACAGATACCCAAGGATTTTCCTGTCCTGAAGAAAGATATTTCTTTACAACCATTTATTCCCAGCCACTTTGACAGACAGGAGTCTTAAACCAATCAGTTTGTTCTTGTCAACCCACTACCCGCTTTGGGGAGGGGGGAAATCCAGGAGACTAAATCTACTTCCGTTGTGCCTCTACTTGGAGGAGGTTTGTTTAGGTTTAGGGGGGTCTGGTGATGTGCATTGCTGTGGGGCAGCCGCTTCCTGAAAACTCATAGACTGCACCGCTGACACCAGTTTGAGGGGTGGGGAAACAGAGGTGCACTTCCGCTTAACACAGGGCAAGTCACAGAAGGAGTTGACACACAATGGTAACTGGTTGGAACTTAAAGGCTAGTCAGACGGTGAGTCAGGCATTATTAAAACCTGATTCAGGGCGGGGGTGCACTCCTTAGACACATCCACAAGATAACAACAGTGCTCCATATAAATTACTAGGGTGGGACACATTCACATTTCTTCAGCACAAATCAGCATTGCTGCTAATATGGATAGGGTCTTGATTTTTTGATAAAGTTGGGCAAGACGTTCAGGGGAGATCCTGAATACTGAAGCAGACTGGTAGAGGAGTGAGATGGATATAGGCCAGGCCGGACTGAACACAAATGTATTTGGTGTTCCAGCTGATCACAAATTGCCAGAGACATTTCTGTCCTTAAAAAAGTCCTTTCTCATAAATCAGTAACCTCTGAAGGCAGAGTTGCTAAATGAAAGGCCCAGCTTGCCAGATTGGAGATCGGTGTCATCTCAGTGTATTCTTTTATTTTTAAAAAGCAACTCACTTTTCATCAGGTCACCGGGGGGGGGGGGGCGATAATGACACACATTTTGTCCTAATCCGTTAAAAGCCCTTTTCTCTCAATATTCTTAGTTGTCAGCCGCCCTTGAGACAGGAAGTTTAGAAACGGGCAAGCTTATTTTCTACAAATATCTGCCCTTTGTTGCAGGAGCATTGATGGGGACCTGCATCTTTAACTGAAGAGCGCCCCCTGAACGTTTCCCGTTCATTTTGCCTCTTTGTTTTTACCTTTCTCCTAGGTTCCACTGTGTAACGGTGCCGAAATTAGTGAATACAGGCTGGAGTGGGGCCAGGTGGAAGGCTCGATGCATATAATATACACGGGCCCTCTTCTGAGCTATGAAGTGAAAGGGCTGATGCCTGCAACAACATACTATTGCAGAATACAGGTATGGACACGTGTCTTCTTTTTCCCCAAGGATTTTTTTTTCCTTCTGCCCTCGTGTCTCTGCTTTTCAAGCCTCTTTCAGAGGGGGAGGTCTTCTCCAAAAAAAAGGCCCAGTGTTTTTGGCCTCTGTTGATAAGGATTCTCTTTCCATGGAGGCCAACCTGGCCTCAACGTGATCAACTTCTCGTGCCAGGTTAAGATACTTCTAGCCCCTTTGAAATCAGCAGTCTTGATGATCTCTGTATTTTTTCTCGGGAGAACTGTTGCTTTTATTGATTATATTAAGCTAAATATAACTACTAATCTCCATCAGATTATATTTGTGAATACAGGGGGACCCCCATATCCACAGAGGATCCCCTAAGGATTCCAAAAACTGTGGATAATAGCCAACCTATATATAGCATGGTCTCTGTCTTCGTCTAGGGGACAGCTCTGGAAATTACATCATGGGAATACGGTTTTCTTCTAGTATTTGTAATATTTCCACACCACAGATGTGAAGCCATAGATTCTAATCCTGCATATACGGGGATCCTACTGTGTGCCCTTTTTTGTAACAAGACTGTGAAATCATTTTGTTAACTAATATATTGTGACTTATTTAAAATAATCAATTAAAACAGTGAATAGAAGGTTAAGCCAAATGAGTTTTTGATACACACACACTCTTACATCCCTGTTGTTTCAAATGCAAGGCAGAGTTTGGTTCACCTTTCGATCTGCATACGATCACATGGCTTTTCAGGTCAAAAAAGGTAGCTGGTCTCTTGTTTGGAGCATAAGGGACCTCATGCAAGCTCTCCCCTCCTCTAGCAGATTTAGTGATACGACTGTTTGCATAACTCTCACTCTTTTGGGGTATTTTAAAAAGCAGTGGTTATTCCCAGCTTCAGTCTGAATTACATTTCAGAGTTGGCTGCAGACCTCTGGGAGGATGGTGAGCTCCCTGGTCTGGTTCCCTAACGCTTTTCTTCTTGGGGGTCTTTCCAGGCTGTGAATCTCGCCGGTGCTGGGTTGTTCGGGGAGACTGGCATGGTGACGACCCCGGCCTCCGTGCCAGCTGCGGTGGCCGTCTTGCACTTGCTGGAAGAGGACCAGATGGAGGCCCCCCTTCCTCTCTCGACGTGCCTTGCCCTTCACTGGGAGGAGCCCTGTTGCCACGGGGCGGAGATCACGGGCTACCACATAGACTATGGGGAAAAACAGCTCTTGACCGTCGGCAGAGTTACAAGCCATGTTCTGGAGAACCTGCAACCCGACACTTTATACAGGTAAATGGATTTAATGCTGTAGATGTCTAATGTGCTACAGGTGGGGTACGGTGGATGGAATAGGGTGAATTTTGGCTGCGAATTGATCAAGCGATGGGCTCCTGATTTTTCTCTTTTGTGTGCTGGCCTCCGGATCAAACGTCACACCCCAGATGCTCTCCTTCTCCATGGGGAGGGCCTGCTTCCTTGCTCCCCTCCAGCTAGAGAAGCGGCTGAAAGGATTTTGATGGTGGGAGGAACAGCTCACACAGAACAGGGGTCTTGCAGCTACCCAACGTCTCGGATCCCATTTGTAGCTCTTAACGGTGGTTCAGTTTATGGCTTTATGCAAAGGGCAGGCAGCAAGAAAAAACATTAAAAGCAACCCTGTTCTCTCTTCTTCTGTGACTGCTTTCCCTCTTAGAATCCGCATTCAGGCCTTCAACAGTCTAGGGGCTGGCCCCTTCAGCCCGACCATCAAAGCGAAGACCAAGCCTTTGCCACCAGATCCTCCGCACCTGGAATGTGTTGTCTTCAGTTACCAGAGCCTTAAACTGAAATGGGGCGAAGGTTCGAGCCGAGCTGCAATTGCTAACCCGACGCATTTCAACTTACAGATGGAAGATAGGTTTGGCAGGTGAGTGGATAGCTCGGGGAAGGCTTTGATCTCTTTGTGCGCTACTCAGCGGCACTTGAGTGAAATTCTCTTCTTTCAAGAGAGATTCACTGTTTTTGAAAAGAGTGAATTGGACAGTAGACTTATTTGGATCACCCTCCTGGAAAATCTGAGGAGCAAGCACTACTAGCCAGCCACACGTGGCATACAATCTGCGTATCCACTGGTATGTATATCATGGAATTGATATCCGAGGTAAAACCAGGTAAATTCCAAAAATCAGACTCACCATCTGGACTAAGAATTACTGCTTTACCCTTCCCTTCCTCAAGGGGGAACCTCAGGACGGTGCAGCTGGCCCAAGGCCACCCAGGCTGGCTGTTCTCCCGGGAGACCCAGCGGGGAATCAAACTCCCAACCTCTGGTTCTGCAGCCAAAAGCTCGTTTTGGTTTATAAACCCTGCTCATTACTTGGTAGATGGCAGACATATAAAGACACGTTACACAGTCATAACGTGTCTTTAATTTTACTTATTTTAACTGGGAGCTGCCTTG